>NC_046172.1:92017810-92367810 GCF_011064425.1 Rattus rattus
GAGAAGGTCTGGTCCCAGCCCTAAAAAAAAAAAACAGTAATTGCTTGGGTTGGGGGATTGCTCAGTGGTAGAGCGCTGCCTAGAAGCTGCAAGGTCCTGTCTCGATCTCAGCCTGGGAATAAACAAACAAAAAAAAAGAACATAAACTGGTAATTTTTCTTTCAGTTTTTGAAATGTACTACTAAGGTCAAAAAGGTGGTTTTGTTTACTTCTGTAGTCTGTTCTGAATCCCTATCATAGCAGAAAAATTCTTATGATTAATGATCTTTATCTCTCAGCTTGAACTCGGTTCTTTCCCATTCCTGAGATTCAATTTTTAGCCAAATTGTGTGTTTTCAAAGGTAAATTCAAATGACAAAATACTCTCCTATTCTTTGGTTGAGTAATACTATCTTAAAGGTACAATAAATGTGAGCGTGACCAACGGCCTCCATTCTTAAGGATGTGACCAACGGCCTCAGAACTTTCAGGTCACTAGAATTCCCTCCCACGAGCGGTGGGAGCCATTTTATTTTGTTCTTTCCTATCGGAAAGACGTTACAGAGCGCTCTCCTCCTCCACTTCCCAATTAAGGTTTGCTGGTCCAGAATTAACACCGCTTGTTCACATAAAACGGAAGGTACAGTGAGTCTCCCAACTTTGAGCACCAGACCTACCTACAAATTGTTTTTTTTAACGGAAAGTGGTGGTGGTGGTGGTGGTGGTGTGTGGGGGGGCACTGAGTGTGTGTGAAATTTGAGAAAGGAAATTGGGAAACATTAGAGGTTCAGCACCCATTCCTTCTTCTAGTTTCAGAAACAACATCCTGCTTCTGGGATTGAGCAGGGTGGAGGGGTCAGTCTCCACTTTCAGCACATGAGATTAGGCTATCTCCTTGAGCCCTTTAGTATTTTAAGTTCTCCCTAGTTTCTCCGATAGTCACAGCACTGAGCACCCTGTTTCCTTCCTGTTTCTATTTTCCTCACTCTTGCCAGTGTTTCTGTCACAGCTCAATGAATATATGGCTCACAAGTGTCGCCTTGTTGCCTGGTAAATAACTTTGTTTAATCTCACCTCTCATGTCACCTGTAGTTCCTGCTTGACTTCATTTAGCTAAATCAAAAAAGAGTTCTTTGAAACAATCCCAGCGTCAACTAACCTAAGGCCCTGCTCATGCTTCATGGTCAGCCTTTTCAGTTAAGTAGGTCGACCGATCCAATGTTGCTGGCTCCTGGGAGTTCTCCGCTTCTCCGCTTAGAGTAGCTCCGAGAATGTGGCCTCGCCTCTCCTCGGACTGCCTCTCTCGGCCTCCCTTTCTTCACTTCTAGGTAGACGGGATAGCGAGCTTGCACAGCCGAGGAGTGTAAGAGCCGACGGCACGTTTGTTCCAGGTTTTTCGCGCGGCGAGTTTTCCGCTGCCCCCTGCCCAACTCCTCCCACCCCCTACCCGGGTCGCGGAATTCCTCGGTTCAACGGTACCTTCAGCGATCGCGAGCGGTGACGCAGAAAGGTAGGACCCTGGGCCCGGTGAAAGGTTATCCCGCGATGCTCTGGTTTCACACCCCCTCCGGCGACAGAAAATACGTGTTGTGCTGACTAACCTTCTAGGCTCTCGTTCCATCGGGGCCTGTACGGCGGAGGTCGCGGAGCCAGCCGGTGGGCGGTGGCGGTAGGATTGTGCTTATTCCTAAGGGGGGTCCGAGCGAAAGCTGGTCTGTCCGGGGAGCCCCGGGTATGGGAAAGCAGGTCTGTCCGGGGAGCCTGGGGAGGAAAGCAGATCCAACTGGGGTCAGTCCGGGAGTCCGAGGGAAAGCGGGTCAGCTCGGGAGCCTGGGAGGAAGGTGGTCCGTCTGGGGGTCCGTCCAGAGCCTGGAGGGAAGGCAATCAGTCTGGGGAATTCATTGTCCGGGAGCCTGGAGGAAGGCAGGTCCGCTTGGGGTCTGTCCGGGAGCCCGGGAGAAAGCAGGTCCGTCTGGGGTCCGTCCGAGTCCGGGAGAAAGTGGGTCAGTCTGGGAGCCTGAGGAAAGCAGGTCCATCTGGGGATCCGTCCGGGGGTCCTTCTGGGGGTCCGAGAGAAAGCAGGTCAGTCCTGGAGCCAGGGGAGGGGAGGGGAGACGTGGTCCGTCTCGGGAGCCCGGGAGGAAAGCCGGTCCGGCCCGGGAGAGCCCGGGAGGAAAGCGGGTCCATCTCGATCCGTCCGTCCTTCTGTCCGAGAGAAAGCAGGTCAGTCCTGGAGCCAGGGGAGGGGAGGGAGCGGGTCCGTCCGGGAGCCCGGGAGGAAAGCGGGTCCATCCGGGGATCCGTCCGGGAGCCCGGGAGGAAAGCGGGTCCATCCGATCCGTCCGTGTCCTTCTGTCCCAGAGAAAGCAGGTCAACCCAGCCAGTGTGGGAGAGGATGTCCGTCCGGGGAGCCCGGAGGAAAGCGGGTCCATCCAGATCCGTCCGAGTCTGGGAGGAAAGCGGGTCTGTCCGGGGTCCGTCCGTGAGCCTGGAGGAAAGTGTCCGTCTGGGGATGGAGAGAAAGCGGGTCCTTCCAGGGGTCCGTCCGTGAGTCTGAGAGGGAAGCGGGTCTGTCCGGAGGTCCGTCCGTGAGTCTGAGAGAAAGTGGTGTCCGTCCTGGCCCCGGATGGGGGAGGGTCCGTCCTGGAGCCCGGGATGGGGGGAGCGGGTTTGTCCATGCCTGGGGGGAGGGGTTAATCCAAGAACCCCAAGGGAGAGGTCAGTCCGGGAACCCGGGAGGAAAGTGGGTCCGCCCTGGAGTGGGGGTCCAGGAGAGCGGGTCCGGCTGAGGAGCCCTGGAGGAAAGGGTCCGTCCGGGAGCCCGGAGGGAGGCGGGAGCGGGTCTGTCCAGGAGCCTGGGGCTGGGGAGGGTCCGTCCCAGAGCCTGAGATGGGGGAGTGGGTCGGTCTGATGAGCCTCTGGGGGAGCGGGTCTGGCTCCAAGAACCCCATGGGAGAGCGGGAGCCGAACCATGAGCCTCCCCTGGGGGAGCGGGTTCATTCAAGAACCTCTGGGCGGGAGAGAGCGGGTTTGTCCATGAGGTTATTTCTGTGGGGGAGCGGGTTCTGTCCAAGAACCCTGGGCGAGAGCGGGTCGAGGAAAGCCAGCCTGGGAGCGGGTTCGTCCAAGAACCCCGGGGCGGGGAGAGAGGGTCAGTCCGGGAACCCGGGAGGAAAGCGGGTCCGTCCGGAGGTCCAGGAGAAAGCGGGTCCGTCGAGGAGCCCGGGAGGAAAGCGGGTCCGTCCGGAGGTCCAGGAGAAAGCGGGTCCGTCCGGGAGCCCGGGAGGAAGGCGGGTCGGGGGTCTGTCCGGGAGCCCGGGAGGAAAGCAGGTCTGTCCGGGAGCCCCGGAGGAAAACAGATCCGTCCGGGGTTCCGTCCAGGGGTCCTTGAGAAAGCGGGTCCGTCTGGGGATCCAGGAGAAAGCGGTCTGTCCGGGGATCCAGGAGAAAGGGGGTCCGTCCGGGAGCCCGGGGTCGGGGTGCGGGGAGCGGGTCCGTCCGGGAACCCGGGAGAAAGTGGGGGTGGAGGGAAGCGGGTCCGTCCGGGAGCCCGGGAGAAAGCTGGTCGGTCCAGGAGCCCAGGGGGGGGGTGGGGAATCGGCTCCGTCCTGAGCCCAGGGTGGGGGCTGTGAATGGGGGGTGGGGAGCGGTCTGTCTGTAGCTTCAGAAAGCTGGCCGGGTCCAGAAAGCTGGTCTGGTCTAGGAGCTCGAGAAAGCAGGGAGGGACCAGCCAGATGTTTGCAGAGAGTACTGTTGCTTACAGTGCCTTTAAGTCCTGGGAAAGTTCTGCAAGGCCCAGCTTCTCAAAGGTTTGGTAGCGGAAGTTTAGGTGTTTGTACTTAGTCGCTGATATGGGAAGTAAGTATCTTCATGTTAGAGGAGTTGCCTACGAATTGCTTTGATTTGTGGTTGCAAAAGCAGAAAGGTAGGAAAAAATGGTCTAAGGTGAATTGATATTCCAACCAAGTTAGAGACATGTATGTGTTATGAATATTTTTGCTTCCCAGGGAGTGAATTCGATTTCGAATAGCACTGAACTATTGCCCTTGTCTGGGCTACTATGCTTGCATAAGTTCACCGCATATGGCAAAGAGGAAGTGATAATGAAGTTTTAGTAATTTATTATTCTGCTTTAGCAGGATGTAAGATAAAACAAAAAATATGGAGTATCTAAATTATTGATTTTTAAATAAATAAGGGTACCATCATTCCCTTGTTACTGTAAGTGATCACAGCTGAAATGACTTCCGCTTTGTTAAGTCCCTAGATAGTTCTACAGCGTTGCTTTTATACAAGCATAAGCATGGATATGGTTATCAGTTGGTTTCTTGTTTGGTCTTTTTGTTGTGCCCCCTTTCTTCATTAATTCTACATTTGTAATATTCAGCCACTGTTTTGGAATCTTTTTGACCCTGAGCTATATGAAGGAAATATTATGTTTTAAGAATCATGGTGGATTATGTGTCTGTACTTTGGAAAGCACTAGACTTGAAGCAGGAGGATCACAAGTTCATACCCAAGTAGTGCTACCCATTTAAAAAACAAATTTATACTGTACCCAATACACAATAGACGATATAATCAAAATAAGTTTATAAAATCAGTAATATGTGCAAGTACAATCTAACACTATATTTTTTTAGATATAGATCATGATCTATTAATAAATCGTCTTTAATTGTGAAAAACACTGGCCTTACACCACTGTGTTTCAGACTTACTTTCGTATCCCTTAACTGAATTTATCAAAACCACAGATTGTTCTGGAATGCTCTGGAAATTGGTTCTATGTGTTTGTTTACAGCACAGTGGCAGATGTAAAGGTGTTTTAGTCCTCCCTTCCCACTGGAAAAGTAAGTGCTGTTTATTTGAGGATAATAATGGACCTTCGAGATTTGGTTTGCTCTACAAGATGGAGAGTCTCAGCTAGTGTTGTTTTCTTCAAAGGTAGAGGATATAGGAAAATGCGGCTCCTAGACTGAGATGAACTTATCTCTTCAGGACTTGTAGGCAGAAACTTTGAGGTTGCTAAACATCGGACTTGAGACACTCCAGTGACTTGCCTAGATTCCTGATGCCGGAGTGATTCTCAGAGAATAGGACCTCCCTTGACTCACTTAAATCCAATAGTATTGTCCAGCCTGCTTTAATAGTAGATCAGGATCTAGAAGGGAAGAGGCGCATAGTGCTTCCCTCCTGCTCAGCCTAAGCTCCCCTGGTAGCTGAATTTGACTTGCAATTCTGTTCAAAGTCATGAAATTTTAAGGTTGTAAAAAGATTGGGGCAAAATACACTTGAAGGTTTCTTATGGGTTTCTAGCTACAGAAATTAGGATATCACTAGGACAGTCTTTTAGAATATATATAACCACTTTTTTAAAATTACTGGCTAAATAGCTAATTATACCAGCATTCAAAGAAATTAAAAATGAAAATTTCTCCTATCCCTGTATCATAATAATTATACTTATTCCCCACATATATCCCTATAACTCCAGATTTTATACAGGATTTTAAGCCTTGTTTACAAGTTTGGTGTTTACTTGTTTGTTTAATATTGTCATGGGGAATTTTTTTAGTGTGTTTAATATTCTTTAAATTTTGACTGAATAACCTAACAATATTCTAATTAGGGACTTGGTTTTATCCTATTTAGCCTAACTAAGCCAACAACCGAAGTTCCAGTTTTCTGTGTTACAAACTAACAGTCTAAAATCTTGATTACTTAAAATCGTTTATACAACTTGTGCCTTCCATTCTGTTGAACTTTAAGAAGTCGACAGGGAAGGCCCGAGGTCTGGACTTGTATGAGAGTGTCTGCCCCCCTTTTACGTTTGAATGTAGCCAGCTAGTTTATTGTGCTCGGGCAGCAGCAGTTAGCTATAGTATCTGTTTTATGGAAGAGTTAGGTCGGGTGCATTTTAAAGAACCAAATAGACATTTTCAAAATGATTTTTAAAATAATATGAATCATAGACGACTCAAGGAGACTCAAGAGCCATAATAACACTCACACTGATTAGCTTTCTTTAGGAATATCTTCTTCAAAGATTTTATGTCTCTTAATTTTTAATTTAATTTTTTACCAAGTAGCCAATTAAGTTGACTATAAGAAAGGCTATAATTGATCTTAGAGCACACCTTCCTCTTCAGACCACACACACTACCAAATTTTTTGTCCCTCTATATTCTAGAACATTAAGTAATCCCTCTTATGAAAATTATGAGATACTTCAAACAGCAAAAATAGTCGGTGATGTTCCACCACCCAAGTACACTCACTGTAGATGCTAAAGTTTGGCTATATATTTTCTTTAGGTGCTTTTTTTTGTATTTGATTGATACCAAGGGCTCACATGTTTTCAAGGAGACCAAAGGCCTCAGATACCTGAAGCTGAGGTTACAGTGATCTTTCTGACGTGGGTGTTGGTATTCAAACCTAGGTCATCTTTAAGATCAGTACAAACTTTTACCTTAACTGCCAAGCTATCTCTCCAGTCCCAAAATGTATTTTTTTTGTTTAATTTTATTCTTTGAGAATTTTGTGCACTGTATTTTGATCAAAACCATCACCCTCCAACTCTAACCTTTCTCTTTTTACAATTAACATTACAAACAAGCCTCAAGCTTATTTTAATTTCCTATTTTTGATGGCTGATAAAAGTAAAAATGTGTGTGTGTGTGTGTGTGTGTGTGTGTGTGTGTGTGTGTGTGTAGATATAGATGGCTGGAGAGATGGCTTAGTGGATAAGAGAACTGGCTGCTCTTCCAGAGGATTCTGGTTCTATATGTAGTGCCCACAGGATCACAGGATTGTGCACAGCCTTCTCTAATTCCAATTCCAGAGTATTGGACACCCTCTTTTGGACTCCATGAGAACTGCCTGCATGTGGTACACAGCCAGACGATACACATCCAGTAAATAAATAAAAAAAATGCATGTGGAGTATGTTACAAGAATCAGAACTCAACTTTGTTCTTGATCTATCTAGTGGAAGAGTAGCCTGAGTACATAAAACCTGTATTTTTTTAATGAGGGTGGCATCCAGAGGAGGAGCCCAGGAGTTAAGAACACTGTCTGCTCTTGCAGAGAACCTGGGTTCAAGTCGCAGCACCCATACCATAGCTCACAACTCTCTGTAACTCCAGTTCCAGGGGATCAGATACCCTCTTCTTGCCTCCATAGGTCCCAGGCACACAAGTGGTACACAGACATAGAGGCAGGCAAAGCGTCTATGTACTTTTATTTTTACTTTAAGAAATTCTATTAACCTGATCTCTTTATTTTTGTAAGATATAAGATGTTATTTTTAACATATTTAAATGCCACATACTTTTCCATTTTTATCTTTTTCTTTCCTTTCCTTCCTCCCTGGTCTGTTCTTATTCACTATTCTCTATCTTTATTTTATTCTTTTTTTTTTTTTTTTTTACTTTCCTATGTCTCCAAACTTTGGGACCAATTTTCAAATGTAGACATCTTTGAAGCGCCTCGCTTTTTACTGTGTTTTCATATCATTTGATTTATTTACCAGTTTGTCTCACTATTTTACTCTCTTCCCTCCCCCAACCTCTTTTCTTAGTTCTCCTCCCTTTCATACATGCTCTACACACTCTTCAGTCCTTTTATACCTTTGCAGGGCACCCCTGGGTCTTCCTGCTCTGCAAAGTCTCTCTTGAGTTCCCTTCCTCTAAGATATCCCTCTTTTGACTTTTGCCCACCTTTCCTTGGTAAGTACTACCTTGCTCTTTCCTTTTCTAATATTCTAACTGCTGCTTCTCTCTCTCTCTCTCTCTCTCTCTCTCTCTCTCTCTCTCTCACACACACACACACACACACACACGCACACGCACACGCACACTCAGAGAGAGTGGGGGGAAGATTTGCTGCCTAGCAATTTACAAGCTTTTCCAATATTGTACATTTCGTCCCTCTTGTTTTCAGTGTACAGGTGGACCTTACACATACTCAGAAGCAGCATCATACTTGTAATTTTTGAAGACTTGTTCTTTGAGGTTTAAAAAATTATTATTATTATTATTATTATTATTATTTTAGGTAGCATACAAATTATGTTTCATGGTGACATTTTCCATGACCATCCTATTATAATTTGTTCAAATCATATATGCCCTTTACCCACTCTTCTCCTACACCCCTCCTCCAAGCTCCCTCTTACCTCCTAAATAGTCCTGCTTTTATGTCTTGGTCTTTGGAGTTTTTGGGTTTCTTTGCGAGCCAGAGATCATAAGAACGTGCTGCTCCATAAGATATTTAACATGAACTTAGAACTCACACCCTATTTTCAGAAGCCCTGTATTTTACTTATAGGGAGTAAAATGACAAATTCATACATGTGATTCTTCCCATTTTTCCAATATGTGTGTACAATCCCACTGCTCCCAGCTGTTGCTGCACTAGTGACAGGTTTAAAATAAACTCTCAGTAGCCAGAATATTCAGAGTTGTCATCCAGACCATTAGTAGTAAATAAAGTTTTCAGTATGCTTTGAGAATTAGGTTTGCCAACTTTCGTCCTCAGTGCTTTTTCTATAAGGCTTTATATCTTAGTAGAATCAGAGCTTTCTTCTGCAAATTTGTGCTCTTTTGCCTTCCCGCCTTTCTAATGAATGGTATGCTAAAGAATCATACACCGCATCAGATGTGGCTATTCATAGAAACGGCTTTATTACTTGATAGTCACATTTTGTGCATTTTCTGGCCAGACCCTTTCATCATGATGTTCCCGAGGAGGAAAAGTGTATTCATGGAACTCGAAGGTTGTCAAGTAACTAGGCATTTTAGAGAAAATGCTATCTCCAAGGAAAATAGCTTATTTGCTTCTAAGAAGGTGGGAACAATTTTTAATAAATTATATGACCGAGTTTCTATGGTGGTTACCTCTCGACAGTTATCGTCAAAGAAATGTAGGGAAATAATGGTACAAATAATCCAGAACAAAATGTTTATACCTGGAGAGACAAAAGCCTCTACACATTGGTGCCAAAATGACTTCTAATAGGCACCCAGGCTTGAATTCATCTTTCTTCCATTTGAGGCGCACATTCATCTTCCTAATGTTGTGTGCTCAAGTTATTATCAAAATACAATTATTATGTCCATTTCTTTACTTAATAGATGCTTCTCTTTGGGAAACATGTGTGGTGTTACAGTGTCTGAGTTTCTCCAGCTACAGAATTGTGATCAGAATTCCCTTCTATGAGTTATTAACACCAAGGAATTTTAGACTCAGTACATTTTCCCCTTTATAATTAGTCTCTGTTTATAGGAGTTTGAGTGACACACTGTTGTTTTCTGAAGTGTCCTACTGTCATTTATTGATCCTAGATCTGGGTCCTAGTACCTAAAATGTTCCTAAGGTCAATAAATGACAGTCAGGGAGGGACAGTGTAGTTAATTTGCATGCTGATAAATAAGATAAATGTGTGGTATGATTTTTGTAATTGAAATTCAATTTATGTTCAGTTTCTTGCCCAGCTGAAAGTGTTCTATAATTACCCTGGATTTGCTGATCCTTCACTGACAACATCAGGATAACCCGGTATTAGTCTTTGGAAAGCTTTCACATAGCACTTCGAATTAAATTGAATTAGATAAGGTAATTTTATGCAGAGCCTTTAGTGAATTTATTTAAAAAAATATTTTGATTTCTCACCTAGTGGAACCAGCAAAATTTAGAAACAAGGAAAGCGATGCACCCATGCATTTGGGTCCAGCACAGTCTGCCAGGTATTTGCACTCAGTGAGCTGTTTCATTTCCCTCCAGTAATTTAGCTAATTTAAGAAGCCTTATTTAGATTTGTATAGCCAGGCTGAGAACATCTGCCTGCTTCCAACAGCCCTCAAAGTGAGCTGTGATGAGTTCTCCAGGCGTAGTTTGTTTCTGCCGAAGGCGTTTACCATTAACTATTTTTCTTTAAATGTGTGTACTTCTGTTGAGTCATCCGAGATAGAATTGTAAACTGGACTCAACAGGCAAAGCTGCGATTTACTTAAAGTCGCCAGGCCGGGTGGACACAGAAAGGGGAGAAACAAGCAGCATGGAAAAGGTAACTCAAGGAGACAGACAGGTTTTCCCACTGATAGCCAGAGATAAACAGCACAGGCCTTGTTTTTCCCTTTTAAAGAAAATACTGACCTGTACAGGGACATCAAAGTGTGAACCATTGTCCTGTTTATCAAAATGTGGTAGGACCTTTGGATTGTCTTCAGGCTTTGCTAGAAAACCATAAAGGGAACTATTTCCCGTTAAAGGCATTTAGGAGAGCCTAAATTAAGTAATATAATTAGAATATCTAACTTCTAAACTTGGACAAAGTAATCAAGTAAAGAAAAATCCTACCAAGCCAAATATGCAGAAAGTAATATTGAAGAAAGAGCACACTTGTGTCAGTCCCATTAAATGTAAAGCAGTTATATTCACTCATTGAGAGATAGTCATGATGTATTTTAATATTAATTTTTATAATTAAAAATAATCAGACAATGTAATTACATCTTTCCTCCTTTCTATGGAAATCAGGCCTGTTACTGGAAACCTAGCCAGCTGAGTAGGGCTAGTGAAGTCTGGATCTTAGAGGAGAATCTCCCACTGTTTCTTTCTTTAACCAGCACAATCCCCAACTACACTCTAAATACTTTGAAAAACATTAACTATGATTTTTACAAGAATCTTAAAGTGACACCTAAAAGTGATGAGCCAGAAGATGTACTAGACAAATATCAACCAAAAAACAAACAAACAAACAAATAGCAAGGCAGCACTGAGCTCAGACAAAATATGATTTAATGTAATTTAGCAAGAAACAGATCCTTCACATTGATGGAAGAGAAAAATTGTTGCCAGGAGAGTAATAATAGGCACAAGTTCCAATGTAGGTCCTCAATGGTTAGTTTTTACAAACATAAATGAAGCAAAAAAGCAATGGAATTCTAGAGAGAATGGACAAATCCTAATAACGATGGTAGCTCTGAAAAATAGCCTTATTAGAAACTAGCTGGGTAAAGTCACTCTCAGAAAAAGCACTAAGGTCTACATTAGATGGAAGGGAAATAATCTTTGATTCATGTTTTTTAGTGACAAAAGTCAATTTTCAACCCCCAAAGAAATGATTTGAAGAAGATTTTATAGCCCAAGTTTCTCAATTAGAAACAACTTAAAGGCAAATGCTATAATTTAATAAAATCAGGTTTTCTTACTTGCAAAAGAATAGGCAGTGTGTGGGAAAAGAGGCCATCTTTATGCATACTCAAGCACTGTCTTTTCCTTGCAGTGTGCACTGCAGGTACTAATGACAGCCCATAAATCTGAAAGTGTTCATTTGTACCCAAGAGTCAGTCACAGGTTCATACCCCAGATCCCCAGCACCTGGAGGCCGAGATAGAAGGATTGCCATGAATTTTAAGGGCAGCCTGGGAGTACATCATTAAGTCCCAGGGCAGCCAGGGCTGCACAGTGAGACCTTGTCAAAAATATGTCAAAATTCTGCTACAAGATCAACATTGCGATTAACAATGCTGAGTTCTTCTATCAGCTTTTGTAATTTTATCATAGATAGCTATATTTCATGACGGTAAATGGGAATCTATAAATATAAAAGCATATAATTACATGCTATAAAAATCTAATATAATTTATAGCAGCATAGCACTTGAGCCCCAGGAGAGAAATACATTTGGGGATATAAAATTAAATACAGTATCAAGCGCTCTTACTCTCCTCATTGTACCTCCTTCTCTGAGACTGATTTATTCCACATGGAATCACCAAATGGAGATCACAGTTTACAAGTCATAGCAAGTATAGATAACTTTAAAATAAGCATCCAGTGATTAGCTCGTTCAACATGGTCCTTTTGAGCTATTGTCTCCCTCTAAAACCCATGATAGTAATACTCAATTTTAAGGAATATGTACTGCTTCATATTTTAACCTCAGAAATGAAAAATTGCTGGAGACTGTGCTGTCCAGGGGTAGTCTTGATATCCTATCCTCTCAGCACACAAGCAACGTGAAAATTCTAGGATCAATCGTTGCATGGTAGGCAGTTGGGGTGAAAAGCCTCTGAGATGTTGGGGATGGCTTTTATTGACTCCTAGCAAGCAGCAGTTGTGGGGAGTGGAGCATATGTTGAACAGATTAATTATCAGTATCATAAAATGGGAGCCAAAGGAATGCTAGTTTATGTTTGAGTTGGTTAAAGTGTATATAGCAAAGTGGGGTTTGAAGAAGGAAGGAAAGAAGGAAGGAAGGAAGGAAGGAAGGAAGGAAGGAAGGAAGAAGGCAGGCAGCAGGCAGGCAGCAGGCAGGAGGAGGGTGCTGATGCCGAAGAAACTCTTGAGAAGCCATAATGCATGTAAGTTGCTTGATATTTGGGGGGCGGAGTTTGATTAATATCATTCTACATGGAAGCTTTGGTTTTAAGTGGGCAACAAGGTAGAGTTTTGCCCCAGTTTTGATGACTAGATGATCATCTATGTTTTTCTGCTCAGCTTATTCAGAGCAATGGTCTGACCTCACTGGTAAGAATATTTATTTTTAAATTGTTATGTAAAATGAAAGAATAACAGCAACAGGGACCTAACACTGAAATCCTGGCTTTGATATTTGAGCAAAGTAAATCCATTCTCTTGATTAAAGAATAATTTTGTAATATTTTAAATGTAATGTCTGTTTTGTTCACTCCCCCCATTTTTTTGTTTTGATAATTGTCTTTCCTTTTAGGAAAATGTAAAATAATTTAAACAGCATACTTACGTACATGTATAATTATTATGATGGAAAATACTGTGAGTGCGTGTGTCTGTGTGCATGCGCACATGCTTAAATGGCTTTTATAGCCAAGGACTTTTTAAAATCTGTCTAAAATGTTTGATATAAACTTTGCTTTTAGTAACAGCTGTGTATAATAAAAACATGGGATGTTTTATAAGGGAGGAGGAGGAGAAAGAGTGCTTCAGTCAGGCATGGTGGTAGACATTTTCAATTCCAACATTATGGAGACAAGAAGAGGAGGATTTTAAGTTCAAAGCCAGCCTGGACTACATAGTGACATCTTATTTCGAAATGTGATGAGAAGTGAGAGAAGAAGAGAGGAGAGAGGGAAAAGGCAGAAAAGAAGAGGGACAAAGAGAGAGGGGAGAAGGAGAATGAAAGGAGCATATAAATAAAATGAATATTTTCAAAAGTGCTGTAGTGACAGTACCAGGAGATTTGAGATGAAAGTTAGATTATATGTGGTTTCATATGCTTTTGGTTTTTACTTTTCCCTCAATTTCTTTCTTTCTCCTGTCTTCTTCACTTTCCCCTCCCCCACCACTTCCCTTTACTCTCTCCCTCCTCCTCTTTCTTCTGCTCTTTGGACCAGGGTGGCTTTGAACTTGGGATCATCCTGCCTCTAACACCCGATTTCTGGGATTACAGACATGTGCTTCCATGCCTGACTTTGTTTTGTCACTATGTGGTTGATAAAAATCAATGAAAAGAGCTTTTTGAAAAAGTGAAAAAGTTAACTAACTAAAGTATGACAGGTTGGCGTCTTTTTTCTTTCTTTTGTCCTTCGTCAGTAGCATATAAAATAATGGGACTCTTAGTTTTAGTGGAGTATTTTTAAACCTGATTGCTTAAAACTGCCTTTTATAGCTATTGTATAAAAGCAGATTTTTAGGCACACCCCACTCTTACTCAACTGAGATAAGATTATAAATGCACAATGATCTTCCCCTAGCACTTGAAGATGCTTTGTGTATTGTCTTTCAACATTTATTTGTGATAATGAAGCACCTCTTGTCAATCTGGTTATTGTCGCCTATTAGTCATTTTTCTTTCTATTAAGTTTCAGAGTTTACTTAATTTTCTAGCATTTCGGGATATCACGTATGAGTATGTGTGTGTGAGTGTGTGGATGTGTGTGTGTGGATGTGTGTGTGAGTGTGTGTCGATGTGTATATGTGTGTATGTGTTGGTTGAAAGTTGCTTGCTTGTAATTAGTTGCCTTTTGAAACTGAAGAATCACTTTCTTTAGTTCTACTTAACACATTTATTAATACCATGAATATTCTCTTAACCATTCTGTTTTATTCCTTCTATATTTCCCATGTGATCCCTGAATAGTCTGTGTAGTCCTTTTCCATATCTTTTTGTTTCTCTCTCATTTCCAGTCACCTTGTATTCTGACAGTCTTTTACTGGTCAGTGACTTCATATTCTCTTCAGTTATGTGTAGTTATTATTTAACTCTATGTTTTGAAATGCTTTTAGTGCTGGGAATCCAGCCTAGGGTGTTGTATAATGCTACGCTAGATCTCTTGAGCAAACATTTTTTCCTTTAGTGCTAACATCCATTTTTTGAATGCCTTCCATGCTTTTTCATATTCATTCGTTCTGTGGATGCTCTCCTTGGGCTCTTTGGACGTAATCAACACATTTTCATGCTTTCTTCTGATTCCTGTGTTGTCTCTATTTCATTGGAAGAAAATTCTCTCATTTTATGTCCTAAAGATCATTGACTTGCATGATCTGTGATTTTACTTTATATCAATCATTCTTTGGGGCCTTTAAATATATGTAATTTAGGAAGTGAAAACCTCGCTGTTCAGTGATAGCGTGGGCAAATTGCCTGGACCCTGAATGTTTGTTTCTTTCTGTGTCTCTGTCTCTGTGTCTGTCTGTCTCTCTCTGTCTCTTTCTGAGTATCTCAATCAAGAGGAAGTGATTCCATTTTGGTTTCCATCCAGAATATTCACTCTGCAGTGTCATCCAGGCCTACAGTTTTTTCCCAGTCACTCTTACTCCTTTTAGGGTCTGGAGTCACAAGCAGCTTTAGTTAAGGAGGAGCTGCTATGCCCTCCAGGTAGGTTCCCTTTCAGCTCTGCAGTGACGACATTCCTCACTTCACCTACAGGGTGACTTTCCTTTCACTCCAGCTGGTTCCCATTTTGAGATCCTGTCCCAGCCATTTTGTACCATCCTGTACTCAGCTGTGTAGACAGCAGGATTGGGCCATGAGCAGTATCACGTCCTACCTAGGTAGAAACTGCATTTTCTTCGGGTGAGAGCAAAACAGCTTGTGGTTCTTTTCATGGCGATGGCCAGTTCGTCTTTAGAAAGCAGATGTAAGGTTAGAGTGTGAACAGAGGGACATTTGGGATTATGCCTCTCACTCTCAAGATAGTGTTAGAAACTGACATTCTCTCACATAGAAGACACGGGGCACTTTGAATTCTGTGCTGTGCACCCTATGGATTTATTGTGAGCTGAAGAAGTTTTCTGACTTTTAGGCATAGATCATGCTGAAGTGAAGCTGCCTACTCCAGCTTCTCTCTAAAGAGAAAGCTTAGCATCTTTATAATGACCTTGTTTGTACACATCTTCCCTCTTGAATTTCAGAATTAATGACAATTTTTTTTTTTGAGGCAGCATCTCATGTTGTGTCTCTAGATGGCCTGGGACTCATGCTAATTCTTCTGCCTCAGCCTTTTTGAAGGCATGAGCCTCTCTGCCTGAATACATTTTGGGGAGAGCCTCATTTAGAGTCTTCTAGGCAATTGTGGTTGGATTTAGATTGCTCAGTAGTTACCTGATGCTGGATGGAAGCTGGGGTGTGCTCCCTGCAGTTCTCCTTGACCCTACTATAGTAAAGTCACCTTTTTAAGGGATACTGTAAATGCAGAAGCACTTTGTCATAGGTCATGAAATATTAGACACAAGAAATTCTATTAAAGGGATGCTTCTTGTGATCTGAGATTTTCTTTCTAAAACTAAAACTTGCCTTTTAAGAATAAACTTCATGTAAGACCTATTATCTGCCAAAATTAACATTTTATAAGCTAGGTTGCCTCCTGAATGCTGGGATTACAGGTTTATGTCAACATACCCTGCTTCTACTCATAAAACACTGTAGTATATTCTTGCCAGAATACTATGTTTAATACTGACATCTTATATACATGTATGAGATACCATTTTGTAACCATCTACCTCTTTTACTACAAGGATATCCTCAGTTTGCCTTTATATAGAGGCGTTCACTTTTTTTTTTCCTACCCCAACTCACTAAGCCTAATAATTACCAACCTGTTCTAGGTTAATGGTTGTTATTTTAAAATGGTTATGGTTTTTAATCTTTGGCAGTATACAAAATTAATATGCATTAAACTACATAGTATAGGATTCTTAGGGAGTGACTTTTTTTAAACTTACTACAATTCCCTGATTGTTGTGTACATCAAGTCTTTGTTTTTTTGTTTATTTGATTGTTTGTTTTTTGCTGCTATGATTGCAGTTTAACTATTTGCTCATTGTTAAACAGTATTTGAGACTGGGTAGTTTATAATGGATAAATTTCCTTCAATTATGAAAATGGAGAAATCTGGGGCCCTGTATCTGACAAAGACTTTCATGCTGTGATGTCACAATACTAGATATGAGACAGGCATAAGAGTGTCAAGCTCATCTTGTCTTAATGGACCCTTAGGAAAAAAATAGCATTAAACCACTCATAAGGACAGATCTAATGGCATATTGAAGGGGCCACCACTGGTTTATATCAGGTACTAATATTCTACTACGTAAATTTGGGGGACATTCAAATGATAAAATCACCCCTTTACTATTCCAAATAAAGCCTCTATAAATACTTTCATACATTTTTCAAACATAACTCTTCCTTTCTGTGGGACAAATGCCCAGCAATGTAATTGTTGGCTCACATGGTAGTTGCATATTCAGTTTTAAAAGAAACTGCCAAACTTCTTCCAGGTGGACCGTGCCATTTTGCATACTCACCAACAATATGTGTATGATCCAGTCTCTGCATTGTCACCATAATTTGGTGTTATCTTTCTTTTTCAGTTTTATTCCCTTGCAGATAATGATACCAGATTGTGGCTTTAATTTGCAATTTCCCTGTTGGCTAATGATGTTGAATATCTTTTCCAATGCTAATGTCTCATCTATATATCTTGTCTGTGGATGTCTTTCTTCAGCCAGAAAAAAAAAAGCAATGTATTGTTACATGAATACTTTTGTATAGGAGTTTGAATGTTAGTGCATAATGTGATTTTACAAAAGACAGAAGTGCTGTTCAGTGGGATTTTTAATTTTTTATTGCTTGTTTGTTCGTTTGTTTACTTCTGTGTGCACACTCACATGGGCCACGTGCATCAGTGTGTGAGTGTGTGGGTGTATGATGTCTGCGTGTGCACATGGTGGTGTGTGACAGTCCATGTGTGCTACAGTGTGTCTGTGTGTGTAGAAGTCATGGTACAGCTTCAAATGCCCTTACTTCCACCCTGTTTTGACGCAATGCTGCATATGCTGTTGTAGCCTGCAAGCTTCTGCTCAATTCTCCCTGTGCCACCTCACTTAGGAGTACTAGAATTACAGAGACACGCCACGCAACTGTCTTTTTCTCGGTGTCTGGGGATGTACACTCAGGTCATTAGGCCTGTGTAACATAAGGAGCACTTGTACCCACCGAGGTGATCTCATCCCTTTCCCTTTAAATTTTATTGATATATTTTAACAATCAGAAGTTTATGGCACTGATTTTTCCCCCCTGTGGCTTTTGTGTTTAACGTCATTGATTTCTGCCCTGTGTTTTCTTCTGCTTGCCTTGGGTTTGTTTTGACATTTCTTGAGTTGGAACCTTATATTGTTGATTATGCCTTTCTTGTCTTTTAATGTCCACATTTTGCACTGCAAATTTGTCTGCCAGGTGCTTTGTTTCCCCTGGATTTTCATAGGGTATATTTTAATTTTCATTCAATTCAGCACATTTTTAATTTCTTCCTATTGGAACCACCAATTATTTAAAGTGTGCTTGCTCTCCAAATGTTTGGGAGATTTTGTTATCTTTTTGTTATTGATTTCTTTTAGTTTTAAGTTTTATTGGTTTTTTTTTAAATTAGCATGCAAAGCACTGAGTTTCATTATAGCATTTTCCAAACATACTTTGCTCTTGTTAATCCTCCTCTTCCCCTGTCCTTCCCTGCCCTCCTGCCCCCTCCTGATGGTCCACTCCCTCCTCCCAAAGGCCCCCTTTCTACTTTCCTGTTAGATCTATTCCCCTAACCTCTTCCTCCCCAATAAAATCTCTTTTCTCCTTTTATGGTTTCCTTTCTAGTTTCCTGGCCTATATGCCTAGTTTGACTGGATTGCTGTTGGAAAACACTGTGTGTGGGGGGTGAGTGGGTGTGGGTGTGGGCGTATTGTTTTTACCTTGACAATTGAAAAGAATGTGTATCATTCTGGGGCAAAGGTTTTTTTTTTGCTTTGTTTTGTTTTGTTTTGTTTTATAAACATCAGTTGCACATTGGTGGTTAATGTTGTTTTTTTGAGTTCTTTTGTATCTTTGCTAATATTCTGACCAGTTCTATGAGCTAGTAAGAGAGAGGCGCTGAATTCTGCATGTAGGACATTTTCTCCTGCTGTATTTTTTTCAGTTTCTACCTTTTGTGTTTTGAAGCGCCATTATTTAGTGCATTGACAGAACTGCTAGATGCCTTACAGGATTGACCCTTAATTATTATGTAACCTTCCATTTTTCTATGGTAATTTCATTTAATCTGAAGTCTACTTATCTAATAATAATACACTGAATCTTTCCGTCTGTTGATTAATGTAGCATGGGACACATCTTTTCATCTCTTTATTCTTAGCCTGCCGATGTAATTGTTTTCGAAATGAATTTCTTATACACTACAGACATGGTCATTCATGGCTTTTAAATCCCACTGTCAGGCTCTCTTCTGATTGGTATACACAGATCACTTAACATGGTCCGTAATTATTGTTATATTAGGGCTGAAATCTGACATTTCCATTTTTTATTATTTGCTTTTGAAGTAGGGGCTTGGTTTGTCGGCCAGGCTGAAGTGGAATTCATGATTCTGCTTCAGTGCTCTGATGAAAGCTGTGTGCTACCGTGCCTGGCTTGTAGTTACTCTTTTTATTCTGTTCTCAGTGGTTTTGTTTTGGAATCGTTTTCTTTTCTTTCTTTTTTAAAAGGTGGTCTCATGTATCCAAGGCTGGCCTTGAATTCACTATATAGCTGAGCCTGGCCTTGAACTTTTCACCCTCCTGCCTCCGTCTCCCAAGTGCTGGGATCACAGATGTGTGCCACCACACTTTCTTTTTCATTTGTTCTGCTTTCCATTTCTGTTTTTCCCCATCCACTCTCTCTTTCTTATTTGCTATTTGGGTGTTTTAAAAATTGATTTTGGCTTTCCTATATTACTTTTGTTAAACACGAAACAATTTATTAACAGCTTGTGTGAAAATAGCAGCACCTTTTCCCCCTTAATTTACTTATTCATCCCAATCGCAGCCCTTGCCTCAGTCATCTCCTCCAAGACACCCCCCCACACACCCTTCCCCCATTGCCTCTTCCCCTCCTCCTGTGAGAAGGAAAGTCCCACAAGTACTTTGACAATTTCATACATGTATAGAATGCCTTCTGAATACTTTCTCCCCAGCCTTTCTTATCTCCTTCCTGTTATAACCAGCCCTTCCGCCCAGCTGCCAGTCCCCTTTTCAGACTCATGACTTTTGCTTTGCTTTTGTGATCCATTTGCTTTAGTGGGGATTATCTGTGTGGGATTAGAACTGTTAACTGGAACCTGCTGAGGTTAGCAATGGGCACACAACTGTGGACAGTGACTTCCTCCCCTCCCTGGACCTACCAGGGACGAATAACTGTGCAATAAGGGTTAAGGTCTCTGGAGTGCCTCCTCCACCCATTCCTGACACTTCATGGGTCCATTCCTCTGTAGATCCAGTGCACGAATCCCCAGCTGCTAGGGAGCTCAGGGTTGCAATGGCCGTGTCTTGCATAGAAGATATCATTTAGCAATGTTTTCTCAGATTTCTGGCTCTTGGGTTTTTTTTTTTTTTCTGTCTCTACTTCTAAAGTGTTCTCCGATGAGCTTTACTGTCTGTCTGGTTTGGGGCTGAGCATTCCTCTGTCACTTAGTCTAAGTACCTTGTGTAGCCATCAGGCTATGTGTGTGCTGAATAACATTTGTCTATGGGTATAAACAAATATTCAGAAGGCAGTGTGATGCTATGGCAATTTGGCTAAACAACAGTATCCCCTCCCCTAAGGACCATTTCCTGGACTGTGAGGGTTGACCATGTTTTCATTTTATGCAGAGGCTTTTAAAAATAATATATATTTATATATTATATTTAAAAGAATTTTGTAGACATATACAATATATTTCGAGCATAGCCACTCACCATTTCTTCCCTCCACATCTCCCTGGACCCTTCCAACAGGCCCCCTTCCCAACTTCACACCTCTGGTTTTTGGTCTGGATGACCTCACTCAGTCTAATTTTTTCAGCACTATCCATTTCTCTGTAAGTATCTAACTCATATGCCATTATGTATACTGCATTCTCCTTACCCATGTGTCAGTTGGCGGATGTGGGTTTAAATGAAAATGGCCCCCATAAGCTCACAGGGAGCAGCACTATTAGGAAGTATGACCTTGTTGGAGGTAGTGTGTCACCGGGGGCCAGCTTTGAGGCTTCAGATGCTCAAGCCATGCCCAGTATAATTCTCTCTTTTTGCTGCCTGGTGATCCAGATGTAGAACTCTTGGCTTCTTCTGCAGCACCATATCTGCCTGCATGCCGCCACAATTCCCACTGCGACAATAGGCTAAACCTCAGAATTGAAATCCAGCCCCAATTAAATGTCATTTATAAGAGTTGCCATGGTCATGGTGTGTCTTCACAGCAGTAGAAACCTTAACCGAGACAATGGATATCTATATTAATTCAATTTCCTAACTTGTGACTAGAGCAGCAGTAAACATGGATGTGTAAGTAACTCTGTAGTAAGGCAGAAAGCCCTTTGAGTATAGACCCAGGAGTGGCATGTGTCAGTAGAGCTTGTTAAATGTCCTATGTTGTACAGGTCATTCTTCCTTAACAAAATACAGACGCAAAATATCAATAGTGCCAGGTTAAGAAATCCTATTTATAATTAAGGAAAAGAAGGTTTTGTGTCCTAAGTCCTTTTCTATTTTAGAGTAAGAGCATTTAACTTAAAACTAAGTCATATTAAATAGTTTTTGCTTCCTTAGCTGTCTTTGGTTATGTGATTTAAGGACAGGCACTGAAATTGTGCCAGGATCGGAGATAAATGATCAGGATTTTAAAAATATGGGCATAAATCAAGTAGAAATTTAATTAGAGCTAGTGAAGAGGTTTCAGTAATACAGCCATTTACAAAATAAATAATACAAAAAAATCAATAGTTGCCCTATGTTTAGGTAATAGTTGTTGGGAAATACAGCTGAGGAAAGGCCCATTAACAATTTCAACCAAAATTATAAATACCTAGGAATAAACTTTTGAAAATATGCATGCGCTAGATGGAAAAACCCACAATTTTATTGAAACATATAAAAGATGCACTGAATAATGAACAGGATCAATGTATGCACAGACTCAGTAATATCAAAACAAAATTTACCTCCAAATTAATCTACAAATCTAATGCAATTCTGGCGGAGCCATGATTGTTCTTTGGGGAGAAGGAAAGGAATGAAGAACTTGAAAAGATTCTAGAATTCAAACGGAGGAATAAATGCACGAGACTGGCCATCCCTGATGTTTTGTAACGATGGGATGCTTTTAGGAAAATACATCAAAATGTGTAAGTCAGTGTTCTTCCTATAGGTTTAAAATGTTATATAATGTGAAAATAAATAATTCGAGGGCTATAATAACTGAGTTTCTACCATATAACAGGCATAGGAAGAAAAACTAATAATCAGTGAAATATTTTAAGACACAGAAACATACCCGTGTGTATGAAGCTGGCATTTCAAATCCGTAAGGGGAGAGGCTAAACTAATGAATAAATGAATTGTAATAGCTGGATAACTGTTGTTTGCCTAAAATATTAATCATAAGAAATATTGCATGAATTAAAGGTGGAAAAGAGAGTGTATAAATATTTTAAAGGCGTAGGTGAATATGAAACTGTGTAAGTAATGTTTCCCACACTGGCTACAAGAACATGTACTTCCTTCTAATTCGTAAATAATATAGGCTAATGGTCTCAAAATAAAACTATAAATTCTATAAATAGATGTACTATGCCCCTGTGCACTGCACCCCTCTCTGTTTTCCATACCCAGCTGCTAACCACCGTCACGGTGTTCCTCCTCCCAGAACCTTTTTCAGTGACAAAATCTTTGTTCTTAGCCTTCCACCTTTAGAAATTATGATTACTGTAGTTATTATTCATATGTGTATGCATGTGAGATATATATATATATATGTGTGTGTGTGTGTGTGTGTGTGTGTGGAGAGAGAGAGAGAGAGAGAGAGAGAGAGAGAGAGAGAGAGAGAGAGATAGGTAAATAGAAAGAGAGAGATGGGCTTGGTACACAAGTCATGGCTTACATATAAAGTTCAGAGGGTAACTTTTCTTGAGTCAGTTATCTCTTTTGGCCTTTAAGTGGTTTCCGGGAACAGAGCTCAGGTTGTTAGGCTTGCATAGTCTTGTGACACTGAACCATCCCAGGGCTTCCAAACTTCCATCTGTTTTAGACCTAGATAATATCGTCTATATTACCATTGTGTATCTTGCTTTTTCAACTTGTAATTTTAGTACTCTACTTGTTTAAAAGCTTTTGCGTCATGGAAAGATTCTTTAATATCTTTAGATCTTTAGTATCATAGTATTCCATGATCTGGAGGTACTATAATTTGTATATCCACTCCCTTGGCATTTGACATATTAGCTTCTTCTTTTTGCTGATACAAATAGTAATGTAGAGGATATCATTTTATTACATTTACTTATTTGTATGTATATGTGTGCACCATAGCACCTGTGTGGAGATAAGTGGACATTCTGTCCTCCTATCAAATGCCTCACCCTACTATGTGGATCCTCGATATAGAACACAGGTCTTTAGGGTTGGTGGTAACATCTTCACAAGCTTAACCTCTCTAGCTTAGATATCATTTTATATGGCATTTTGCAAGTGTACAAGAACATGTTACAAATTTACTGTCATAAACTATATACATTAAAAAATTAGTATGGGCAGTGGTAGTACACACCTTTATTCTCAGGAGACAGAGACAGTTGGATCTCTTGAGTTCAAGGCCAGCCTGGTCTACAGAGTGAGCTCCAGGACAGCCAAGAGTATACAGACAAACTCTGTCTCTGAAAGAACAAAAGAAAAAAATAACCAAAATAACAACAAACCCAAACACACAAACGCTTCATCACTAAGTCTACAGTTGTCTACTTCTGGGTATATAGTTCTGTGACATAAAGAGCATTCTTTGTGGATACATTTCCAGAAGTATTTCTATCTCAAATGGCAGATACCTTTGTCATATTTAAAACGTTGACCACCTATCTTCCACAGACGCCATGCCACTTCGCACGCTTATTAGCAGTCCATTTTCTGTTTTTCTTTCTTGATGTCCTTAATAGAGTGTTAGTAGTTTTTGAGTTCTTGTCATCTGCTATATGAAATTTCTCTCAATGTAGGCACAATTTGTAGTTTTCTCGTAAAAGATTAGATTGAACACTTTGATGTTAAAGGAAGGCCTTTTAAAACATGATATTGAGACCTAGATTAGACCATACAGGGAAAAATGACACAAAGATTTGTCCACTTATTAGTGTAGTAAGAAAATTAAAAGTCATTGACCAACTGGGGTAGGAGAGTATTTACATCATATGGCAGAATAAATAGCCTTGCTATTTCATGTTATTAAAAATCATTAGTAAGAGTTGAGGATGCTCTCTTCTCATTCTGGTTCATTGAGTGTTTTTATCATGAAAGGGCATTGCATTTTTGTCAAATGCTGTTTTTTTCCTTCTCCTGAGATGATAATGTGTTTTCTTAATAACAGTATAATTGACATATAATTCACATCTTGCAATTCACTCTTTGAAATTGTACAATTCAGTGGTTTTTAATATAGCCACAGAACATACAACCATCACCAGCACGTAACTTGAGAACATTTTCATTACCCCTAAAAGAAACCCTGGTCCCAGTTAGTGGTCACCCTCCATTAACCGCAACCCTTCCATCCTGCAGCTCCTGCCAACCACTAACAAACACACTTTCTGTCAATGGCTTTGCCTATTCTGGAGATTTCATATGATTGAAATTGTAGAACACGTTGCCTTCTGTGTCTTTTTTTTTCTTTATTTAGCTTACTAGTCCCAAGATTTGTTCATGCTATAGCTAGATCAGTGCTTAATTCTTCCTTATTATCTCTGGTAGACTAGGGGAGTGGCACAGCTTCTTACTACCATAAAGCTACCTGTCACCTTTTACTTGCTCACCACCAAATCTTCATCTTATAAAAGGGAATCCTACAAGTGGAACTACTTTACGTTCTGTTTTACATAAAGGCATTTCTTTGTGGGACAGTTTGGGAGCTCTCTGTTCTCAGGAGCAGCTGTTAGCTCTGGTGCAAAGTAGGGGACTTTGGGTGTTGGGCAGTGGTAACAGCCATTGATCTTCACTTGGGGGAACTTAGAACTGCAAAGATGTTTAGGCAAGGGAATCGGAGTGGGGTGACTGCATCCCTACCATTCTCAACCCTTTGTAGCATGGAGTTTCTATCCTAAAAGAAACAAGCTCCAGAAGCTTTGGCTGTCCTTGCCAGGAATTTGCCCTTCCCATCCGTGCGGAGGTGATGAGAATGCTGGCTGCTGGCTTTCTCATGGAAAGCCTGTCTCCCTTGACTGAGAGTCAGAGCCAGAGGGCATCCAGTCTTCTAAGCCACTCTTATCTGGGGTGTTACTTGTACAAAGTCAAGCAAGGGCCTGGGAGGAAGGGCAGTGAGTTATGTATGGCTTGTGTGCCATATGTAGACCCTCACTATTAGATCACTGACTTAGCAGATGTTCTTGAAGAAATGTTTCTTCGCTCACTGTGTAGTCTTAGGACAATTTCCAGCAGTTTACAATTTTTAAAAACCACTTTCACCAGCTTCAAACAGTTTCACAGGAGTTCTTATACTGAACTTTCAGAGAGGGGCTGCTTCTCATCTCTTTACTTTCTCAACCCATGTCACTAGAAGGCTCATAGCAGGCGGTACCGAGGAGCATTTTAAAGGCTTTTACTAATTTTTTTTCTTCAAGATGCTTCATTTGTAGCTCTTGCTTTTTCATTCTTTTTTTTTTTATTCCAGATTTTATTCTCCTCCTGGTCCATACCTCCCTTCCCCCGAGTTCCACATCCCATATCTCCTCCTGATTCCCCCACAACCCCTGCCCTGTCTTCACAAGGATGTCCACCCCACCCACGCTACTAGACCTCCCCACTCCCTGGGGCTCCAGTCTCTTGAGGGTTAGGTGCATCATCTCTCACTGAGGCCATACCAGGCAGTCCTCTGCTGTATATGTGTTGGGGCCCCATATCAGCTTGTGTATGCCGCCTCGTTGATGATCCAGTGTCTCTGTTTTTATTACCCCACATCAATGAATCTTGTCCTGGTGTTTTACTTTTGGAGCATTATATTTTACTTCTGCTCTGATTTTTAGGTGTACTCCAAGATCTACTCTGTGGACACCGCTGAGACTTTGAGCACTGAGATGTTCCCTTCAACACCATATGTTCCTGCCTGCATGGCTTCTCAGGAACTCTCATGTAAGTTGTACTCATTTTAGAGAAATGACTGTTATTTCAAATAAGTCCACTTGACTCAGTTGACCAATAAAAGCTATAGATTTCTGTGCCTTATAAATAAACACTATGTTTGAATTCATCTACCACTGTTGAAATCAGAAGAAATTTTTTTCTAGTTATTCATGTTTTGTCAAATGCTGAAGATGGTTGCTTTTTATCATAAAAATCATGCATGCATATATGTACGTACATATGTATGCATGTACATACATAGCATTAGCTTAGGAAGACAATTTTGGCTTTTTTCTTCCAAACTTAATCCCATACATATAAAACATATATTAAATTATCTGCTTTCTGTAAGAAGGAGGCCATTTTATCTGTTCTAGTTTGCTTTCGGTATCATTGTGGCAAAACACAGAGGACTAGCAACTTGGGGAAGGAAAAGACTTGCTTGCAGGAGCTCAAGGCAGGAACCTGGAAGCAGGAACTGAAGCAGAACCCCAGAGGAACTCTGCTTACTCACTGGCTCTCAGGCTCCTGTTCAGCTGCTTTTTTATACAACGCAGACCCACCTGACAGACAGCACATCCCACACTGGACTAGGCCCTCCTCCATCAATTACCAATGATGAAGGTGCCGAAGCCGACATACTTGCAGGCCACCCTGATGGAGGCAGGTCTTCAGTTGTGCTTTTCTCTCCCCAGATAGCTCTGCTTTGTTTTAAGTCACCTGAAATCTGACAAGCATAGTGCTTCATTTCCTGTCCTGAAATGTATCATCCCTCTTAGGTCAGTGCCTGTGTATCTGTGCAGGTCAGAAATTCAAGTTACTTTATCGGAAGATCTCCTCTGGACAAGATAGACTCTTTCCAAAGGAATCATTTTACTTTTTTCTTGAGTATATAATGACTAGTGTTCTCAAGAAGAAAATAATGCTATCTGGCTATACAGAACACCATCTGGGATCCTATCCGCAAGCACTCAATATTAGTATTGATACCAACCCCACGAGTCCTTTGTGATTGGACACAGTCTTCTGTGTGTTGCTCATTTCACTCTCACAAGAATGCAATATTACCACAAAGTTCCTTCTGCCAAAAGGGACACTGAGTTTTAGGAACATCTATGCTGTTACTCAGGGAAAGTGGAACTTAAGAAGTATTCATGTGGCATCCTTATTAGGTGGTTGCCACATCAAGTATCGCGTGCATTTCATTCTGTTGTCCTCCTTTGATCTATATTTTTCCAAGTTTCTCTCCTTTTTCTGACTTTGTATATTGTCTTGTTCCTAATTCTGACTTGTTTGTGAACCCTTTATGTTCTTCAGCTGTCAATCTTCTCTCCTCCCTCTGCTTGAAGTTTTTTTTTTTTTTTTTTTTACATAATTTCCACTTGGTGCTTATGTTTCATCTGGTTCCATATTTCTTTATATGTTCCTATATTTCTACGTAGAGTTTGATTTTTTCATGTCATTCAGTTGTTGAGAATGAGATTCCATTCTATCCCATGTCTAACTAGAGCATTTGGAGCAGCTGTACTCCATACCCTCATTGTTGGCCACATGTACTATGAACCAGGAGCAACAGACGGAGCTACCTGGAATAAAGCAGGGCTGCCTGAGCTTCTTCCCCTAGCAGGAATGGAGTAGACCAGGCTCGCTTAGAGTAGTCTGTGCACTTAGCAGGCACCATGATTTCTGTGGTTATGTAGTATAGCCATTAACCTGAACATATGGCTAATTGGGAAAGCTAGGCTAACATACACCATGGTGTACAAAATAATATTTTTTTACAGTTTTCAGGTTACACAGGATCCATTCAATTTCCAGGAGTATTTGAAACTAAAGAGAATCAAAAAAAAAAAAGAATAATACTTCCCAATCCCCACCAGCCATAATTTTCTTTTCATTGTTTTTTTTATGCTTGGCATAGGGAAAGGATCAATAGTGCTATTAAAGTTAGGAAAATTATGAGTAGATGTCAGCAACACACACAGGGAACATAGGACTTAGCCTGGGATGTTTATTCAGATTTAATCTGTGAGAGGGCAAGGCATTCTGGATAGAATACATCAACAAACTTAGAAAAGAACTCTTGGAGTTAAGTAAGACTTCAAGAGACTTTTGTTGATGAAGGTGCCAAAGATATATGCCTAGTGTTAGCTAAGATGTAGAGAGTCAGGCACTTTACCCTGTTGACAAGACTACAGCTTTTGAAAAAATCACTTTGGATGGGTTCTTTCACAAGATGCATTAAGATTTAAAGCGTACCAGCCTCTTGATTTAGCAACTTCACTTGTAGGAATTAATTTCTCAAATAAGTCATGTTATTATGCAAAATATGTACAGAGATTTTGTGTACATTGTAATTATTTTTGTTCTTTGAAAATTTAGTAGAATTTACCAGTGAGGCCATTTGGGTCTAGAGTTTTCAATATTTATGGGAAGAGTTTTGAAAATTGATTGAATTCCCTTAATGGTTATAGAGCTCCTTAAGTTGTTTTATATTTTAATGAATCTCTCCAGGAGTTTTAATTTTCAGCCCGAAGGTTAATTTAGATTCCTGGTGTGCAGTATATCACTTCATATTGCAACAGTGTTGGGTTCAAATCCATGGCTTTGATTTCAAATTCTCATTAACAAGGGGCTCCCCTCCCCCTTAAAATCTTGAATGACAGAGGTAAGTTTCTCATTCCTTACTAATACTATAAAATTTTTTACCAACACTATTTGATTTTCTAGCCACAACCTCAACAACTACAACTACCACGGTCACCACCAATACCACTACCACAATTACAAGTGGCTTCAACCTGTATCTGACACCACCTGCATCATCACCGTGGCTTAACAACACTGGCTTCATCAATATGGCTTCTCTGCCTTCTACCATGACTGTGAAGTAAGCTTGTCTATTTGAAATTTTCTGTTTTGTTTCATCACTTAGTAGGCATGGGTAGCTCTAAACTAGTATTTTATAAATCAGTTGAGGGAACAGGGAGGGATTTTTTTTAAATGTAGCTCTGGATGGTAAACAGTCAACAAGCTTCTGTTATACTGTTGCAATACAGCCATTACTAGTACTACTAAGAGTTATAATTTATTGTGCAATTCTGCATGTTTAGCAAGATGACAATGCTTTAAGAACATCATATCATTTAATACTCATAATTATCCTATGAAATGGATACTATTTTTGGGTCCTGTTTTATAGAAGATGGGAACACAGAGAGATCAGGTAATCCTTTAATGGTCATACACTTTGTAGTCTGTGTGCCAAAAAAAAATCAAGCAATTGAACGCTAGAACTTATATAAATTTGCATATTATATGAAACATCCTGTGTGTCCTTTGTATAGTTCCTACAATGACAGAATCTTGTATTACTATAGTATAGAAGTAGCTAGAATATTGACGTTGATTCAGTCAACATACAATTTAGGGAGCTGGAGAGAAAGTTTAGCGGCTAAGAGGACTCGCTTCTATTCTGCAGGACTAGTGTTTCCACCTCAGCATCCGTGTCGGGCTGTTGAGAATTGCCTAGAACCCCAGCTCCAGGGTCTCCAAGACCCTCTTCTGATCTCCATGGGGACCTGTACACATGTACACACATTCACACAGATACATGAGCATAAAAAGTAAAAGCAAATATAAAAATAATTTTTAAAAGTTCTACAGACTAGGTCTGTCACCACAAGGATTCCACATGGTGCCCTTTTATGAGCGCATCTCTCTTCCTTTCATTAAGTGGGCGGTAATTAATATTCTTCATTACCATATTGACAATATTTTTTAAATGCTAAATAGGTGACCAGCCATGGCATGTGTGTGTTTTCATTCAGCATAATTCCTTCAGTTCTACATAAAATTTTGTTCTTTTTAATGTAGTTTGTTTAAGCACAGATTTGTTAATAGGCATCTAGGTTAATTCCATGTTTGGGGCTATTGGTGTGAATATTTGCATACAAGTACCTTTGTGAACCTAAGTCCTTTGTATCTTGGGTAAATGTCTAGGCATGTAGGTGCTTGTCAGTGTGGCATTTGTATATTTATTATTCTTAGGTGCCTGACACTCTCCCTGAGTGGCTATGTCATTCTGGTACACCTACCAGTAGTGTGTCAGTTACCCAGACTGTCCATATTTACTTGCTCAGTAGTGGCAATGGGACACATTTTATTACCCTTCTCACAGATGTGACATGCTCTTATTGTGGTTTGAATTTTAATGTCTGATGATGTTGTACATCTTTCATTTTTTTTCCTCCATTCTTTGAGAATTTGATACAGTGTGTTTTGATCCATACACATCCTCTCCTCCAGCTCCTCCCAGATTCACCCCACTACCATTCACGCAACATTTTGTTCTCCTTTCTTTTTTTTTTTTTTTTTTTTGGAGCTGGGGACGGAACCCAGGGCCTTGTGCTTGCTAGGCAAGTGCTCTACCACTGAGCTAAATCCCCAGCCCTCATTTTTTTAACATCCAACAAAAAGTCCAATCTGTCCTGACTATATTATTACATGTGTGGACTTCCTTTCCAGCAGCGTAGAGAAGGGTGAGACTTCATGCCTGTCTACCCTCTCCATTTTGGGGATTGGACTGGTTTGGGTTTGCACAGGCCTTGCACATGCTGTCATACTGCCGTGAGTTGCTATGTGAAGCTACCCTGCTATGACCTTATAGTCATCCATTACCTCTGTCCCCTTACACTCTCCATTCTGGCTGGTTCTGATATAATGATATCTATTTTATCTATTTTTGTATTTTTATATTAGTATTTGTGTATATACATGTGGATTTTGGTTTTTTACTCTAAGTCTTGATAACAGAACAACATTCAATGATCAGTACCAACTTTACAACCTATAAAATGCTCTGGGAGGCATTCTTATTCCTGTTTCCTCAAAGAAATTGTCAAGTTGGTACTGAGTCATTAGATGTTTCTTTAATGAAAACTTTTGTGCCCAGACACATCTCATGCAGAATCCTTTAAATTAAAAATAAACGTATTTAATGGATCCATAACCAGCCAGACTGTCTAGTTCATCTTTAATGAGCTTCAGCAGTGTGTGATTTTTAAAGGAATAAGTCCAGAATTCATGACATCGAGTTGTCTGGGCTTCTCCCTTACTGTCTTTGTTACATTGGAGAGATATTCTTGTTTCGTTTCTGATATTGGTGGCCTCTGTGTTTCTTATATGAATTTTATTGATGTTTCTCTAAAGAACCAGCATTTGTTTCATTGATTAATCTGTAAAACTTGCCTGTTTTCAGGTTCACTGTTATCCACTGCTGATTCTTTTCTCCTGATTGTATTGGGTTCATTTTCTTTTGCTAGTTTCTTAACGGCTGATCTTAGACTATTGATTTGAGGCACTTTCTTCTCACACCAGCCTGCACAGCTATAAATAGCCTTTGCACTGCTCTTCCTGTGGCCCGCATCTTTCATTATGCTCTGATTTCATTTTGAGCATTGGGTTATTTGGAAGTATGTTGCTTAATTTCCAAGTGTTCTGAGATTGTCTTCTTTTCTTCTTGAATTAGTTCTAGTCAGTGAACGTGCTCCATATGATTTTAGCTATTTTATATTTGTTCACACTTTTTTCTTGTGTGAGAGGAAATGGTCTGTTACAAACTGTTCCATGGAAACCTAAATATTCTGTTTTATCTTATTAAGTTTAATGCTCTCTGTGTTTCTGTTACTTTATGTAAAGATTTTGGAGTTTTGTCTGATTTCATTCTAGTAGTTCCTTTGGTTGTTGGAAAATAGCTTTTTGAAGTTCTCAACCAAATAATTTTGGATTTGTCTTATTTTCTCTCTTTAGCTTTATCACTTTTTCTTTCGGGAAAATTCTAGTACCCTTTATAGTTATTTTTAAAAAAAAATTTATTACCACACGAAGAAATGGTCAGCACTGTAACATTTCCAAACATACATAACACAATTTTCTTTTATTGGCACCCCTGCTGCTCCCCCCTTTCCCACATCCATGTCTTGTTAGTAGTCCCTTCTTTCCCCCTAAATAGTTTCCCTCCTGCCTTTTCATGCTATATACTGTATCTAGCTTTTTCTTATGGACTTGGAGGCTTTACCGTCTGGCTGCATATACATTAGATTGGCAGCTCTCCCCTTACATCTTGATTTTGTTATTATTCTGCAATTCCCCTTGACTTTGCAGATGGTAATTTTTGTTGTTCTGTAATAGGAACATAATCTTTTCTTTAAAAAAATACCTTTTTACCTTCAACTCCTTTACCTTAGCCTTTCCATAGCCTTGGAGTGATTCCTTGTGGGCCATATATTGCTGGATGTTTTTAAACTGCAATATCCATCACTGTTTTATTTGCTCTAGTTAGCTTGTTTATAGGTATTGTGGTTGTTGACTATCAGAGCTTGACTCTGCTGTTTGGTTATTTAGTTACTATTTTTGACTTGTCTTCTGTTTCTCCTTGTTTTTAATCTAACTGTGATGGATGGAATATTTTAAAGCAGTTTTACCTTGTTGTATATATGGTGTTTTTAATACTTTATTATTATTATTATTATTATTATTAATTTTTACTGGTTGTTGTAGATATAAAGGTATGCATATATAACTTTGAACGGTCTATTCGTATTGACTTTTTACCATTTTGGTTCAAGTAGAGAAACCCATTACTTACTTTCCCTACTTTTAATCTTGTTGGTGCTGTTGTCACAAGGATCTCTTCCATGCACATTGAACGCAACACCACAGAAGGCTGTGTTTTTCATTCCCACCTACAAGAACAATCTACAAAACCCCCTTCAGGGGGTGGATGATGCTTTGCCCTTCTTTGCAGCCTTTTCAAGGTGACATTCTAAGACTTGCCATTAACTTCTGCAGAGTCGATCTTCAAGGGGAGATTGGTGAGCAGTGCTTCACCTTAGATATCCATAAGATATCTCTATTTCCTCTTCATTTATGAAGATGCGAAGAAGGTCATGATGAGGACTTCTTTTCCTCCTTCCAGTACTTTGCAAGTGTGCAACTTCTTCCTAACCTCTCCGTTTCAGATGAGAAGCCAGCTATCACTCAGTTGCTCTTCTTATTTTAAGCATATTTTTTCATATTTTTTCTTCCATGATTTAATAGGTATATACACATACATATGAATACATATATACACATCCATGCATACATATATATAAAACCTTTACCTTTCCTAAGTCCAGTCACACTGTGTCTTCCCATGGATTTCTCTAGAGCCCTTTCCATAGCATGGTGGCTAGCACAGCTGCCTCAGAGGAAGGTTTTTGTGATTTATCCTATTTCTGGTTGTTTACCTCTTGAAATGGCGTGTTTATGTCTTTTCCCAAATTCAGAAAGTTTGCAACTTTTTCTTCCCAATAGTTTTTCAGGCCCATTTTCTCTTTCTGGAACTTCTCTTGCACATACTTTTATCTCATCTATTACTATCCTCCTGTGCCCTAGAGGAGTTTTTTTCATTTGTCTGTTTCCTCTTTGTTGTTCTGTACATTTTAATTACCTGCCATTATGTTCATGGATTTGTTTTCTGTAAGCTCACTCTAGCTAGCATCAAGCCTTTCAGGAGGGCTTATTATTCCAGTCATTTTATTTTTCAGTTGTATATTTTCCACTTGTTTTTTATAATCCCCATTTCTTTGTTTTTTTAAATTTCAAGAGGATTAAAAATTGCCCTCTTCAGAAATTTTTAGTGGCTGCTTTAAAATTCTTTTCAGGCAGTTCCCAACATCTGATACCTCTTAATGTTTTTATGTGTGTTGCTAGCCTTTTCTCTTTGGAGTGGTGATTTTCCTAGTCCTTGATATGGATCATTTTTATTGTGTCATGGACATTTGTCTATTATTTTAGGAGTGTTTGGGTCCTATTTATATCTTCTTTATTTTCATGAGATAGCCCCTTTTTGAGATATAGTGCAAAGAGTGGGTGTTTCGCTTCCAACTGGACCTTGCCCCAAGCACCCCAGCAAAAATGGAACCCTCAGTCATACTGCCTCAATGCACACAGGTGATGTGGAAGTTCAACTCTGAGCTCTGCTGACTCATTCCCATGTCACTAGCTCTTGTAGGAATGTAAGCCCAGCTTGCAGATGGGACTAGAAACACCAGAAGAAGAGGCAAGTGATGAGCTAACTCAATACTTGGTTGATATAGGAGTAGGCAAAGTTTCAATTACTTGGACCATGCGTTTAGAGGACTCAGAATACCAGCTACTTTACCTTTATGCTACTTGTTTGGCCTCGTGGATACTCTATTGACATGGTGGCTTGGCCCTCCTTTGGGCCTTGCTGACACAAGGCTCATGGGAGTAAGAGGATAGTCCTTTCGCCTCTACTTTTGGTTTTGCCCATCAGTGAGCAGGTTAAACTCCTCAAGTCTTAATTGACTTCCAGAGTGGGGGAAATGGGAGTCCTTACCAGTCTCAATTTGTCTTAGAGTGTTCAGTCTTTAGAGATTAGATTCTCTACTGGGTCCCTGTGATACCACAGCAAATGGCGAGGCCTACCAATTAATCCTGACTTACCCACTCTTGTTAAATTTTGTTGCTTCTGAGAGAGTATTTAGCTTTACTCTGGTATTATATGTCCCCATTACTACCCCAGTAGGAATTTAGAATGCTACATCCTTCTGCCAGCAAAGTATTAACATATTACTTTCCCCTAGAGCTCCACTGATACTACCCCTAGAGTCAGAGTTTGGCCTAGTTACCCTGATCACAGAATATAGAAGATCAGCTCTTAATACAGTCCTCAGGGGAGTTAGAGTTCTGTAGGGTTCCTTGCAGGTCTTGTGGGATGCCTGTCTTTTGTGACTAATACTCAGAAGTACACTTGGACTTAGATGAGTAATTCCTGTAGCCTCCATCATACTGTGCTGACATAGCATGGAGAGCGGAAGCAGACTGTGGCCCTGGCTTAGCTGTTTATATTTTTGATATAGTAGACATGTTAAGAAGTATCCATTTGCTCTAGTTCCTTAGGATAATTTTCAGAGAATTTAACTGGATGTTTTAAAATCATCTTTGCATGTTATGATTTTACTAGACATCATAGTAGAGAATCTCCCCACAAGTTTTTCTCCCTTATTATCCTGTATTGTTTGTTTTAAAATAAGATTATACTTTAATAAATATGACCATATTTTTATGGTTTTTAGCTCAATAGTGACTCCTGTGATGACCTATGGTCCCCTGGATAGCATGGTGAACAACTGGCACTATCAGCTTCAAGAACAAGAAAAACACTACTTTTATCAAGCTCACCAATTCAATATTTGGAACCATGCACTGATTGAGACCAGTAATGAGGTAAGAAGATATTCTCATTAATCTCACTTTATTGTACAAGAACTTTTAGATAAGCAAATGAGAATAGACTTTTGTATTGTAGTTAGTTTCCTGTTGCAATATTGATGAATATCTTAAAAACATTTTCCTGAATTAATATGCTCTCTGAATTTGGAAGTGTTTGGTGGTAGAGTGATGTTCGAGAAAATGTATATTGTTGTAAAATTTTTAAGAAAATTTGAATATCAACACAACTTTGTTCTTATTTCTCTTTAAAGATTGCTCTTTTGCACAACGAAGTGGAAAGAGTGAAACGGGATCAGAGCAGGTAGACCCTTGATGTCTTTGGTTGAAATACTTAAGATACTTTTGTTCTCTTTTGTTTTCCCTTGCTATTTATTGGCATTTAATTAGTTACCCAAAATTGCTTGCATTAGCCCTTCTATCGCCTTGTTTTATTCAGACTGGAACAAGAATTGGATTTTATCCTGCTCCAGCAGAAGGAACTGGAACATACCTTGGCTCCCATAGAGGAGTTTTTGAAGGAGCAGAATGGTCCTCTTAAACTGCTGTATGTGAATAAGGAGTATGAGATGATGTAAGTACATAAAGATTGAAGAGTTGGGCAGAAGGAGGGAAAAATTGAATCACAAGACAGAAAATAAATATCGATAGGAAAGGGCAACTTCCAGTTGGTATTTATCAGCTGCTTTGACTTCACCGTGTTTGTCTTTAACGGATGCCTGCAAAGAAAGGCATCATTCCGGCAGCTCTGTTTTATAGCATCTCATTCACTATTATTAATCTCAAGCTCACGTTTGTCTATAAAGTTTTTATATTTGTCAAGTGTATTCTTAAAGTGAAAGTAAAAGCTTACTTGTGATGTTATAGTATTATGGAATATTTCTGGCCTCATAGTGGCACTTCTAAACCTAATATTCATACAGTGGTTTTAGTCATACATTATTTGATTTTTTCAAACACAGTTGGTAATTTGAGGATGAACTCTGGCTTTCAAAAATGTAGTTATTTTTTTCAGGGTTTCAAGCTAGGTATGTTTTATTTGTGTACTGTTCAGTTTTTACTTTGTGTCTGTTCGCTGTCAGGGTTCCCATGGTAACTCTGTCCCTGGACCTGTGATTTGATAATCAGGCCACTTTAGAAAGCATTAAGAGACGTTGTGCGAACATACTACATAATCTAAATTGCGACTAACTTGGGCTCACTTTGTCAGTGGCTTGTTAGTGAATCAAGATGGGGCTTTTATGTTTTGGATTTTTTTTTCTGGTTTTTAAGACAGGTTCTTAGCGGGTTTGCCCAGGTTTATGTCAAACTCCTGGGTTAAAGTGGTTCTGTCACCTTATCATTGTGAGTAGCAGGCACTGCAGGCACTCATCACAGTGCCCCACTGAGCCTTTGCAAGTGCTCAGCTGAACTTATTTGTTATAAAGCTCGCAAGTTGATGGTTTTTTTGTAGGAATTTTAATGTGGATAAGTATAGCTAATCTGTACTGACCTCCATTTTATTTCTAGTCCTGTTTCTGTCTGTGTTTTCATTCTATTTCCTTTTTCCATGTCTTCCTTTGTTCTATTCTTTGACATTGTTTTTGTGAAACACACATGCATGTGTACGCACACACACACACACACGTTTCCTTGTTTGAGATAGGATCTGGGTATATATCCGTGGGGAACTCCTTAGGTAGACCAGGCTGGCCAAGGATTCCCTACATAGATAGACAAGGCTGTCCTTGAACTCATAGAGATCCACCTGCCTCCCCCTCTTGAGTACAGGGATTGTAGGTTTGCACCACCACACCTGACACATTCTATATTTTTATCACCTGTTTTTGGAGAAGGTCTCATCCCACAAACTATGTAGCAATTAAGGCTGGCTTGAAAGGCTTGACCCACCTATCTATACTTGGAAGTGCTGTGATTACAGGAATGTATCACCATGTTCAACTTTAGTCTATAGTTTTTGTTTCGTTTGTTTTTAAAACATGTTTTTAGAAGATATTAACTGTAGATTGGGGAAGAAAACCTCAGAAACACTAACTCCTTCCCAATTGCTCTTTTGTACTCTACTCAAATTTATATTACAATAATACTTTCACCAGAATTTTGAACACTTTAGGCAACCAATTACATATAAGAAATTTGGCACTGAGAGCAATGGGTAGTTACCAAGAAATCTAAATGCATCTTTTAATTTTATAGATAATAAAGTTGAGAAATCTTCTCTTGGCTTTGAATTCTTATAAACATATCTATATACCAGACTAGCTCAAGGAAGCAACCTTTCTCCATCACTCCCCGCTCCCTTCTCTGTCTCATAAACAATTTGAGCAGAATATTTGAAAATTTAGGTCACTGATCAGTTTGTAACTAAACTTAGATGTATCTACCTTTTAATATTGTGAAGCTTGTTTCCCAAAATATCCATTGTTACTTGCTATAGTATACCATGTAATGTTTTACTATGTGAAAGTTTATGTATTCTCAGTCATTAAAAAAAAATCTCAGCATTGATGTATTCTCAGTCATTGAAGAAATCTCAGTACTGGCTATTGCATATATTTTGGTTCAACCAAAGGGTTCCTTTGCTCTAATACTCATCAGAAATTTAGCCAGAGGCTAAAGTCTTTGCTTTGCAGTCTTAGGTTATGGTGGTAACATTGAATCTGTGAGACTGTATGTCCTTGATCATAACTGGAAACTAAATGAATGTAGGGGAGTCGAGACAGATCTAGTTGACAATTATATGGTTTTTGTGGTTATTCCCAGGAGTGTAAAATCTCTATATGTCAGTAACAACCATGAGAAAACATTTCTTGTTTCTCTCTTTCATTTCCCTTTGCAGTTATAGACTGGCCGAAGTCATAGATGCTGATCTGAAAAGGATGTCTCAAGATCTCAAGGACATCATTATTTACCTGAATTCAGTGATTCGTCCTAATGCTCCTTCTGAACCAGTACGGTCCCTGTTCTTTTGATTTAGACAGCCAAGATTTTATAGGAAATTAGCCCTCCGTGGGTCTTTTAATTAGTCACATTCTCCTGTTCTCCAGAGTACTCCTTATGTGCCCTCTAGAGATATGAAGCCCTTAGGCATGATTAGTGGGACAGTAAATATTTAGTAAATATTTACAGTTGTGAGGTTTTTGTGGTTATTCCCAGGAGTGTAAAATAAATGACTCTCAATGTTATTCAGGGCTTACTTTCTGCATAATTAAATGGATTCTGGTACTTTTTTTATTTACTAGTTAAATTTTCAGACCATATAATTATTTACACACTCTTATAAATATGAACATATATGTCTAGGTCTGTTGGACATATGTAGGCACTAATTTATATCTTTAAATTATAGCAACTATTAAGACAACATTTTCCCATAAAAAATTTTTTTGTTAAATGTTGTCATGTTTCTAACTGCTTTACAGCATCTAACTTAGTTCATAAAGCAAATATGTTATATTTTTGGAATGCGTGTCTGAGGATCCCGTTAGAATTAAGATTCTGTGAATCAATTTGGCAGTAAGAAAGAAGTGGGGGGTTTCTCTTTCAGTTCTCTATACTCCAATTATAAAGAACATATTCCCCCTATCTTTCCCTATTGTCTCAGAAGCCTAAATGAAGTCCTCTTTTCCCCGCTCCCAGTCAATGGGACTAAAGCTAAGAGGTATCTCCTATTGTAGGAGCTTCTATTGTGCTTTTTCTCATTAGTTATAAGTAGGAGTGAGGCTAGATCTGGGTAGATGAGAATGAATAACATATACATAAGTGGCCATTATTCTCTAGCAAGCTCTTTGTCCAGTTAGATGCAGACAGTTTTTTTCTGTGCATACATATTATTAGTGAATTTTTTAATTATGAAAAGACAGCCAGTTATAGTCGAGAAACTATTAGAATTTTGTCACATAATCTCCCTGGGTCTCGGTTCCTTCTTTTGTAAAATGTCAAGGACAGAATAAATGACCTGTAAGTCCCTTTCAGCCATAAAACAGTGCTATTCTGTACTTAGCATCAATCTAAAATTGAACAATGACAAATATAAATTAGTCTGAAATTACCAATGCTACCATCTGCCCTGTGTTCACAAAGATGATCACGAGTCGACAAAATACATTTCTATTAGATTCTGAATGTAATTCCAAGATTCAAAATTGTTTTGTTGTGATAGGTTTCTGATGCATAGATAAATATAAGCAGATTTAGACACAGCAGAACTGATGTCTAGTCCTGGAGTGCTGAATTAATTTGAGAAGTGTAGTCAACAGAGTTAGTAAAATCTATCTCTGTCGTTTTCTCAACTTGGCCCACGATTATTTTGTTTTCCTGGTGACTAGGAAACAGTCTTTTTGTTTTCATTTTTCCTGGTCGGGATAATGGAGATGTTTAAGATGAGTGAGTTAAGGGTAATTACTGTGTGATAGCAGGACAAAGGAAGTGAGAGATCATCCCTCTTTTCAGCTAGCATAAATCATTGAACAGAAAAATCACACCTACTGAATGATAATGTTCTTATGGATAATGCGATGATCATCACAGTCACGGTACAAAAATAGGAGCTGTGTCCCAGCATTCACAGTGCTGGCACTTAATGACTTTCATTACGCTTGTGTGGGGGTTTGTGTGTGTGTCTCTCGATGAATGGGAGACACCACATAATACTTACAATTTTGTGAACATATCATGTCTATTACCCAATTACATTTTTTTATAAAATCATAAAATTAAAGCATCAACATTACCAATCCCTCCCTTTTCTATTAATGTATTTCTTCTAGTCTTTTACACTTCACACACACACACACACACACACACACACACACACACACACACACAAAGTCCTTCTATGTAAACAAAATCTGAAACATAAATATATTGATTTTTACCTTCTGTATCCATGGCCCTTTCTGAAAATGTAAATCATTCTTTTGACAATGTGAGTTTTAATGCTGCCAAGATATTTCACTAGAGATGAATTTTATAATATATTTACCATTTTTATTGATAGAGATATTATTTCCAATTTTGGGGATATCTAATATAGCATTGTAATGACCAATCATATTTAGAGTTGGGTTGGCCCCCGGAAGTAGAATATACTGTATAAAATGCTACAAATATTTTAAAACTATTGACAGGTAACATAAAAATGTACATTTGGAAATTTGGGCCTATTTACATTAGTGTTTAGTGTATATTAACATGCAGATTTTTTCCTACTTGCAAATTTCACCATCTGCAATGGTGAAATTTTAAGTGCTCCAAAATCTAAAACTCTCTCAGCAAAGAAATAATGTACGAATAGAAAGGTCCACAGCCATGAGATGGGTCATAGTCAAAAAATATGGGCGTAGCTAGACTCGGGTGTAACTCAGTGGTCAGAGTAGCCCATGAGAAACAAACAAATGATCAAACAAACAAGCAGCATACACACAAACTACAGGTATGATACAAATAACATCACCTTCAGGCTATCTGTACAAGATAATGTATGACATAAATTCCATGTTTAAGCTTGCTTCCCATATCTGGGAGATTTCGTTATATATAATGCAATGTTCCAAAATTTGAAAAGAAAGTCTGAAACAATTCTACTCACAGGATTTTGAGTAAGGAGTTATCAACCTATACTTGACTACTGAATGTTATTATTTTTAAAAGAATGAATTTGAGGGGCCATGCATATTACTATCATTCAGGAGGATGAGGGAGGGCCTTGGCTACATGACTAGTTTTCAGGCCAGTCTGTACTACATTAACAAGCGAGTGTCCCCCCTAAATGTGCAGATTTGATTGACAAATTTTTTGTTATTAATTTTAAATGGATTTATTAATTTGTTTTCTTTTGAAACATTTCTTACTGTCCTTTATTTTTATATTGTGCTTGTCAGTTTTTTATTGATTTGTAGGGATCTTATTCTTGACAGTTACCAAATGAATAGATTGAACTAATGCATAACAGTAATTAGTGTATAAGTATGAAATGGCAAAGCCCCATTAATGTGTAGTTCATTGTCAATGCACCAGTTACCAGAACAAAATTAAATGTTGCTTCCTAGTTTCAATTTCCTGTGTTGCTTGCTTTTTTGTTTACTACATTCCAATAGTCATAATCTAAAAGACTTTGGTGTGTTTTCAGCTGGAGCAGGTCTGCAGGATTCTGAGTGCTCATCTGGAGTCTCTGCAGTGGATCAGCCATAACTCAGGTGGGAGTTTGCTTTATACATAGTGTTGTAGGTATGAAAATGTATAACGCACATTGTGCTTTCAGGGACCACACTGACTTAAGCCCTTGGCTCAAGGGTTATTCAGCTCATGCTCATATACTCTCTGAAGAAATTCTACAGTTTAAGTAGAAGTTAATAAAAATGGGGAATGGGTATAGGTAAGGTATTGACAGTATCAATGAAGTAGGACTTTTTTTTTTTTTTTTTTTTTTTTTTTTTTTTCCGGAGCTGGGGACCGAAACCAGGGCCTTGTGCTTGCTAGGCAAGTGCTCTACCACTGAGCTAAATCCCCAACCCCGTAGTAGGACTTTTAAATTTATCTTTTATATAGAATTTTGATCTTGGTAAAACATATATATTTTGTATACTCAGAATTGGACTCAAAATGAGAGACAAATACTGAAGCCCTCCTCACCCCAAATCAGCACAATTTCTGGCATACTAACTCAGTGAAGATAACCGTTGAATACAACGTTCTTTTGGAATGTTTTTGTTTGAAGAAATAAATGTATATGTTCATGACATGTTTAGGCCACGTGTGTGCATGCTTGTAGAGACTGGGCAAGTCGAGGTTGGGTCTCTTCCTCTATGCCTCTCTGCTTTAATAATACAAGTTTTCTGTGGAATATGTTTAAGTTCATCTTTATCTTGAATACCCTGCATTGTTTATAAATCTTTCAACTAATAGTCATTTCTTGGCAGAAAAATATACTAGCAGAAAATGAACCAAAACAGACTACAGGTTATTTTGTTAACTTTCTAAAAATATCTTATTGAGGTACAATTTACATACCATGAAATTCAGCATTTTAGTTGTTTAAGACAATAGGAAATCATGATTGTGTATTTCTGTTATATAGTAGCTGATTCAGGCAAGGGTCATCAATAAATGGTGAAGCTATAAAGTTTAAGATCATTGAGGAATAAGATATTTATATACTCCTAAAATTTATCACTCCGTGTATTGATTAATAAAACACACACACACAATTCAGGTGAAGTTAGTACCTCTTTTTAGCATACACTTAGTCTGTTGGAGCCTTTAATTTCATTCTCAAAAACGAAAGATAGATAATACGTACCCTTAATTTTTTAGAAGATTAAAAGAAGCAGTGGATAGCTTTCTTTGGATAGTGCCTAGTCCGTAGTTGGTAGTTAGTAAATGACAGTGAGAAGAACTAGTTATTGGTTGTTAAAATTTGTGTTGTTTGTGTATGGGGTTGGACATAAGGAAGGTCATGGGGTTCAAAGGTAGCTATTAAACTAGATGTAAAGAGGTTAGTTCCAGGTAGATTCTCATTAAATACCATGTACATTGAGAAGTTGACACAGTAGCTAAGAAGAAGGGAAGTGTTAATAACCACACAATGCCAAAGAATGAGATTATTCAAAGTTTTCCTGTGTGTGGCTTATTTTTCCACAGCGAACAGTACTTTTGGGGTGGAGTTGAAGGGGTGTTACAAGGTAATTTAGGTTATAAAGAAAAATTGCAGTGATTTTTCTCTTGGCAGGGATCCTCTTTGTCATAAATGAAACCGCAAGGCTCCCAGCCAGTGTTTCCTTTATAAAATTAAAGTTGTTAGTGTTGCAAGGGATTTACTTTATATAAATGAAAAAACTGTGGCCCAGAAAGGTTTAATGACTTCTTTAGAACACACAACTAAGACCAATCATAGAAGAATTGGGATCAGGATCCAGAGTTCCTTGTGTGAAAAACATTATTTTTAATTCCGGTGAGCTTTTCAAACAGTGTTGGTATTGTTAGATATAAAAACAAATTTTAATCATGCACAAAACAGTGGAGGACAGGGTAGTTAAATATGAAATATTTTGGATGGGATGTTAATTTTCAGTGTCTGGGTGAAGTTCTCAGTCAAAATTGATAGCAGCATAAGACAGTAGAGGGTGATGATTAATAAGAATTCATTTTTTTTTCTAAAGATTCATTTGAGTTTAAGAACTAGAGAAATGTTATAGAGCAGCAGTTCCCAACCTGTGTGCCATGACCCCTTTGGCAAACCCATCTCCCAAAATATTTATACTCCGATTCATAACAGCAGCAACATTATTTATGAAGTAGCATAATTTTATAGTTGGGGGTCACCACAAATGAGGAACCGCATTAAAGGGTCGCAGGGGAGGGTGAGAACCCCTGGTCTAGAGGGTTTCATTAGAGACGGACTCTTCCTGAAGAATGAGAAAACTCTGTTAGTTCGTGATAGCACCAGCTTCTTTCTGCCATCCCCACCCAACAAGCCTTTCCTTTTCATATCAGGAAACGAGGTAATCAAGAAAGGCAGCATGGTGGGGTTTAATTATATTGTCCAGGAAAGGATTTTTTTTCTTTTTGTTTTATTTTCCTTTTTAATAGTTAATTGGATCATGTCTGTTGAAATGGTCTGTGGACTGAAAGTTTAAGATTAAATTAGTCCATTTTTTCACTTTCAGAGAGCAGTTATAGAAAAATGAATGAGTGTGTTCTTCTGGCAATACAAATATTATATTTTACTAAAAAGAAATCATTAACTCATATAAAATCAAATCTTTATTTTAAAAGGTTTCCGGGAAATGTTTTTGTGACTTAATATCTGTAATATTGGCACAAAAATTTTCCATAATAAAACATGGCAGCTGTTACATGAAAAAGATTACATACTTAACTGAAAAATCATTTATTTAAAAGTGATTTTGATGAATATTATTAACTGAGAAAAGCTAAAAATAAAAAGACTGTATAGACTGTGTGATTCCAAATATATGACATTCTGCAAAAGGCAAAACTGTAAAGATAGTTTAAAAAGAAAAGGATCAGTAGTGGGCGTGGTGATGAATGAATAGGCAGTCAGAGAGCTGTAAAAATATTGTCTGTGGTACTTTAATGATGGCTACCTATCATTATACCTTTCTGAAAGCTGTAGGATAAACAACGTTATTCATGAACTTCAGTGTAAAGAATAGACCTTGGGTGGTAATGGTACTTTATCAGGGATAATGACTACACTGGTGTGGGACAGTAGTAGCTGGGGAGGCTTGTGAGCCTAGAACTTTTGAGTATATTCAGTATATGGGGACTCTCTTTCTGGACAATATTTTCCATGAATTTAAAGTTACTCCAAAGAATCCATTGTGTTTCAAAGGAAAAATAAAGATGAACTGGAAATTGAACACCACATACACTTTATGTTAACCCATTACTTCGTAGTCCATGAACTTTTCAACATCCACAAAGGTATGGCAAGCCGGGCTCCTTTAGATCTCTAGCTCCTACACCAGTCCATAGCGATAGGCAGAATTAAAAGGGGTTCAGAGACCATCAAATTAAGGGAAGTCTGAACACATTCAGGGTTTCAAATACAATGCTTATTTACCCTTAGACAGTATCTGTGGGGTCTTTTCAGCTGAAGAGTATAATAGAGAGTGAATAGTAGCCACAGATGCAAATCGGAGCTCCCTCTTGTCTTCCTTTTTGTAAGACTGTACAGCATTCTTTCAAGACTGGCTTGACAATAGTGCTGCAGTCCCACATCTGTCTTCTGAGTTGGCAGCCACTGAAGCTGCAGCAACTCTAGCTCTTTGGGGACCACTTACGACAGAATTGGCAATCCGTCTGAAGTCATTTATTATTTGTTTTAAGTATATGGAGTATATTCTGGCAGAGGAGGGAGGTGGGATAAGGGATCCATGTTTCCTGTTGCTTCGTATACCACCATCTCCCTGTCCATTCATAGTCACCAAATAGCATAATAATAAAGGAGCAGGCCATGGAAAACACATTATTATTCAAAACGTTATTATTATCGTGGCATTGGGCTTCTTTCATGAGATGTCCCAAGGTTCTAAGACTAAATCTATTTTATCTATGATCATCGCGGGCTCCTAAAGAGTAAAACTGCATAGTTATTCTATGGAGTCTCACATTTATATTGTTATTTAGAGCAGAAAGAATTACTCCTTAAAGTAACTAAAATGATCTTCCGGGTTGTTAGGTTTCCAAAGTAGAGTCCCGTGTCTGTGACTACCTTACTTTCTATACGAAGTATTCTTAGTCATCAACTGTATCTAACTAACTCTTGCATAAAATGCTTTAAGGGTTCATCTTAGAATAGCTGTTTTTACATAATGCCTTATAATTGTGCTTTTGTTTTGCCCAATATTAATAGTTATTATCTGAGGAGACAGTTTCAAATTAAACTTTTTTTAGTGTTAGATCTTTTTAAAGCAGTTTTGATTCAGCCTATAAGTGATTTTAAAAATATTTTTATTAACCAGCCATGATGGTATACACTTTAATACCTTCGGTTGGAAGGCAGAGGCAGGTGGATGTCTGTGAGTTCTAGACTGCCCTGATCTCCACAATGAGTACCAGGCCAAGCAAGTCTAACAGTGACACCTTTGTTTCAAACAATCACTTTTATTAAAGCTAGACATGACAGTTGCAAACCACTCCAGGAACCTTGAGGTAAAGCTGGAAGAACTCGAGTTCAGGGTCATCTTTCAGTACTCGTGAGTAATTGAAGGCTAGGCTGTGCTGTATGAGACCTTGTGTCAAAATGAACAAACACAAAAGCAAAGCCCGGATATTTTGTTATTTCAGCTCATTTATCTGAAGAGCATCCAATGCTGAAGTGCCAAAAGATGCCTTTAAACTGCAATTGAGCCCTCGTCGTCTTTCATCTTCTAGACTAGGCTCCAATTCATTCACTGATTGAGGCTGTTCCCTTTGCCTCTGCCTTTCCTTACATTCTTTGGGCAATCTTGGTGACATTGGTGGATTGGTAAGGTCATCTCTTATATTCTGGAATTGAACATTCCACTTCAGATACTTTAGAATTGAATGGCTTCTGCCAGCTCTGTGACAGCAGCACAAAGCCACCTAAGTAGACTTTGCTCATATAGAATGTGTATTTTAAACTCCACAGGGACACTTAAGTCTTCCCATTTCAGTTAACTGAATGGTATTTTGCGTCTTTCCACTATTTAAATGATCCACTAGATCATCTCTGCTATTCTTTACAGACAAAACAGATGTTTTCCCTTAATTCCAAAGAATGTCCTGTACTTTAGATTAGGGGACTAACATTGGAATTAAGCAAATCTTCAGTTCCTGTTAAGAAATAGTGTGTGGTGGTTAACATTCTCAGAGTTGAATTCTCAGAATTTTTTTCTGTATGTAAATCCAGATTTGACATACCCTCAATACACCTGCAAAATTAGATTTCTCACTAATCCTACTTACGTACATTTTGTGCCCAAGTGAATTTCCTCAAGCTGGAGAGCTTCCCCACATGAATTATATGCAACATAATTTAAATCACTCACAAATACCAGAATTTATATTGTTTGTAAGAAAGATAGGGTTTTTTCCCTCCAAAGCAGTTTTCCTCTTGCTGGTGACTGAATACATGCATGCGTGCATACACACACTGGAGCCTCAGGATAATGCCGTTTTGGGGCCCATGCTCAATAGACAAGTCAAACATGAAATAAGTGGATGGCCTCCCTTACAGTATTCAGATAGACAGTCCTCATGTTAAGCACACCAGTGTTTGAAGGAGCAAAGGATAGCATTATGGTGTCAGTTATAGCTCAACACAGTGCTTATCTTACTTTTTAATTTTTTATTTTGAGACATGGTCTCACTATGTAGCTAGGCTGCCTTTAAATTCATGGTGCTCCTCCTGCTTTAGCCTCTTAAGTGTTGGGACTATAAGTCTGCCACCATTCTTAGGTCAGCACTTCGTTTGTCTGTTTTTAAATTACTATTATTTATTTGGAGGGGCTCTGTATATTCCACAGTGACTCTATGAAATTCAAAGAACAACTTGTGGGAGGAAGTCAGCTCGATCTGGGAATCTAAATTATGCCATTAGTCTTGTTGGCAAGTTCTTTTTATCTGCCAAACCATCTTGCTGGCCCAGCATTTAGTTTGTTTTAATTAATATGTATCTGTTATACATATCAATGAAGTTCAGTGTGATATTTCAATATATGCATGAATTATGCACTGTTTTTTTCAAAAATTTCAAAGCATTTGACAGGCAGGTACATTAATAGGAAAAATGCTGTAGGAGAGGAATCAACAGGCCCAACTATGAATTCTCATAAGCTTTGGCTTCTGAGAAGTATTGAAACCTTCGTACATTTTTATTTGCCATCACAGAATATTAAGAGACTCGAAGTAGCACCCATAGGCTTTGGAAGACTCAAGTGCTGGGGCTGGGAGATGATTCAGTGGGCATGAGTTGCGGACCAGATTAGATATTGTAATTTTAGATGTTATGTAGATATTGAACAAAACACCTATGTGTTATGGCTCCGTGTTAGTCTGTAGCAGGCATAAATGGTCATGTTATCTCTGCCTTCAACAGGTACAAAGGGAGGAGATTAAAGTGTGATGGATAAAGAAACAAAAGCTGGGGGGGCGGGGCGGCAAAATGGCACAGCAGGGTTGCTGCTGCTGCTGCTGTTTTAATTTTTAGGAAGTGGCTATTTAAAGTGAGACTTCTATAATGAGTAATATTTTGAAAATTTTGATAACTGACCAAGTGAAGACCACATAAAGATGTAAAAATAATCCTCCTGCCTGGGCTACGTACCCTGCCCGACTGCAATAATTCAGGACCCCTTTGCCATTTGCTTGTCTTTCTTTTTACCCATCTTTGAACTGTATTTTTCCATCAATTGTGTGTGAAGAACAGTGCTACACCAAGCAGAGGAGCTTCTCATCACTTTAATATCACAATGACACCAGATGCATTCTTATGAGTGGGGGGCAGCGCGGAGGGGGAGGCTTTGTACTTCTAGAAGTACTTTTTTCCATCTAGAAGTGTACAGCAAGAACTGAAGTAGAGCTGGCTGTTACTTGGATTTTAGTAAACTGCATGTCTTAAAAGTAGCTATGACTAGTCAAAGGGTAATGTCGTATCCTCTTTCCCTCTCCCCCTTTTCTCTTCACTTTTCTTTTCTGAATTACAAGGAAAGATTAATTATATGAAATCCACAAAATTTCAGTTAGTGTCAAAAGCAACCTAGCCTCCTATATATGATATGTTTGGCAACAGCTAAAACCTTAACATGTGACATAGCTAGGAAGGCTAAAGCAGGAGAGCCACAAGTATGAAGCTAACCTGAGCTTCTGAATAAGGTCCCCAGGTCAGCTTCAATTATAGAGAAAAAAACCTGTTTCACCAGCATTAACAAAATAGCTTACACATATGTGTTGGGCTTTTTGTTAGGAAAATTGGTTTGAGGTCAACTCAGATTCACAGAGTTGTAAGAAATAATACCAAAACCCTACTTATTATTACCTTATTTTCTTATTACCTTATTTTTCTTATTACCTTATTTTTCTCAATTATAGCATCTTACAAAACTGTAGTATAATAATACCATAATCAGGATACTGACATTGACCCAGCCTGTCACAGATTTTGATGATAGGCAATTTGTCAGTGTTTGCTTTTGCTTTTATTATCTGTAATCCCAAAGATTTTTCTCTCATTTTTTTCTAAAAGTTTGGTCTTTTTTTACATTTTATATTTTAAGGTTGTGATACATTTTGGTTTCATTTGTATGATAGGTTTGGATCAATGGCTTTTTGTTTGTTGATTTTGCCTGTATTCATTCAGTAGATTCAGTACTATTGAAAAAACTATCCTTGGTCAAAAGAGTTTATTTACTTTGTCATTATGTTTGTTTATATTGTGTGAGTGTTCACACACAAACACATGCCACATGTCACAGTCAGAAGACAACATGTAGGAGTCAGTTCTCTCTCCCATGATGGTTTGGTAGCAAGCACTATTTTTTTTTTTTTTTTGGTTCTTTTTTTCGGAGCTGGGGACGGAACCCAGGGCCTTGAGCTTCCTAGGCAAGCGCTCTACCACTGAGCTAAATCCCCAACCCCGGTGGCAAGCACTCTTATCTGCTGAGTCATCTTGTAGTCTAAATTTCTTTCCTTTTGAAAGACAGACTCTGACACTGTAACCCAAGTTGTTCTCTAACTCATGGCAAACCTCCTGCTTCAGCCTCCTTAAACCTGGGATAGCAGACATGAACCAACACATTTGGCCCTTGAATTTACTTTTGTGCCTTATCAAAAATCAGTTTGGGGTAAGCTTGGATTTCTTTTCCTGAGGTCTTTATGTTTATAAATCTTTGTGTCTTTCCCCTTAACTATCACACAGTCCTTAGTTTACTTATTGCTTTCATTTCTGATCATATATGCAAAACATCCAGTCTTTCATCTAACGTAGTAATATTAGCTGTAGGGTTTTGGTGGGTGCTCTTTCAAGCTCATGTATTCTCAGCTATTCCTAATTAGCTGATTTTTTAAAAATAATAAGCAGGTGTGAGATTTTATCAAATGCTTTTCGGTACAGTTGTTACAAGAGCTTTTTATTTAATTTGATTACATTGTGGACTCGTTATTTTTTAAATCGACAGTCATCCATACATATGTGGGATAAAAAAAGTCAGCCTTTTTGGATCTATTTTTCTAATTCTCTGCTATAAGCTTTTAAATATGTGAGATATTTTGGGTGTGCTGCAGATTTATTGGCCCGTAGTTTTCTCTTGATACTGTACTATCTTTGCCTGTTTTTGGTATCAACACTGTCTTCTATTTCTTAGGATTTGGGGAAATGGTATTAATTCTTCTTTGAATGTTTGATAGATCGTCAGTAAAACTGTTCGGGCCTGGGTATTTTTGTAGGGAAAAGGTTTCATTTGTTTCTAAATGTATTTTGATTGTGTGTTTTACCTTGGTTTAAAAGCTTTCTGTTTCTTAAAGAATTAGGCTGTTGGGTTATAAATACAAAAAGTAGTTTTGTAGTTTTGCAGTGGTATGTCCTGTTTCTTTTGTGATCCTGGTGATTTGGTTTCTGTGTAAACTTCTCCCTCTTGACTGAAGTTTATTAATTTTATTGACTTTTTTTTTTTTCTCTCTCAAAAGAATTAGCTTTTTAGTTCATTGATTTTTTTTTCTATGGTGATTCTGTTTGCACTTCTCTTTTCCTCTTAGCTCTGTCTTTATTACTCCCTCCCTTTGCTTGCCTTGTGTTGACTTTGTTCTTTTTCTGTTTTTCTAAGGTAGGCACTTAGAATATTGGCTTGAGACCTTTCCCTGATTCTAATGGTTTTCTTAACCATTAAAGGGCATTAAAGGGCATTTCTCTTAGCCAGCAGTACATTTGACCCCAGTTGTCATCTCCAGCCATAATTTCACAAATGGTTATTTTTATTTTCACTATCAAAACTCTGCATTAAGAAACATTCAGGGGTTGAGGATTTAACTCAGTGGTAGAACGCTTGCTTATAGCGCAAGAGGCCTGGGTTGGTCCCCATTCGAAAAAAAAAAAAAGAAAAAAAAAAAAAAAAAAAACATTCACCCACAGATATGCCAGAGGCACCTCAAATTAAATTAATTTTGTCAAAAACTATTTAGTCTTAGTTTTCCTATATTAAGTCCCTCCACCTACTTGCAATGCACAAATATCATAAATTTCACTTTGACCATTATTACTTTAATTATGATCACACAGGTGCTGTTCATAGCCTAGCACACTCCATTTTCTTTCTTTTTACAGGTTTTTGTTTACTTTTGAATTTTATTTTTGGCTTAGTTTTCTGTATACTTAACAGTATAGTTAGTACCTGAATCCCTGATTTTAATTTAAATTATCTAGTTCAACTTGCAATACTTGTCTCTTCCATCGCGCTGTAATCTCTACTCTTTGTTTTCTGTGCTGTTTATTTGGTGGTTGTTGGTGGTGGTGGTGGTTCCTGGGATTGGAATTAGAACCTATGCATGCTTAGCAGATGCTCTACCACTGAGCTATCCTTTCAGCCCTCCTCTATTATACCTTCTGAAATTGGTGCTCGCTTGACTTTACTTTGTGACTCCCTTGATTTTCTGATCCCTTGATTCATTCCCTCGGTTCCATTATAGCACATATTCCCCCAGCTTCCAGAGAGAATGTACAACATGTATTTTGATCTTGTGCATTGCTGAAAAGATATGTACCCCGCTAGCTCACTTGATTGATAATGTTAGGTATTAAATGATAGCTTGGAAATAATTTTTCCTGGGACTTTTGAAGAAGCAATTCTGTCGTCTTCCAACTCTGAGGGCCATTGTGATTCTGAACCTTTTCTGAAGGTTCTTCATTTTGGGTTTTTCCCTATTGAAATTTTTAAGCTCTTTCTAAGAATACTTAAATTTAGGATGATATGCTTTGATGTGAATCTGTTTCATCTACCGAGCCTAATATTAATGAGTCCAGAAACTCAGTTCTTTCTGTTTGAGGCTGTGCTCTCAAATGAGCTTTCTGCTAATTTCTTTGCTTATGTTATCTCTGTTCCACTTTCTGGAAATATACTTAATCTAATGCTTGCTTCCCTGAACTCATCTACATTTTTATTCTTTCCTAGTGTCTCTCTCTATGGGATTTGTTGGTTTTTCTGGATCTGTACTCTACTTCTTATTCCAAACTTGTGTTGATCTTTACTTTCTGCAATAACCTTTATGTTGCAAGAGCCTGCTGTCATATGACGAGTGTGTGTGTGTGTGCGTACGTGCACTTAGTAGCATTCATTCATGTTTGTAGAATCAGTATCATCCCTGAGTTGGTTAATTTTTTCAAAAAATTATTTTGCTCTTCCTAATTTGTTGCTCTCATCTTTCCATTTTGTTTCAATCTCTCTCAAATTGTTTTTCTCAAATATTCTTATACTTAAAGCAACATGAAACATTTTGTAGCTGGGTTTGTTAACTTGCTGTGGGATAATATGATTAGATACCTCTCTTTTCCCGTCACCGAAGGACTTTTAGCCACTATCTTTTTTAGACTTTCTAGCGGGTCAAAGTCTCTGGAGAAGAATTTTGCAGTTCCTGGCTGTAGATTAGTTAGGCCAGTGTTAACTCAGCATTCTTAGAACCATAGAGCAGGAAGTAGACACTCCATGCTCCTTTGTGGGCACACTTAAGCTCTTGGAAACATCTGTTTACTCCTTAGCTTTAATACAGAATGCCCGCCCTTGACTTGATCTGGTATCTCTGATCTAGAGCTTAGCTTGTTCAGTTGTCAAAGCAAACCTTCTGCAGAGCTCGAATAGGGAGCATTACCCAGAGGTAAGATACAGAGGAGAGGAAGGGTCAGCTTCTCAGTCATGCATCCTGTTTACTGCTCCACTTTGAACACCATTTGGAATTATCTAGTCCTACCAAGTTCATATTTCTGGCACAGAACTCTTCGCAATTTTTAAAGTGTTTCATGCCTTTGTATACTTAACGTTTTGGTGTTTTACTCTTCTACATCTTTACAACTATTTTACAGATGTGTGAGTTCAGTCTGCAGAAACCTTCGTGATCTACTTTCTCTTCTCACTCTACTTCAGTTCGTTTCCACACTCCTGTCAGAATGATCTTCATGAAATTATTATGTCTTTATTGTAGACCCCTTACTCCTGATTTTTCAATAAGACCTGTTCTTGGCATCATATACAAAGTACAGATTTTAACTTCTTCATAGCAATTATGCATTAATTTGTCTGTATTTTCAAAATGTAGCTCTGGCCTTAGGTTTTGATTTAGTTTAGGGTTTAATACACAGTTACAATTTATTTGTCCCCAGACATGTACCTAGCACAGTATATTAAACTTGTTGTTATTGTTGCAGAGGCTATAGATGAATGTGTATGTGTCCCTGTGTGTATATGTACATATGTTGAGTGTATATGTGTTGCTCTGTATTTCGTCTCTCTGTTTCTCTGTCTCTTTTGTTCTCTCTCTGTGTCTCTCTGTCTCTGTCTCTCTGTGTCTCTGTCTCTCTCCTTCTCACTCTTCCTCCCCCTCTCCCTCTCTGTATGTGTTTGTGTGTGTGTGTGTGTGTGTGTGTGTGTGTGTGTGTGTGTGTAGGCCAGAGGTCAGCCTCAGTGTCATTTGTCATCCTACCTTGTCTTATAAAACATGACCCATTACTAAGACATTGGGCTCATCATTGAGGCTGGCTAGCCAACAGGCCCAAGAAATTCACCTGACTCTAGTTCCACAGCACCCTTTACAAAGAACTTGGGACTTGAACCCAAGCCCCCCTGCTTTCACATCAAGCATTTATCTAGCTGAGGGGTCTCACCAACCCCTGAGCTTCTGATGAAAGAGAAGATACAAAGCTGACAGGTAGTAGACCTGCATACATAACTGTCTTTCCATGCTACTAATGGCAGTTAGCTAAATACTTGAATATGCCATGGTGTTTGTTCTTATTTCTTCTAGTTTTGAGATTATAGTACAATTACATCATTACCCGTTCTCTTTCCTTCCTCCCAAGCCTCCCATATACCACTCCTTTCTTTCAAATTCATGACTTCTTTTTAAACTAATTGTTGTTGTTGTGTGTGTATGTATGTATGTGTGTGTATGTGTTTACACACACATACATACATACAAATGGTTTTTTATAGTCCATTGTTAAGTCTTAAAGTCCCCAACTTTTTTCTTATTTTAAATTATGCTTCACTAATCAATACTTTTAATATGAAATGGTATTGTATTTTGTCAAATGCTTTTTCAGTATCTAATGAGATGATCATGTGATTTTTTTCTTTAAGTTTGTTTATATAGTGGATTATATTAAGGATTTTCATATACATTGAACCAGCCCTGTATCCCTTGGGGGAAGCCTGCTTCATCACGGTGAATGATGGTTTTGATGTGTTCTTGGATTCAGTTTGCTAGAATTTTATTGAGTATTTTGCATCGATACTCATAAGCAAAATGAAAACAATAAATAAATAAACAGTACTGTGTGATATTTAAGGGGAAAGACACAACGAGCCACAAAATAAAGACCTTAGAAACAAAAATACAAGCTTACCCCAAACTGATTTTTGATAAGGCACAGAAGTAAATTCAAGGGCCAAATGTGGTGGTTCATGTCTGCTATCCCAGGTTTAAGGAGCTGAAGCAGGAGAATTGCTGTGTTTATGAAAATAGATTGCTGTGATTTCATTACTAAATACATTGTCATTGACTAGATAAGTCTGTAGAGCTGTACAAACATCAATATCAATAGTATTTCAATATTTGAACATTTCTCTTTCTCCCAAGTGTCCTATTTCCCTACTAGTAGTTACCATCCATTCCTATCCCAAACAACTCTCAGGAAATCTTGAATCTACTTCTTGTCTTTGTTGACAACTCACATTTTGTTTAGTAATAGAATTTTTATTTTTGTATGTAGAGTGTCTTTTTAATAATGCAGAAATATAAATGCTATATTTCTTTTCAAGTAACTAGTACTAGAATTTTACTTTACTATGATGTATTAACTTAATATAGTGTCAGAAACCAATCAGTGATGCTGGTCTTGGGACCAGAAATCTGAGCAGTAAGTACTAGGTGCAATGTCTGCCCTTAATGAATGAAGGGCCTAAAACATTTGAGGTGAGTTAATTCAGAAATAGTCCTGGGAATTCAATTAGAAGACATGACAAACTGTTTATAGTAAGCCTCTCTTAGTAATGCTGACTTGTGTTTCTTGACATTTTATTGATTTTTAAGATTGTTATAAATGTAGTCCCTTGCATTTGGTATGTATCAATCAGCAAATTAGTAAATTGCGCTGATGTTGACGTCTCTAGTCTGAAGTTAATGGCTCAGACTGCTCATTTATGCTTCTGTCACATTAAAACCGTTATTTAAGGGGGGGATCTGCACCCTGCAGTTTGTTATTGGAACAAAAAGAAGAGATTTATTTTGTCAAGCTCATTATCCACTGTTGTTCTGGCCCTTCAGCAGATAACCATGATTTAAATTACCCACTCTTAGAGTGTGATCTTGCAGAGTGTATGTATTTTATATATGTATGTATGTATGGTGCTTTTAAAAAACTGGGTAAACATTAAGACTGTTCTGGATGGTTGAAAGGAATAAAGTAGATCAATTAAGTTTTAGTTTTTATTTTGCAAAACTTTCCTTTCCTTTGAGGGTACCAACTATTATTTATCCCCTATGAAAACTAACGAGCAGTTCTATTTGTGCATTTTTGTAGAAAAGCTCTGATTAACATACTTACCTCAACAGTTTATTTTGCCTGGCAGAAAAGTACTATTTGATATGGTAACTATTAATGACATTTTGCAGTACACTGCCCCTGAGCAAACTTAAGAACCACCAAGGTAAATAAATAATCAGGAGCCAGAAATGTAAATATTCTCCAAGGTCTGTCTTATAGGTAGCTCAGACCTCCCCAAATCTATGTGTTCAATGTATTGACCACCCTGAATTGTCCTTTTGGGTGTTAAAGAGTAAAAACCAACAGTTAATACTCTCTCCAATAAAACATAAATTGAAGGCAGACTGTTATTGCCCCAAAGTTAAAGACAACAAAGAATGATTCTCATCCACTATTTTTATTTCCAAACTAATGAATTTTTTCTCTCGGATTTTCTAAAACTTAACCCTATTAAAATTGTGATTTAAAGTTCCATATGTCATAATTGAGGGGAGGGTGTGTTATTTCATCCATGGAATGTGACTTTGACTAATGGTTCTATGCCTTTCCCACTCTAGGCATAATGCATAAGAAGGTAGAGGAGGTTGCAAAGGCATTTGAGGAGTACCGTCGCAAGGGGCAAGATGCCATGAATGTTGCCTTTGAGTAACTGAAGATACCATGAAGAAGATTGCTTTTGGATAACTATCGCTCCAAATTGCTCCTTTTGGATTATTCATTAACCTAAATTCTGACGATATTAAATAGAGTAGTATTTTCAGTTACTACTTAATTTTTAATTGCAATAATTTGTGCATGTGTTTTTCATTTAGATAATGTGAAGAGAAGTGTGCTTTTTTTCTTTCAGAATGGAATAAAGTCTGGACACAGTGATAGTAATGCCTACACAGAATTAAGTAACCCCCTTGTGGGTATTGATTCTGTGTGTATAATACCTGTCTTATTCAGATACTGCATACTGTCACTAGTGCATATCAACTTCTTACTGCAGCTTAATTGTGGCCAGTTGTTTGCCAAAATGCACGTGTCACCCAGTCTTTACTGGGTGTTTGTGGCCGTTCATAGAAAGTGCTGGATCCTGTAAAGTCTCAAGTGAAATTTACTATCTACTCTGAGATATAATTTTACCTGTTAAGGGAAATATGGGCAATGAAAAGCAAGTGTATGACAAATTACAGCAAGTGTCTTTCAGGAGCTCACAGATGATAATGCGGTTTTATGGATTAGAGATTTCATTCGGGCTTTCATTTTTCTCATGGTACTAGAGATCAAACCATGTGCCACACTCTTGGATAATATACCCAGCACTGTATTATGGGTAAGGTCCAATGATCCACTTACTTTTGACAATATACCTCAGTGCTTTTGTTTCTAAATCAAGATCTCACTGTAGCCTATGCTAGCTTGGAACTTACAATCCTCCTGCCTCAGTTTTCCAAGTGCCACTATACCTAGGTATCCTGGTGATTTTTGTCATTTGTTTTGTTTTAGCATATGACTTAGTTTTCTGTCTGTAAAGAAAAAAGCTGCCTTCTTAGCTCTAAAACATCTTCATCTCTTGTGTTCCATCCAAGTTGCTAATAATGATGTCCTAAAAATGAAAATAAAGCGATTAAAAGGTTTTAAGTGACTGAATTGGGTTTTTGTTCTCCAAATCACCCATAAACACATTGAAGGGTTCTTGTTACAAAAAAATTTAAATGACTACTAGTGGTAGTAAGTTTTATGAGTAGAGTAAATACTAGAACTTAATGGATTCACTTCCTATACAAATGTTTCCATGAAATAGATAGCTATTTCAGTAAGTTTTTGTCAGTGCTCAAGATTATGCAGTGTGAACTGGACCTGATAGCACAGGCCTATAATCTCAGTCACCTGGAAGGCTGAGGGAGAGGGATCACAGATTCAAAACCAGCCTGAATTCAACTAAATTAAGACCTTATCTCAAAGAATGAATCAATGTCAACCTGCAGTTTTATGATAGAGTACTGCCCTACCATGCACAAGCTTCAGTCTTTAATACTGAAGTGTGTGTGTGTTGAGGGGGATAATGCATACTATTAAGTCTTGTAGACTCTCTTAAAGTAAACATGGCTTTTGAGTAATCTCTATTTTTTATAGTTCAGTATGATTACTAATATACCCTAGATGAGGACAAACGTTCTTTTTGTTTTGTTTTCTGATAAAACTCTGGTATAATAGCCCACATGTAAGTGAGGCTCCCACATTCAGTAAAGACAATATAATACCTTATATGAATTTCTGGTTTTAAACTTCTGTTTGTCTAATTCACTGGAAAGAAAAAAATCATCCTGGGCAGCATTGGGTTTTGCCAACTGTTTTGTGAGGATAAAACTTTTTTAAAGAACAGTATCAACCCCACCCCCCAGCTTCCATGTACTAAAACCACCAACCAAAGAGTACACAAGGGGGTGACCCATGGCTCCAGCTGCATATGTAGTAGAGGATGGGCCTTGTAGGGCATCAATGGGAGGAGAGAAGCCCTTGGTCCTGTGAAGGCTCAATGCCCCACTGTAGGGGAATGCAAGTGTGGGTAGACCAGAGGTTGCGGGTGGGTGGGGGAGCACCGTCAAAGAAGCAGGGTGAGGAGGATGGGATAAGGATTTTCTGGAGTGGAAACCAGGAAAGGGGATAACATTTGAAATGTAAATAAAAAAGTCTAATGAAAGAAAAATTTTTTTCAAGTCTCCAAAGTTTCGTGGTTTTCTTACTCCTTTTTGAATGCTAGAAGAGGGCTTTTGAAACTTTTTTATATAAAGAGGAAGCTGAAGTCCTGTTTACTCTATCCTTTTGCACCGTCTTTACTGGAATTTGTAATATTTCGACCCTCAGTACATAAAAGTAGCCACTGGATTCCAGATTAATTCACTAAGCCTCAGTGTACTGTGTTTGGAGCCTTACATTAAATAGCCCCTTAAGACCATTTGATTCTGGTTCTAACTTGTCTAAAAGACATGACATTGCTCAAACCAATGTTAATTTTAAAGATCAGAAATAACCCATTTTGCTAATAATTCTAAGGCAACCATTGTTACCTAGCTTAAATATTAACTGAAGGAAGTTCTTACATTTCTAGTGTCTTGGCCTTTTCTCATACATAGCCTCTTTCTTCCTTTAAGAAGAAATTTGAAAGCCATGAACAAATTTTTTTCCCTTTAATATTAGATGTTCAGTAGATTCAAGAGGAGATTTTTTTAAACGTTTTCTCTCAGTCTCAACTAACCCAGATCCCTGGAAGCTCCCAGAGACTTAGCCACCAACCAGGCAGCATAAAGGGGTTGGTCCAAGGCCCTTGGCATATATACAGCAGAGGACTGCCTTGTCTGGCCTCAGTGAGAGAGGATGTGCCTTATCCTGTTAAAACTTGAGGCACCAGAGAGTGGGGGAGGACTGTTCTGGGGGGAGCACCCTCTCAAAAGCAAGAGGGAGGAGGAATGGGGTGAGGAACTGTGGGAGGGGAGACTGAGGGTGGGCAATGGCTGGAATTTAAATAAAACAAAAAAACTATTTTCCATATGACAGAATTAAAACCGCTTCCTAATGTATTCATCAGAAGCATACAGCAAACAAAGCACTCTCGGAAACACCCTGAAAAACATGTCTTATTTGTTAAAGAGGAACTTTGGCTCAGTTAAACTAATATTATAGATTGGTGTCTTAGGGTTTTACTGCTGTGAACAGACACCATGACCAAGGCAAATCTTTTAAAGGACAACATTTAGTTGGGGCTGACTTACAGGTTTAGAGGTTCAGTCCATTATCATCATCAAGGCAGGAACATGGCAGCACCCAAGCAGGCATGGTGCAGGAGGAGCTGAGAGTTCTACATCTTCATCTGAAGGCTGCTAGTGGAAGACTGACTTCCAGGCAGCTAAGAGGAGGGTCTTATAACCCACACCCACAGTGACACACCTAGGCCAACAGGGCCACACTTTCTAATTGTGCCACTCCCTGGGCCTTGCATATACAAACTACCACAACTGGCATAAAACCATTACTTTGTAGATTGACATACTTTTCAGTTTGTCATAAATTTGAGAGGTGGATTTTCAAAATTAACTCATGATAAGGAGTATAACACCAAAGGTCTTAAAGCTTTTTACAGACTGTCTGATATGTTTTTAAGATGGGAAAAGGGATGCTGTGAAAATATAGGCATATGTGAAAATAATAGGTAGTATATCTTAGTTTAGCACAGCTAGAAGTATGATGCCATTCCTTCTAGTGAAATTTTCAGACATCACTTGGTACCTACACTTGCTGTCTGCAGTTATATACAGACACATAGACTGCTTTTTCACGACCTCACTTTCCACTTGCAATTGCACAGCCACATAACTGTCTTTTTAGCCATCCTTCATTCTCAGTCATCCCTCCTTGAAGATTTGTTATATACTATGTATCACTCAGTAGCAGTAGACTGTTTTATTAGAACTAGACAAATTTGCCATGATGATGAAATGTTCCATCCTTCCTAGAAGTCAAGCACACTATCAAACTTGATACGTGTTCCATTTCCCTATTCACAAATTTGTCAGGCTTGCCTGAGCATCCGTGTTAAGCCCCACCTCCCTAAAAAATAGGCCTAGCTCACAGACTGATGTGGCCCACAATTTGTTTATACTTAAACCCAATCTTTCTTCTACATCAGAACTACAAAGCAATGTGTGTTTGCATTTATTTGCTAGTGTGCTTCTAGAGCACCGACATTTGCATTTAGTAGATTGCGGATAACTTTAATATGTGTCATGAGAGTTTAAATCTACTAGACTAGAAGTTCTTGGGAAGTACAAAGGTATAAAGCTTTCGTTTTGTTCCAGTAGCTGCTCTTTGGTCTCTTGCTGACTTGAACGGGAGTTGATCAAGGAGTTTGAGCAAGTGTGAACTTACTGGATCACCTTGGGATATTTAAATATCTTTGTCATGGCAAAGCTTTAAAATCATACAGCTTAGCTGGTCCCTATTCTTCTGAAACAGTGGTTCTCAACCTTCCTAATTCTGTGAGCCTTTAACACAATTCCTCAAGCTGTGGTGACCCTCAACCATAAATGAGGGAAAACCTGCTAATTAAGGTTGAAGTCTACCATTGTCTCAATGCCCTTCTGAGCTCAATGAGGAGGAATCCCTTCTTTGGCTTGTCTGACCTTGTCACCACCCCCACCCTAAGCCTCTACGTGTAGAATGTCAATTGCCTTCTGTTGAGATTAAGGGTTGGACTTCCCTTCTCCTGATAAGAAACCACTGGTTTAACACCTGAGATTCCTGAAGTGCTTCCCCATGCAAATGAGGCATCTTATTACCTCAACAGCCTGTGTCCTTTGACCTTCCTGGATGCTCCATCCCATCCCCCAAACCACATAAGCTTGAATCATATACCAAGTAAAGTTGATCCTGCGCCCCCTCCCTCTGACCCCAAATAGCTGATTCATATGTCAGTTCCTTATGTACTCGCAGGGCTTCCAAACCCTCAGTATATTGTCTCTGTTCCCTTTGCTCTTGTGGACTGATATCAGCCTATGATCCCCAGAGGCAGGGAAGGTCACACATAAAATTATTTTCATTGCTACTTCATTACTGTAATTTTGCTACTCTTATGAACTGTAATATAAATATCTGATATGCAGGATGTCTGTTGTGTATACCCTGTGAAAGGGTCATTCTAACCCCAGGAGGTCGTGACCCACAGGTTGAGAACTGAGTGTCCTCATTTTATATAAGAGGAAGCTGATTTAAACTAGTTAAAGAAATTTAATGAAGGGCTGGAGAGATGGCTCAGTGGTTAAGAACACTAACTGTTCTTCCTAGAGGTCTGAGTTCAAATCCCAGCAACCACATGGTGGCTCACAACCATCTGTAATGAGATCTGGTGCCCTCTTCTGGTGTCTGAAGACAGCTAATAAATCTTTAAAAAGAGAAAGTTACTGAAATTCACAGTCCATAACTTACCAAGACACATTTTAACATCCAGATTGGTGCAAAACCCTATTATGCTATATTGTCAGTAACTGAGAACTGAAATCTCAACCCAAGTCATATGAACCCCAGAGTCTACAAGATATTTTTTTCTTAACTGGCCCCTGACTTAACATTTCTATTTAATTAAAAATAAGCAATTGGATGAGACAGTAAAACAGTTAGAAATTCAAAGGATATAAAGGTATGTATGGCACACACCTGCAATTCCAATTCGTGGGAGACTCAGGCGGCAATATCACAAGTAAAAGGCCAGTCTGAGCTACATATGGAACCCTGTCTCAACACAACAATTTCAATAGGGACAAAAACATATAAAGAGTTGTGGTTTTTTTCCTTCTGTTCTTGTCCCTCAACCATTGAATTCTGTTAATTGGAGACACTCACTGTCATATGTTCTCATAGAAACATTGCATGCATATGCAGGCCATATATATATTCCACCTTTTATACAAACGCAAATATACTGTTATTCTGAAACTTGCTACTACACTGGGTATATTTCCAGAATTGTAAAACAGAGGACTTTACCACCTTTTCATCATTATATAGACTTCATTGAATGTATTTGGACAATTAAACTTTACCCTCCCCCACCCCAGTATTCTGTTATAGACAGCAATTGGACAGTAATGCACATAGATTAAGGGTTTGTTTTATGGTGGATATTATTTGTAGATGTGTTCCATGTCAGTAGTAATGTCAAGTTGTACTTATTGGAGGTTGTAGCAATTTATCCCCCTACCAGCAATAGTGAGAGTGCTTATTTCACCAGAATGTCAACAAAACAAATGGATTGCCATTATGGTATCATTTCCTAAGTTCAAAAAAAAATGCTATTTAGGGCAATTTTATTTTATTTAGTCTCTTTCTTACAGCCCTGATTTTATCCCCCTCCTGGTTGACTCTCTGACTGCTCCACATCCTACACCCCACCCCCACCCCCCTACATGCCCCCTTGTGTCTCCACAAGGATGTCTCCTCCCCACCCACCCCACCAGACCTCTAAATTTCCTGGGGCCTCCAGTCTCTTGAGAGTTAGATACATCTTCTCTGACTGAACCCAGACCCGGGGGTCCTGTGCTGTACATGTGTTGGAGGCCTCATCTCAGCTGGTGTATGCTGCCTGGTTGGTGATCCAGTGTCTGAGAGATCTCAGGAGTCCAGGTTAATTGAGACTGCTGGTCCTCCTACAGGGTCGCCCTCCCCCTCCAGCTTCCTCCAGCTTTTCCCTAATTCAACCAGAGGGGTCAGCAGCTTCTGTTCATTGGTTGGGTGCACATATCTGCATCTGACTCTTTCAGCTGCTTGTTGGGTCTTTTGGAGGGCAATCATGATAGGTCCCTTTTTGTGAACACCCCATAGCCTCAGTAATAGTGTCAAGCTTTGGAACTTCCCCTTGAGCTGGATTCCAATTTAGGCCTGTCACTGGACCTCCTTTCCCTCAGGCTCTTCTCCATTTTTTGTCCCTACAGTCTTTCAGACAGGAACAATTGTGGATCAGAGTTTTTGACTGTGGAATGGCAACCCCATATCTCACTTGATGCCCTGTCTTTCTGCTGGAGGTGGGCTCTACAAGTTCCCTCTCTCTACTGTATGTCATTTCACCTAAAGTCCCAGCTTTTGAGTCCTGAGAGTCTCTCAACCTCCAAGGTCTCTGGTACATCCTGGATGCCCCTCCCCCCGCCCCCGCCCCGGCACCTTCCAAGGTTGTCTGTTGCCATTCTTTCTGCTGGCCCTTAGGGCCTCAGTCTTGTTTCCCTCCATCTAATAACTGATCACATACTCCTGTTCCCCTCCCTGTTCCCTTTCCCACCCAGGTCCCTCCCTCCTCCCCCTTCCTGTGATTGCTTTCTTCTCCCTCCCAAGTGGGACTGAGGTATCCTCACTTGGGTCCTTCACCACGTGTTCCACTATGTTCTTAGTGGCCTTGTTTGTGATATCCAGAAACTGTAAAGAATCCAGATGTCCCACGACAGAAGAATGGATACAGAAAATGTAATTCATTTACACAATGGAGTACTACTCAGCTATTAAAAACAATGACTTTATGAAATTCTTAGGCAAATGAATTGAACTAGAAAATAACATCCCGAGTGGGGTAACCTAGTCACAAAAGAACATACATGGTATGCTAAGTGGATATTAGCCCAAAGTACAGAATACCCAGGATACAATCCACAGATCTCAAAAATCATGTTTTATTTTAACATAGCTTTAGATTTGCATTAAAGCTTTATACTCTAGTGTTCCATATAGATTCCACTGTTTCTCTTAGTGTTCACATCTTACACACCAGTATATTTGTCAGGTCCAGTGAAACTTATTAAATAAAAAGTATAGTGTATTTATATTTACTTAGTTTTTATTGTGTTTCCTGTGTCTGTTTCAGGATCCTACAATACATTTAGAAATCATATTTCTCTTGTTTCCTCATAAATGTGACAGAGTCTCGGAATTTTCTGCTTACCCTTTATAGTTTTGAGGAGTAATAGTAGTCCTCCTTTGTTTTATATTTTTTGTTTTGGTTTTGTTGATATTTCTTTTAAAGAATCTCTATGTAGACCTGACTTGCTTTGCACTATGTAATGAAATGTACTTTGTGGCTTGAAATTTCTATCTTACGAATTACTGCCTTTTCCTTTCTTTAGAGATACTTGCCTTTCCATTTGTGTGGTGTTGAGGATCCAAGAGGGGGCTTTGTGCATGTCAAACCAGAACTCTACAGATTGAGCTACATCCCTAAAACCAAGAACCAATGCTTTTAAACACTTTCGTATATGAAGGTTTTTTTTTTTTTTTTTACAAAATGTTTATGGTCTGCGTCTGTGTGTTTTGCCTGCATGTACATACATGTGTGCCCGGTGTCCCAGAAACAAGTCAGATGCTCAGAAATGGGGTTACAGACAACTGTGAACTGCTGTATGGGAACTGAACTCCGGTTCTCTGAAAGAGAAACAAGTGCCATCTCTCTCCAATTCCTACCGTAGTTGACCCTTGCTTTGATATATTTTTATGATAAGATAGTCAAAAGCCTGGGTACACACTGCTTCTGACTTTAAACTAAGGGAACTCAGAAGGATCTGTTACAACTAAGAGAAAAGCATTAGTGCAAGCAATGTGATCAGATCAGAGGCTTGACTAGAAACAGCAGGCAGGTCAGATAAATCCCTGACAGAGAAGCCTTGCTGACAAGAAGGCGATTAGAGACAATCTAGGTTTTATTGATACTTGGAGAAAGAGCCAAGAAGCCAAAGGTGAATCCTACGTTTATGAGCTTTATATTTTGGATGTTATCTTGAATCTGGGCCAAAAAAATTCTTAATTTACAATATATCCATCACCCAATACCTACTTTATCTTTCCATCAGCATATAGTTTTGTGATACTACAATTCCCAGAGTTCCACGCTCCAATTTCATCACCTTCCAGTCTGCCGCACGGATTTCTGGGAGTTGAGGTCTGGTTCCTATTTACCCAAGTTAGAGATAGGGGCCTGCGGAAACATGAAGAGGTAAGGGCATATCCGGGTTGCAGACGGCAACTTTTATCATTTATTTTGAAAATGGCTTTTTTTCTTTTTGTTTGGGATGTGTCACTTTCTTGGGGGTCGAGTTCTCTTCAGCGAGAAGACAAAGGAGAAGGGAGGAGGGAAGGCCGGCCAGACCAGTCCGCTGGGGTGAAGTTCTAGAAGGGCCACAGCCAGGCGGGTTTCCACAGGAATGTTTCCCTCGGGGCAGAGACCTCTGGAGCTGCCTGGGTTCTCACATTCCTAGCTCTCTGGATGCACAAACCAGCCCTTCCCTGGCTGTCCTGCTAGGTCTCACCCGGCAGAGAGTCGTAGGGTGGGAACTTACATTGTCTAGATTTTAAAGACATAGTGGGCCACACTGGGTAGTGCATTTAGACCTTAAAGTTAGAGAATTATACTTTCCTGCGCCAAATTGAGCACAGAACTGGCTCCATGTGCTTTGGAAGAAGAAAGGTATTGCTTCGGGGCAGTTTCCCCTACTGGTTCTGCAGTAAATAGCCCTTTGAGCATGGGGCGGTCCTCATTGAGACCCAGAGCTTTCCAGTTAATGACAGGACAGAAAACGTATCACTTGGTTTTGTCTTCACACTGCAGTGGAATCTTCACTCTGGAACAGTGGGACAAAGAACCTGTTTAGGAATGCTCTCTCCTGCTTTCTTAGTTGCCTGAATTTTTGGACAGAAAACCTATCACTTAGTTTTGTCTTCACACTGCAGTAGAATCTTCACTCTGGAACAGTGGGACAAAGAACCTGTTTAGGAATGCTCTCTCCTGCTTTCTTAGTTGCCTGCATTTTTTAAAGGGTTTGTTGTTGTTTCCTTTTTTCTGTTTTTAAGTTTCCTCTGCCTTAATTATTTTAATTATCCTGTGATGAGATACCTCATACATGAAAAATGAATCTTGTGTATAGCTTAGATGATCATAAAGAACTGTATGCTATACAGGTTAAGAGGAAGGACAGGATTCACATGCATGCCTTACAAGCCCCCTTGGCTTTTCTCTGATTGCTTCTTCCCCCTTTATCTAGGACTTTGCACCAATTATTCCTTTGCCTTTTGTTTGTTTGTTTGGGTTTTGTTTTTTTGTTTCTTACTTTTCCACATATGAGTTTAATCCCTGAACAAAATATTCCTAGTTTCATCTGTTTTTAAACCTTATATAAATGGGAATATATTGTCTTTTTCTGTGATAAGCTTTTTTAAAACAATATTTCTCTATAGAGTCATGTGCGTTGATATGTTTATTCATTTTTAACAAATTAAATTTAGCAGTAACTTTTGGGATTGTAAATAAAGATAAACTTAAAAGGTTTTTTAAAACTTAGTTCCAAAATTATTTTAGATTTTTCAATATAGGTCCAGCTTTTTTTTAGGAATTTTTTAAAAAGATTTATTTTATGTTTATGAGTGCACTGTCGCTGTCTTCAGACACCAGAAGAGGGCATTGGATCCCATTACAGATGGTTGCGAGCCACCATGTGGTTGCTGGGAATTGAACTCAGGACCTCTGGAAGAGCAGTCAGTGCTCTTAACCACTGAACCATCTCTCCAGCCCACTTTTTAGTAATCTTATAATTACAGAAATTTTCTACACTTCATTACAAAATCCCAGTAGACAAGGTCTGTTTTGTAAGAAATGCGTGCTATTTTTCTCGGGGTTTTAAGTCATCTTCGTTTTTGTTCATTTGTCTCTACTCTGTTCTTGTGTGGTTAAATGGCTGTGTTATTTCTCAGAACTTGAATAAGAGTTCTTAATCACTTGAGTTGGCTCATAGCCACGATCCAGTTTTCTACATTGTAGTGTCTAGGCTACAAGTTGGTAAGAGAAGACACTCTTCATATTTTCTGTCCTTCAGAATTTCTTTTCTAATGGCTTCAGATCTTATGTTCTCACGTGGCTTCAGGTTTTTCTGTGTTGAGCCTCAGACTTCCTCCTGGTAAGAATTTTAGCCAGTCATGTTTGTTGTTGCTTCAGACCAGTGCCTTGGGTTTGAGAGTTCTAAGAGCTGCTCAACTCAGTGTAGGTATCAGTGACATAGACTGATATATTTCCTAGGCATTTATTCCATCTGAAACCATTTTCCTTCCTTCATACCAATATTCTGTCAAACTATACCAACAGTTCGAAATTTGAGTGCTTTTATTTATGTGTCTGTTTGTTTTACTTTTTTAACATCATTCTCCTAAAGGCCTCTCTGGTTGAATCCCTCCTTTGTATTTCTGCTATTGCCGCCCTAGTCTGGACCTTCATGCCTTATACCTCAGTAGTTTTCCTAGCTGGTTACTCTAGTTATCTTCTAATCCATATGGCCTTAAACACTTCTTACTCTTTGACTCCTATTGGACTGATAAATTTCTTCCTAATACCTGTGTGTTCAGGTCTGGTTGAGAATCCTTTAGTTCACGTATTTAAGGCTATTCGAAGTGAGAGTCTAAATAGGGGTTCAGTTATCTCACAGTATGTGGTCTGTCTCTTTATATTTGCTTCCCCATGTCTCCTTTTCTTTGTCACACCCAATCTTTCATGTACCCATTTAAGAATGCCATTCTGAAATCATCCTTACCACTTTAGCTCCCAGTTTACCCCTTTCTTCTGCAAACTTTCCTAATTTGAACATGTTTCTCTATTATTATTTATTTAGATTCCCTCTCTTTATAGGCACGTGCACACAGTTATAAGAGGATATACGTTTTCTCCCTAAATATATTACAAATTCCTTGATGGAATCTATGCCTAGAATATCTTTATTTTCCACAAGTTGTATCTTATTAACTTTTCTACTGCTGTGAAAAGACAGTCTGACCGAAAGCAGCTTGGAGAAGAAAGGGTCCTTTCTAGCTCACAGCTCTCAGGTCACACTCCATCAGGGAGGGAAGTCAGGGCAGGAACCTGTGGGCAGGAGCTACAGCAGAATCAATGGAGGGATGTTGCTTACCAGCTAGCCCCTCACGGCCTGCTTTTTTATAGTACTCAGGACCACAAGCCCAGGTGTGGCACTGTACACAGTGATCCATGCCCTCCTGTATCAATCAAGAAAGCACACTATAGGTTTGCCCATAGGCCAGTTTGGTGACGGCATTCTCTCAATTCAGGTTCCCTCTTCTAAAATGACTCTGGCTTGTGCTGTTTGACATAAAACTAGCCAGTACAAGTAGCTAACACAATGCCTCTTGTGCACATAGGCATTTAGTGAATATATAATCAAGTACTCAGGGCAGTAGAATGTTGAAGACATGTCTTTGAGCAAATGGATCACTGGCGGGTAATATAGACTGGGGAATATATTTTCAGACTTTCTGTGTCTTATACTTTCCCTATGGATTTTGTTTTGCTTTACATCTGTTCCAGGGTAAATAGCTGTGTGAAGGATGAAGAGCATGTCCTGGAGGAACTGGAAACAGAAGGTGAGAGGCAGCTCAAGAGCCTCCTTCAACATCAACTTGATACCTCTGTCTCCATTGAAGAGTGGGTATTGATTTGTAAACAGATTATAATAGACTCTCACCTATGGGTTATTTATCCCTCTTAAAGCTAGATGGGAGAGCTCACCCAAGCACTTTCTTCAGAAGACCTCTTCAGATGCAATCAGATTTTGCTTTTGTGACTTTCTGTAGGGAGGTTAAGTGTATATCATACTAAGCCCGGGTTAAGCACTTTTACTGTGTTCTACTATAGCACCCTGTATTTCCCCTAATGTTGCTTCCTTTCTGATACTCTTCATATAGATGGCAGCTCTTTTGGGTTTCCTATAGAAGATTTATTTTGTGTGCTGGTATGCGGGGTGGGGAGAGGAGAGGAGAGGAAAGGGGAGGTAGAGGAGGTAGTATTTATGTCAACCCCTTGTGCGCCAGTGCCTGCAGAGGCCGGAGGGGTTTGGATCCCCTGGTGATTCAGGTGGTTACATTCTGCCCTGTGAGTGCTAGGAACTGACCCAGGTCCTATGTAAGAGCAGTAAGAGTCTTTAACCGCAATGCCATGTCTCTCAGCCCTTGAGTTTTTTCTTTCATCTGTGAACTCTTAGAGAGTACACAGCATCTAATGTCTAGCATGGCCTCAGTTAACATTTGTTAATTTAGTCCTGGATCTGTGGGGGAATTCCATTTTGTTGCTATGGCACTTCACCTAGGCAATAAAATGGAAGAGAGACTTTGCCTATGAGCTTCATTGGGCCTGTTTTAATAGGAAGCCCCATCAGTGCGAATTCAACCACAAGATGTTCTTACGCACTTCTTTTGTGTTTTGCAGATGTATCTCTAAGAAAAAGAGCTTTGCCCCTGGGACTATGTACAAGCCCTTTGGGAAGGAAGTAGCCGGGACAATGACTTTGTCCCAGTTCCAGACATTACATGAAAAAGACCAGGAAACTGCTTCTCTCAGGGAACTAGGGCTCAATGAAACAGAAATATTGATCTGGAAAAGCCATGTTTCAGGTGAAAAGGTAAACAGGCTGTTTTCTTAAATTATTTCTTTATTTTCATTTACGCCACTTGGTAGGGAGCAGCAGGATACTCAGGAGATAAATCTCATGCCTGGGTCTGCACTTTATGCTGGGGTGTGGAAACCATGAGCAGGCGGGTACAGCTGAACTCCCCAACATCGTAGTTGCTTCATTTTGTGATTGAGACCTTTTTGTTCTGAGTTTTGATGAAACTGAGTGTTGGGTCTGAATCTTCTTTAAGATAGAAACATTGGCTAAAGAGAAGCTGTTGATTAGCCCTTAACTAAAACTTCCACAAACACTTCCAGTGTCTGGGCCTTTTTCATCTTCTGTCTTACTTGAGGTCTCAGAGTCACGTTTGTGCTGCGTCCTTTTAGATATAAAGCATCTTATTTCCCTGCTTTCAGAGGACAAAGCTGAGGGCAACTCCTGAAGCAATCCAGAAACGGCTTGAAGATATTAAAGAAAGGATCTCGGAGCGCCAGCGCATCCTCTGCCTGCCACAGAGGTTTTCAAAGAGCAAACAGCTGACCCGAAGAGAGATGGAAATTGAAAAGTCTTTATTTCAGGGAACTGATCGTCACTCCTTCCTTAAGGCTCTTTATTACCAAGGTATGGGATCCTCACTGACTCTGAAATCTTCTTTAACTGGAAGAAAGATTTAACATCAGGCTATTAGATATGGGGGATTAGCGAAAGACAAGGTATTACTACTCTTGCAAAATATAAAGTCCCACAAGAGATACAAATATGTGTATAGTTACTAGCATGGAAAGGGTTATGATAGAGGGTTTAATCAAATGCCAAGGTGGCACAGAACACAAATGATGTACTATCTCAGCAGGGCAACGGGCATTTTTTAATGTAAAGGGGAAAGAACATTACCTCCAGTGAGCGGATAAGAGCCATACCATGGAAGGATCTGGTACATGTAGGGAGCAGGGAGAAGTTCAGAGTGGCAGTGGAACAGGGTATGGTCAGGAACGATGTCTGATACACGAAAGAGAATATACAGCTAGATCGTGATGAGTCTTTAGGCTGAACTATAACAGAGTGCAAAATCTGCCCATAAACAGTATGTGTCTTAACTGTAAAGTAATTGTTTAGCAGGTAATTTTACTCTGCATGGTGGAAGGTATAGAGAAATTAAGAAATGGTCTCTGGCCTCGTACTAGTCAGCTTAGAGGTGCTCACATGTACCCTTTAGGAGTAATGATAGATATAGTGGCCCAGTGCCACAGAAGTTCAGAGTTTTATTGGTGTGACTGAAGAGGGCCTCTCAGAAGAGGTAAGATGTAAATATTCTATTAAGCTTCTATTAGAGAGAAAGTAGCATTTCAGTTGTAGTACTTGGTTTCAGTTGTTAACTGGGTGAATTTGAAGAGATCGAGTTAGAAAGGTAGCTCAAAGTACTTGGCTCTGATTTGTTTGATATTACAAAGGTCTATGAGTTCGTTTTTCAGTTCATGTGTTTGAATACCATAAGATGATAAAAACTTGATTTGGAAATGATGAATGTGGTGGCCAGTAAAGGGATGTAGAGAGGAAAGAGAGTGGCATTAAAGTCATTGAGTTAGCAATTTGTCAACTGGAATGCTGACAGCAGAATTGAGAGGTAGAATTAGTTATAGGTGACATGACAAAGGAAGAATTGAGCAAACATGTTGACTGAGGATGAAGGAGGAGACTCATTGACTAAGGACAGGAATATAGCAAGATACCTCACATGTTTCAAGGCTGTGGAACTTAATTCTTGGAATATTAAGTCTTTAGTGGATATTTTGAGGAAGGACGGTGTGTTTCATTTGAACAGGCTGAGTTTGTGAGGACGGTGGGATGAGGATATGCAGATTCTGATGCAGCAATGAAGCTGAGGAGAAAAGTCAGAAGTGGGTCTATGGGGCTAGTACTCATCTGCTTTATGATATGGGATGGGAAGGTAAAGATAGGCTATACAGGTGGCGAGCTGTGGTAACGGGAAGAAGGAGGAAAGAATGGCTTTCTATGGAGAGACATGGCATACTGCATGTGAATATTGACTCTGGAAGCAGGCTGCCTGGGGCAAACCTGGCTCCCCCACTTACTAGGTGTGCAGTAGCGATCGCGTTACCTCTCTGCACTTCAGTGACTTTCTCTGGGAAATGAGAGTATCAGTTGTGGCCATGCTGTGGAGTTGTTAGGATGAAGTGAGAGAACACATAGAAATCAGAGCAGGACCTAGTAATGGGGTGGGGGGGTGGAAGAGTGTGTGTGTGTCTCTGTTTCTCTTTCCTATCTTTGAAACCCCTTACTTTAAACCTTCACAGCATACCACAAAAAGACAAGTGCAGACAAGTGCATGACCTCAATGAAGAGGAAGATAAAATTAGGCACAAAAGGCAAGTTGAGAGTTTTCTTACAGTGTTAGATTTAGGACTGGAAACTAGAGTCCCAGACTTCTAAGTTGAGCACTTATTTGATTCCATATTCACTATATGACAATGTTTATAGGAAATGACCCAAAGAGAACATACTGTCCTGATATGAAAGAGAGGAGTTAGTCAAAGTTGTCAAGATTTTACATTTAGTTTTTACTTCTATGTTTTTACTTTTGTAGCTTTATTGTTCCAGGCAGACATTGACCTTGCTGGTTTTTAGGTCCCCTTGCACAAATAATTTTGAATATCATTAATCAATGTAACTATTGATGATGATGATGGTAATAATTATATCATAAGTAGAATTTTATTTTGAAATGAACTTGCAGTAAAATTGCATGGGGCCTTCTTTCGGTGTACAATTCTGTGAATTGTAAATCATGTAGATTTCATGTATCCACCACCACAGTCAAGAGGGGGAACAGCTCCATCATGCAAACTCTCCTCATACTCTCTCCGTTGCAGTCCCTCCGCATTGCTTGCCCCAGTCCCTGGCTATCACTTATCCCCATTACTTCTGTTTTACCTTTTAGAGACTTTCATATAAATGGAGTCATGTGGTGTGTAACATTGTGAGGCTGGCTTCTTTCACTCACCATAATGCTTTGGAGACTCATCCAAGTTGTTGTTTATATCAATAACTCATTCCCTTTTGTGGAGTCCCATTTCATCGTGCGGATATTCCATATCCATTCACGTATTGAAGTGGATTTGGGTTTTCCAGGTTATGGTCTTTATGAATGATATTGATATTAACATTCTTGTGCAGGTTTTTGTGTGAACATAAGTTTTTATTTCTCTAAGGTAAATATCTAGCAGTGGGATTACTGGGTCATATGGTAAGTGCACGTTTAACTTTATATGAAACTGCCAAACCATTTTCCAGAGTGGCTGGACCATTTTGCCTTCCCACCAGTGGTGTATGAGAGTTCACTTGCTCTCCATCTTTGTCAGCATTTGCTGTGATTGCTCTGATAGGTGTGAAGTGATGCCTCCCTGTCGTTTTAATGTGCCTTTTCCCCTGTTGTTTTAATGTGCCTTTTCCCTTGTTGTTTTAATGTGCCTTTTTTTAATGGCTAATGGTGCTGAGCAGCTCTCCGTTTGCTTTTTTGTCATCGTTATATCCTGTTTGTTAAGGTTTCAGTTCATGTCTCTGTCATTTTATCATTGCATTATTTTTTCTTCCTATTGACTTTTGAGATGACTCTATATATGCTAAACGTAGTCCTCCATAGGACGTATGCTTTACAATTTTTTTTTGCAGTCTAGAGCTTGTAATTTTATTCTCTTAGTAGTATGTTTTTAATTGTGCTAAGAGATACATAAGATGTACTATTGTAACCATTTTAAGTATTTACTTCTGGGGTATTAGGTATACACATTTTTTTGGTAACTATTATCAGCATCCATCTCCAGAGCTTTTAAAGTTACACACATTAAAAGCTGCTTTATCTTACCTCACACCCTATACCTTCTAGCAACCTCCATTATACTTTTTGTGAATTTGAGTACTCTATGTACCTCACATAAATAGAATCGTGCAATATTTTATCCTTTATGATTGGATTATTTCACTTAGCATAAATGTGTTCATTGCCGATTCATATTGTCGCATGTGTCAGAATCCCATTCCTTTTGTAAGGCTGCATAATATTCCATTGACTATACATACTGCTTTGTTCACTTCATTCATCTGTGGACACTTCAATTACTTCCATTTTGTACTTATTGTGAATAATGCTAATGTGAACATTGGTGAACAAATGTTTGATATCTGCTTTCAGTTCTTTGTGTACATATATAGAAATGGAATTGCTGGATCTTATAATTCTGTTTCCTTTTTGATGAACCTCCCTACTGCTCTCTATACAGACTGTCATTTTGTATTCCTACCAGCAATGCATAGTAGTTCCGGTTCCTCTAAATTCTCAGGAACACATGTTATTTTTGGTCTTTTCTCTTTTTGGATAATTGTTACTTTAAAAGGCATGGCTTATCTCATTGGTACTTTTGATTTGCATTTTCCTACCTAATGCAGCTGTGTTTTTTTCATATACTATTTGACCATGTATCTTCTATGAATAGCTATCCATTCAAGTATCTCCATATTAATCACTTCTCAGATACATGATTTGTAAATATTTTCTCTTGTTCTATGTCTGCCTTTAACTTTTCATAGTATCCTTTAATGCACAGAGTTCTCTCATTTTTCTTCCCTTATTCTGCTTTTCTGAGACAGGGTTTTTCTGTGTAGCCCTGACTGTCCTGGAACTCACTCTGTAGACCAGGCTGGCCTCAAACTCAAAGATCCACTTGCTTCTGTCTCCTCAGTTCTGGGATTAAAGGTGTGCACCACCCCACCACCACCAGGCCATTCTCCTTCCTTATCCATGCTTCTGTTAGCATATCCAATATCAAGAAGCCATTTCTTCTATGTTACCTTGTAAGCCATTTTATTTTTTGTGTTGCTGGTTAGTCTTTGATCCATTTTGAGTTAATTTTGCACATGGCATAAGATAAGGCTTCAGTTTTCTAGTATACTTGCTGCTGTTCAGTTTTCCCAGGATCATTTTTTGAAGACTTCTTTCTGCACTGAATAATCTTATTACTCTGTTCAAAGATCATTTACCATATGGATGAGAGTTTATTTCCAGGCTCTCTGGTAGTATATGTGTCTGGCTTTATACCAATAGCATGCTGTTTTGTTTTGTTTTGTTTTGTTTTGTTTCTCTTTGTTTCATTTCATTTCTTTTCCTTTCATTTGAGACAGGGTCTCTCTACAAACCCTGTTTAGTCCATTTAATGTTGTAAACATTGGCGTGCCAGCTGGTGGTTTTATCATGCAGGTCTTGTTGAGGCAACCATATTATTGCAACTATAGGTGCAGCTTCTCATGTGGTTTGACTGAGGTTTTTAGTTTGCTTAAAGTATTAGCTTGTTGATAAGATTTACATTTATTATTTTGTTCATTTGTTTATAGAATTAGTTTTATTTAGTATGCAATTTTAGTTAGCTTGATGAAATTCCTTCCACCCCCTACCAGTGTGTGTGTGTGTGTGTGTGTGTGTGTGTGTGTGTGTGTGTGTGTGTGTCTTTTATTCCCTAGCTGGTTTACCTGGTTATCTTAAGGATTACAATTAACGTCTTAGATTAAACTAATTAGATCATATTCATGGCAACATAATTTTAATCATATTTAAAATGTGGTTATGTTTCTGTTCTCTTATACTGTTACCAGACAGATTGCATATGTGTACATTTTTAAGTACAATAGCAGTTTTGTAATTCCTGCTTTACATCAGATCAGATGAAGAGTAATTAGAAAGGAAAGGACACTTGTACCATGTTTTCTGTTTACCTATGTAGTCAACTTTAGGAGTGCCATTCCTCTTATTCATTCATTTTGACCTAAAGGATTTATTTTCTTGTAGGGTATATCTTCTGGTAATGAATTCTTTATCTGATAATTTCTTCCTCAGTTGTTAATTATAGTTTTTATAAACATACTATTAGCCTAAATTACTTATTACAAAATAATGAATTTCATTGTGACATTTTCTTATGTGTTATATTTCTTAGATAACATACTTTAGTTGTAGTCATCCTCTTGTTATGTACTAGTTCTTCTTTTCCCTCTCTGAAGAAGTTTTGATGGATGAAAACTTTTGGTGCGCAGCCTTCTCTTGTAGCACAAATATTCCACCTTATTGCTTCTGCCTTTTGTGGCTTCTGCTAAGTCAGTTGTTATTTTCCTTGGATCTCTTTCCATGAGTCTCTCTCTTCTCTTGAGTTGCTTTTGTAACGGTTCACTCTTGGGCTGGAGAGACAGCTTAGTCAATAATGTGCTTGCCCTGTAAATGTGAGAACTTGAGTTCAAACCCAGAACTCACATAAAAGCTGGGCATAGTGACATGTGCTTGAAATCCTGGGGCTAAAGAGCAAAGTTAGGTGGATCCCTGAGCCTTCCTGCTTGGAGAGCGCCAAACCAATGAGAGATCCTGTCTCAAAAAGCAAAGTGGATGGCTCCTGAGGAACAACAGTGAGGTTATTCTGTGTCCTGTACATACGTGGTCACTTATGTGCATGTCAAGCCTCTGTAATATTAGTCACCCCTCACACGTACACATACAGACACATACATGTGCATGCACACATGTATACACACAAATATTTACTCTTTGCATTCTTTTTTGGTAGTTTGGATGTGTATATGTAAGACTATATTCCTTTGGGTTTATTCTACTTTGAGTCTGTTGAGCTTTTTTGATGTGTAGATTCCTCTTTTCCATCAGTTCGGAGATGTTGCTGGCCATTGCTTCTCGAAACGTTTTCTTTTCCTGCCCCCACTTTCAGCCTCTGAGAGTCCTGTGATCTGTCCGTGCTGTCTTTGAGGGTTAATCATTTGTCTCATTCTCTGAGGCTGTTAATATTTCCTTGCCCTTGTTTGTTTTTCCTTCCTGGACTGCATTATTGTTCTCTGAGTAGATAGTGGGGTTATCTTCAAGTTGATGGAGTCTTTCTTCTGCTAGCTCAAATCTGTTAAGTTCTATTCATTCGGGAAGTGGTCACGTCAGTAACTGTGCATGCAGCTCCAGAGTTTCTGCTAGGCTCTTCATTTTCATTTCCTCTGCTTAGTTTAGTTTCTATTTTATCAGATAGTTTAGAGTTTTTTCCTTCAGTTGCTGAAGGAACTTAGAATAACTGTTTTAAAGTTTTATCTAGTTAGCTTAGCGTGATTCTGTTGATTCTTTTTCTCTTCCTATGTATGGGTCATACTTTCCTCTTTCATTATAATATGTTGCATTTTTGTTGAAAATGAGAGATTTTAAATAGTATAATGTGGAAATTCTAAAAATCAGTCCAATTATTGCCACTGCCCCATGGATCTGCTGATGCCATTATTTAGTAGATTTTTTTTGTATTTAATTCTAAGAATTATGCCTTCTCTCTGCTTCCTTAGCAAAGTAATCCTCTAAAGATTGAAAAGAGTTTCTTTCCTTAAAGTTCTTGAACCAGAATGTCTATCATCCCTTGCTTGAGGGTCTATGCGTGTGTAGCTTGGAACACTCTTTCAATACTCAAGGCTTGCTGGCTCTGCCTTTGACGTCACTTACCACTCATGCTAAGCCTAATGTCAGCCCAAAGTGAGATAGTAGGGTCTTCTCGGATCCCAGCTGTCCTGGGCACATACACAGATTTGTTTGTGTTCATTGCCTCCCAGATTCTTGAGAACATATCTGAATCTTTCAAAGCCTGCTTTTCCTTTTAAGTTTCTACAAGGATTCTGTACATTTTGATCCTCCTTGCCCTTCACTCCCTCCCCTCCCGTCCTTCATGTTCCCTTTCTCCACATCTCACCCTCCCCATCTTCCTGTGCTTTTTTTTTTTAATACCCGCAACAAGTACAATTCCAGCAGCTCATATGTGCATGGGTAGAGGGCAGTGCACTAGAGCATAGGCACCCTACCGGGGGCCATATCCTTTCAGAAAATGAACAGCCATTAACTGCCAATAATTCCTCAGCTCAGGGTGGGGGCTTATGTTTCCCTGGCCCCTGCCCCACTCGCATGCTGGAATGCTGGCTGTCTTGATCCTGTGTGGGATCTTTTCATTGGCCCCTTTTAGCCTCCAGTGTTAATCCCATGTCAAGCAGATGTACTGTATACAACTTCTGCAGTTCATTTTGACAAATGCCTTGGGGATGAACTCTTCCTACAGTGAGGGATATCAGTGAGCTCAAAGACAGACAGTCTTCAGGATGTAGCTTTCCCACGGGTGCCAGGCATATGAAATAGCAGAGTTTCTGAGGGTGGGCTTTTGTGATGTTCTAGCACTCTTCTACCCCTTTGAGTTCAGCTGCTGCCAAGTTATAGCTCCTATAATGACAGTAATGTTCACTCTTTTTAGGGCTTTGAAGCTGGGGAGAAGAGATGAGATTATGAAAAGTTGAAATGCTACACACGTTACTTACTAATCTTACTTTTTCTTGAAATACCGTTCCATGTTTTATTGCAAGCTTTTAATTTTCTCCCCAAATTGATTTTGACTTCTTTTTCCCAGTGTTCTTTTGCTTTTAGGACACAGATCTTTAGAGGTTTTTACTTTGTCACTCCAGAATTGCCTTCTCGCCATCATTTTTCCTCTGCCCTATTAATATTATTGCATTGGGGGAAGAGAAGGCTTTTATAGCATAGAGCTGGGTCATTTTTTTTCTACTTTATTGAGTTAGCATTTACTGCATACCATAAAACTCGTTCCTTAAGCGCACAATTCAGTGATTTGTGGTAAATTTATAGAATTCATCAACCATAACAACAATCTAGTTTTAGGACATTGCCGACACCTCAAGGACTGCTATTAGTTTTTGTTTATACTCGCATCTCGGGCAGCCAGTGAGAAAATACCTGTCCCTATGGGTTTACCTACTTGGGACATTTTATATAAATGATTGGTGCTCTCAACTTCAGTATAACGTTTTCATTATATCTAGAACATTCTATCTAGAACTAGTATTTTTCCAGTGTTTCTTCAGTGATTCAGTGTGCATGCGGAGACTATCTTCACCCCTTACCCAAGTACTTTGCACTCTCAGCTTCCCTTTCTTGTTTGCACAGAGCCTCATGGTTAATCAGAAGTGACACCATGTGGCTTTTTCAGGTCTTTCCTGAACATGCACAAACCTACGTCTGTGGATTGTCTGTCTGTCTGTCTGTCCGTAGATATGTATGTATGTGGGTAGACCTGTACATATGCTTGATGTTTTTAAAACCTCATAAACCTTTCATTTCCTAGATTTTGCCTTTTGAAGTCTTTTATTAACTTGTGTTTTCTCCAACTGTTATCTTCACCTCTATGAAATTCAACAATGGCCTATGAATATTTTTGCCCAAAGCTCCTAGAAGAAAAGGTTGTGATCACTTTCTGAGCTTTGAGTTTGTTCAGATAAAGGGAGTGTCCCTTGAATTTCCTGAAGGAAATTCCACAAGGCTGCTGCCTCATTCTTCGCCCTCTACTGGTGGCCCTGTTGCTGGTTTTTGTTGTTGTTTTTTTTCCTCTATGATTTCGAATCACAGGCTTTGAAGGTTAATCACTAAAATAGGAGTTGGGATGGAAGTAGGGTATATTAAAGCTCTGAAAAACTAATTACTCTTACAGAGATCCAGCTATTCTTCCTAAGAGATCTTTCCCAGGGTGTTTGACTATTTTCTAGAATTTTAAGAGTTGGTTCTAGCGATTTTTCTTATTGCCTTTTTAGAAAAGATGTTTCAAAGGTTCCTACTCTGTTTTTTCTGACATCATTTTAATGGCATGTAGTTCAAAGCTCTGGTTTGTGATTTTGATGCCATGTAAGCTACTGCTTTTTGAGACTTCTTTTTTTGGTCTTACAATGACAATTTCTTTCTAACTCAGGGTCATATCAATTTTCTTCTGTGTTCTAAAAGACTACAGTTTCAGCTCACACATTTAAGTCTATGATCCATTTTGAGTTACTTTGGCGTATGGTAGAGATTTATATTCCTCTGGGTGCGCACGCGTGCACACACACACACACACACACACAGAGAGAGAGAGATAGATAGAGAGAGAGAGAGAGAGAGAGAGAGAGTATATATAGATTATATATACAATTAGCATTACATATAAAAACACTGCCATTCACATTAAAATTGTCTTGACACCATTGTAGAAAGTCAATTTCCCATAAATGTATTTCAACTTTTTTCTTTCTGTTTAGTTTCTTGTTGTATTTTATAAGGGTCTCATGTAGTTTAGGCTGGTCCTGAACTACTATATAGCCAAGGATAGTCTTGACCATCTGATCTTCTTATTTCCACCTTCCAAGTAATAGGATTAAGCAGCTAAGTCTGGCTGTCTTTCTATTTTCAGCAGCTTGATGAGTTCTGAGCATGAATTCCTTTGTTTACATTCTAGATCTCTAACCACTTACTGTCCACTACTGTTTATTATCCACAGACTTCAGATGGACCCATATATTCTCACCAAGTTTTGTAACTCTACTTTGTGGGTTAGGCTAGGTAAGCTTTCTAACTCCACTGCGTGAGATAGATGGAGTGAAGGGAGTTTATTTTGTCTTACCTAGAAACAGAAGTCCTAGAAGCTGATACTTCGGAAGGCTTATTTATGCCAGTCATTGTGCTGAACACTTTTTTTCAAACTGATGCATTTACTTCTGGCAACAGCTCCATAAGATGTGACACTATTACACATATTTTACCGATGACAAAACTGAGCTTCTGAGGAAAATAAGTAACTTTCCCCAAACCCAGGTGTTAATTAGATATGCTGTCCCTGAAATATACCATGTTTAGAAAAATCAATTATGTGTTGGTCATGGCACTTTTTTAAAAGATTTATGTATTTATTATATATAACTACGCTGTTAACTGTCTTCAGTCACACCAGAAGAGGGCATCAGATCCCATTTCAGATGGTTGTGAGCCACCACGTGGTTGCCAGGATTTGAACTCAGGACCTCTGGAAGAGCACTGGGTGCTCTTAACCACTGAGCCATCTCTCCAGCCCAGCCATGGCACTTGTGTATATGATTTCAAAAGAGTCTATCTTGAAACTGCCTTCTTTTCCTTTGCAGTATGGAAGGGAACTTCAGCCTTCTTGTATACCAGGAAAATGCTCTGCCACTGAGCTAGATCTCCAACTGTTGAGGTCTGAAATATACTCTTTGGCCGTGATTTTTCTCCTTTTGGTTATTTTTTTTTTTCCATTTTTGAAAGAGTCATGCCATGTAATGCTGACAGGCCTGGTACTTGCTGTGTGGCCCAGGCTGGCCTTGAGCTTTTGGTAACCAACTGCTCTAAGTCTTTCAAGTGTGGAGATTACAGGCCTGCACCACCATACCCAGCTGTAGTCTTCTTACCTGACCAGCTCTCAGAATTCTCTTAGACCTGTTATGCCATGTGTTTAATCGGTCGAGATCTCTACTTCTTTTCTCTTTTTATTTTTATTTTTATTTTTTATTTTCTAAATGTCTTTATTTCTTCATCGAAAAATTCATACAATATATGTTGACCATCTCTCCCTTCTTCCTCTTCTAATTTCTCCCATGCCACCAAAGTCATGTCCTTTGGTCCCGAGGCTCGAGTTCGCTCGCGGGGTTCTGCCCACGGGCTCTCCGCGGTGGCAGCGACCAGGAAGATCTGCGCCGCCTCTTCCGGGAGCCTCCGTGCACCAGGGTTCCAGATGGCCTCCGGGCTTTTTCTCTTTTTATTAATCATTCTATTAGTTTACATCTCAAATGATAGCCAACTTCCTGGTTACCCCTCCACAACCCACGCATCCCTCATCTGCCCTCTTCTCCCTCCCCCCTTTACCTCTATGAGGGTGCTCACCCACCCACCCACCCTCTCCCACCCCACGGCTCCAGATTCCCTACACTGCAGGTCTCTACTTTTTTTTTCTTTTGCTTTAATCTCTCTTCTTTTGCCTGGTTGGTTCCTCTTCCTTCCCAGTCTCATTCAGATTCAACCTCAGAGAGTCAACCTACCTACCTTCCTTCCTTCCTTCCTTCTTTCCTTCCTTCCTTCCTTATTTCTTTATTTCTTTATTGTCTCTATTTCATGCCTCTTTAGACAAGGCTCAGCTAGTTGTCCTTCTTTAGCCTGCCTTGTGAGCTCTGCTGGAGAAAAGTCCTGTTGGGTCATTAGTACTTCACTAAATTCCTCATCTCTGGCGCCATCTAAAGCTTGCCCCTCACCCCTCTGTCTGTATCTCCTAGTCCCCAATCAGCCCTCTGTTTCATTCCCTTATCAGGACTATTGGAGATCTTCATTCCTTCCCCTAACCTACCCTTTCATTATTTTTAGCAGATGGCTTTCTGTCCAATTCAAAGCAGCAAGAACGTCCATCTCAAGTGCGCCCCCAGCACTTTGCTGACTTGCTTTCTCATTCTCCCTTTCTCTCCCTTCACTGAGAGATAGGGGACTCTGGTGCTTAGTGCTAATCTTTATACTCCAGGGCTGGATTCCATCCTTATCTCCCAAGGAACTTCAGCTGGCCATCTTTTCCTTTGAGGGCTCTAACATAATAACCATTGGGTCATTTACCAGTTTCGCCTGAGTAAAGACCTTCTATCTAAAGAACTCGAAAACTGGGGCAGGAGGAAGTCCTTTAGCATTTTAAGTTCTTGAATAAACAAAACACTTGGATATTCTTTTACTATATACCTTAAGTAGCAGTTAGAGAGCCAGAATGATATGCATCTGTTAATATTGTTGATATCTTAAGTAGGGAGTTATTTCTGATCTTTTTGTTTTCAATCAAAACTTTCAAACACCCAGAAGAGTAAAAAAGATTTCCCACAAACACCCATTATTACATCACAGTCTAGATTGTATCCTTGATATACTTTTATCACATATCTGTACTTCTAAATACGTATCCATCCATTTTGCTTAAACATGAATTTTGGTTTTTTTTTATTTTTTATTGGATAGTTTATGTATTTACATTTCAGATGTTACCTCCATTCCTGGTTCCCCCCTCTCCCATTTCCCCCTACCCCTGCTTCTATGAGGGTGCTTCCCTTCCTACCCACCCACTCCCACCTCAACACCCTGGTATTCCCCTACACTGGGGGGTCCAGCCTTCACAGGACCAAGGGCTTCTCCTGCCATTGGTGCCCAGCAAGGTCATCCTCTGCTACACATTCAGCTGGAGCCATGGGTCTGTCCATGTGTACTCTTTGGGTAGTGGTTTAGTCCCTGGGAGCTCTAGTGGGGTCTGGTTGGTTAATATTGTTGTTCTTCCTATGGGGTTTGTTCCCCCTTCTAAGAAGTACTGAAGCATCCACACTTTAGTCGTCCTTCTTGAACTTCATGTGATCTGTGGATTGTGTCTTCGGTAATTTGAGCTTTTGGGCTAATATCCACTTATCAGTGAGTACATACCATGTATGTTCTTTTGTGACTGAGTTACCTTACACAGGATGATATTTTCTAGTTCAATCCATTTGCCTATGAATTTCATAAAGTCATTGTTTTTAATAGCTGAGTAGTACTCTTAAAGTTGATATAAATGTATACTCTCAAATACATCAGCATTCATATTGTTGGCTATAGTTAAATATTTATTTTGATTCTACCTTCATAGAATTTTCATGTTATTAAATATATAAACCTTAAGTGTTCATCTGCCCATTTATAGACAGTGTATGGTTCTGAATAGTGATCTAGTAAGAAAGTGGATCCGCTCTTCAGGCACTGGTTTGTATCATTTGCCAGTTTCCATGGTCTACATATTTCCACTGTGGACAGTTGAAGGCTATACCAATCTGTCATCACTCAGCAGGGAGTTGAAAATGGCACACAATCGTTAGGCCATCTGCGGCACATGTTACATGTGCATAACCCAACACTTGTCAAATCGTATAGATTCCCATCATTCCAGAAATTCCCATCATACTTCTTTCCAGTAACTCCCATCCTAGTCATCCAGGGGCAAATACACTTTGATTTTTTTCCTCCCAGTGTAGATTAGTTTCTATACTGTCTAAATAGTTCTGTCCTATTCTAGAACTTTTTATAGATAAAACAATACACTAACTATTCTTTGGGTAAAACTTACCTAATTCAACATAAAGTTTTGAGGTACACTGTTACGTATACCAATAGTTTATGCCTTTCTCTAGCATACTTTGTAGAAGAATTTTAGATAATCATTGTATTAGATTCCTAAGGCTGTTAATAAATCACAGAAATATGGTTTTGTATAACAGAAATTTATTTCCTTCACAGTTTTGGAGGCAAATCAAAGTATTGATGGGCCAGTCTTTCTGTTGGCGTTAAGAGCATATCCATCCTAACCTTTTCTAGCCTATACCATTTGCCGGTACTCCTGGATAGTCTGTAATGTGTAGATACATTCTAATCTTTACCTTGTCTTCAAAATGGCATTCTCTTTGTTTCTATATCTTCATTTTACCTTTTGAGTGTTGTGTTCATTAGGTTTCCAAGGCACCCTAGCCCAGTATTGACTTATAGTTATTTAACAACAGATTTAATTATTATATTATCAAATACTACCAGTTTGAGGTTCCAAGTAGAGATAGATTTTAGAGATATTCTGTGCAACATAGTACCCTCTGTCCTCGGACCTCTAAAATTCCACATTCTACCCAGTACATGTACTATACATTGCAGACTACGTTTACATGTTAACTCAAAGAGTCTCACACTTCATTCTTTAAATCACTTAAGCAGGCAATGGTGGCACATGCCATTAATCTAGCACTCAGGAGGCAGAAGCAGGTAAAATCTCTGAGTGTGAGTCTAGCCTGGTCTACAGAGCAAGTTCCAGGATGGCTGGGACTACATAAACAAAGAAACCCTGTCTTAAAACCCTGTGGATGAGTTTCAGGATATAGTCCATCTTGAAACAAAATTTCTTTCTTCCTACCCAGAGGCTTGTGTAATTGAAAAGGAAATCATGCTATTGTAATATGTAACGGTGAGGCAGGCATATGATAGACAGCCCCACACCGAAAAGGCAAGATAGCAGGAATAAAGGGATTACTGAACAAGTTAATCACGCAACAGAGCAAGTTTTATTCCTTAGTGTACTCTGAACGCCTTTTCTGACCTCTGCAACTGGTTCTTTCCTCTTAGTCATCCTTCATTTTTCTCCCAGGTCTGCCTCCCACCAGGCTCCCAGTGGTTCTGGTGAAGAATTACCAGATGCCTTATCAGCCTTAATGAAGTCAAGAGAGCCATTCAGTTAGACCCGAGGCTCTCTGCAGATCCTTCTCAGATAATCCTGTCCTTTTCTCTGGCTTCTGGTGGTGATTGAATCTGTGAATCATTCCCAGAATCTTCCAGCAAAAGTTTATCTGGCCACAGGCCTGGACCCTTTTCCAGAACACTCTCTGGTTAGCTTTAGGATTTTTCAGCTTATCAAATGTTGGTTTCTTTCTCCCTAATAATTAGATTTACAATTTCTATCTTTAAAAAAAAAGATGTATTTATTTATTATTTTTTTTATATGAGTATACTGTAGCTGCCTTCAGACACGCCAAAAGAAGGCATCAGATCCCATTACAGATGGTTGAGAGCCACCTTGTGGTTGCTGGGAATTGAACTCAGGACCTGTGGAAGAGCAGTCAGTGCTCTTAACCACTAAGCCATCTCTCCAGCCATGAATTTCTATCTTTTATGTTACAATTTTATTGTGAGCATCAAGAAGAAACAGCTCTTGTCTTTCACACTTTGCATGTCTCAGTTTCATATCTAAATTTGTTACTTACAAGGTAGCTTTTACCCCCAGTAGCATGAAAGCACTTCAGCCAAATTTCTGCCACTGTATAACAAAGATCACCTTTCTTCCAGTGTCAAATATCACTCACTACTTTTTCCTAAGACCTCTCTCGAAATTCAGTTAATACTTATATCTATAGCAACATTGTGTTCATGATGAATATGGACACATGCATATACATATGCATACACATAGTGTCTAGGGTTACATGAGCTTTATTTACTATTCACTTCTTTCTTTTTTTTTTTCTTTTTTCTTTTTTTCGGAGCTGTGGACTGAACCCAGGGCCTTGCGCTAGCTAGGCAAGCGCTCTACCACTGAGCTAAATCCCCAACCCCTATTCACTTCTTTCTAAGCCTTTACCACAACTGCGTTTAAAATCTGTGTCTCTGTCAGTGGACTCCTGACGGAAATTTGGGCTTATGCTATTGCAAGCGTCAAAATTCTTCCAGCATCATTCCATTTCCCAGTCCAAAACATGGATTGGCTTTGTAGGGTTACCATAACAAAACAACAGAAATCTAGTGTCTCGTGGTTATGATGTTGGCTAAGTTGCTTCCCTTGTAAAGCTCTTGGTGTGTCATAGTCCTCTTATCACTGTTTCTGTTATCACATGTATTTTCTTTCTATAAGTGTGGTACTGTGTCTTCGTTGGCCTCCTCCTAAGAACACCAGTCTTTGGACTTAGGCCCTTTCCTGAGCTGTATGATTTCATCTTGATTAATTATATCTGCAAAGACCTCTTTCTCCTTTGAAACTGCATTCAGAGGCTTTGGGATATTCTTCAACCCAATATGTTTATTACTGCCTCATCCTCACCTTTCATTTACATTTGTACAAACTGTATGTTTTAAATGATAAGAATGATCATTCTGAAGGCTACTTCAAACATTTATGTTCAATAAGATTAGTAAGTAGAGCAGTGGAAGACTGTAAAAGCCCTGTATGCCCCTCACAAACCACAGCCCCTTCTGTTCAGGTGTAATTACTGTCCTGATTTGTGATAATAATTTTCTTTTTACTACTTATATATCCATCAGATATATAAGTGTCTACTTTTTCCTGTGATTAAACACTGCTAGTCAGTTGAACGGCACATATACTGGGTCTTCCTTTTCTACTTAATATTATATTTGTGAGATTCATCCATATTACAGTTTGGAGCTATAATAAATTCATTTTCACTGAAATATAGTATTCCTTTTTACGAATACTGATTTTTTTGTTGTTGTTGCTCTGCTACAACAGGACATTTGGAATAGCATCATTATCAGTCTTGCTACATGATGCTTCTTGTACAGGAATCCTGGGAATACATACATGAGTTTTTCAGGATTTATACCTTAGAGTACAATTGAGAAATGACACATCCCCAAGTCCTCAACTTTAATAAATATTAACTAAGATCTGAAGGATTTCCCCGAATTAACACCTCAGCAGTTGTGGACAAAGGCTCAGGTTGCTCCATACCCTCAAACTACAGTCTAATAGATGTTTACTCCGTTTCCCTTCTTCTTTAGTCTTGGAGTTAAGAATCAACATTATTACTGTTATGCTTTACAGTTTAGGCCTTATTTAAGTTTTATTTAACCTATCATTTTGACATTTTTGCAGTATGGAAAAGAATTAAAATAGTACCCGCTAAACTACTTGAAATAACTGTCAGATGAAAGTAGGATTTATTCTTTTACATTTCTATGTGAGAGAGTGGTTCGCTTATTTGTATGCATGTGGACCATGTGCATGCCTAATACCCACAGAGACAAGAAGACATCCAGCCTCCTAGAACTGTAGTTATGGGCAGTTTTGAGCTGTAATGTGTATGCTGGGAAACAAATATGGGTCTTCTGTGAAATTAATAAACACCTTAACTACTGAGCCTTCCCTTCAGACTGTAGGGTTTATTTTTAAGTATTTCACTATGTATTTCCTAAACACAGTTTCCTATATAACCGTAATATTATGACCATCCTTGAGAAACTATTGTGTTACTACTGTAATTTTCTCTAATATACATTTTGTAATCAAATTTCTGATTTTATCTAGGATATAATTATGGATCACACATTGCATTTAAATTGCTTTAGAATAACTCTTATGGTGCGTGCGTGCGTGCATGCGTGCGTGTGTGTGTGTGTGTGTGCATGTGGTATGTTAAATAGTGTTGTTTCCATGCATTTATACTTATCAGGAGTTTGTATTTAATTTCATTTGCTAGATAGCAAGTCACAAGGGGCACCTTCTCACAACTTGATTGAACATGTGATCAGCGTCCTTTGTGAATAGGCCTTGCATTATTTGCCTGTTTAACAAATGTGAAAATGCCTAGTTTCATCTTTGTGTCTTTGTGTCAGGTGTTGTCTTGGTTCAGATGTCATTGTCGTTTTAAGCCTGTATCAGTACTGTATCAGAACTTGAGTTTGGCCGGACTCAGTGGTCTCCAGTTACCTACTCCTTACTGCAGGAAGGAGGAAGCTCCACATGTTTGGGCGTTGTGCGTATTGGACATTCTATCTTCAACTGTCCGATATACTTCCCTGTAATCTATACAGATTCTTATTATATAAGGCTATGGACTCATTTGTTGGTTATATGAGGTTGGGGTATCTATTCTCACTCTATCTAATTATTTCACTCTTTATGATACCTCTTGATAAATAAAGATTTTCATCTTTATAGGATAAAGTGTTTTAATATTCTCTCTATGCTGAAGGCTTTCGGTGTTCCCGTTAATCAGTCCTCCCTAGTGTGAATGTAGGAAGGTGTAGTTCTTTGTTCAAAATTTTAAAGTTTTTGTCCTTTACATTTAGGTCTTTAATCTACCTGGAACTGATTTCCGTATATATTGTAGTTTCTTTCTTTATCCTCACATAGATAGTATCTAACCAACAGCCAGAGTCTACATCACAGTTAACTTCTGTACAGTAATAACAGGCATCCTGAAGCTGTGCAGACTCACATGGATTTTACACTTTCACTGCCAAGCTTGCTTTATGCACTTACCCAGTTCCAAAACACATTCCTCAGTGGAGTGTTTGAGTCTTGTGTCCATTTGTAATTTGGTGGCGTATCAGTCGTTTTGGTAGTATAGACTGAGATTTGTGAAGGCAGGTCCTTTATAGGCATGGTGCTTTTTCTGATCCATTGTCTGTCTTTCCTTCTGTTCTTAATGGTGTCTTAAAGCACAAATGTTTTAATGAAGTCCAATTTAGAATTTATTCTGTTATTATTTAAGCTTTTTGGTATCTTAACCAAGAAATCTTTCCTGGAATCAAAGTTAAAAAAAAGTAGTCCTCTCTGTGTTCTTGTAGAATACCTACTGTCTTTGTCCTTATATTTAGATCTGTTTGTTATGCATGGAAATTTGTGTTTGTAAGGTATGACCTAACTTCTTAATTTTATATCAAGGTTTCCAGTTGATAAACACTGTATCTTGAATTTCCTTGTATTATTTTGTTTCTTTGATCTGTATTTATGACTTTATGTCGCAAATCCTTACTGGACCTTTATAGTGAGTTTGGCAATCAAGAGTAAGTCTTTCAACTTTACTTCTATCCAAGATCTTATATATCCCTGCAAATTTTGTCAAGATTCTTGTTGATTTTTCTACGTAAATGCTGAAATAGTGGAGATTGGATTGAGTCTGTCATTTAATTTAGTGACAAATTCTCCTAGTCCATGAACAGACAATGTCTCTTCCTTTATTCAGATCTATAGTTTCTTTAAGCATTATTTTTATATAACTATATATATTTATATTTTATAGTGTACCAAAGCTCTACTTCTTATATTATTTCTAAACATTTTATTCATTTTGACACTCTTATAAATAGAATTGTTCTGCTTTATTATCTTATTCTTCTCTGCAAGTATACAGAGTTCTGTTGGGTTTTGTTTTCATCTTGTATTTGTCTAACATGATCTAATTAAATGTTTTATTGATTATTTTATTCTAGTGGTTTCAATATGACTAGCTTGGACTTTTCTACACAGGAAAAATGTGTTTCCTATGAATAGAGACAGTTTTTCTTGTTTTCTTGTCTGGAAACTTATTGTTTACTTGGTTTTTCCTTCTGTTTTTCAGAACCTTCAGTACATTGTTGAATGGAAGTAATGTGACCTAGTGGTTTTGCTTTATCCTCAATCTTCTTTTAGTATAATATTTTTATTAATTCTTTGCTGTAAATCAAACTCAGCTTCTGGATGGAGGACAGCAAGTGCTCTCTTCAGAGGGAAACATCTGTTTTTAATCTATTAATCTTAGCTCCAGGTTTTCTATACTAGCTCTCTACTTTCTTATGGTTATTATGATTAATTACCACACATTGGATAACCTAAAGCAACAGACTTCTTCTAGTATAGACCTAGAGGTCAGAAGTCCTAAGATCAAGTTGTTAAAATGGTTCTGAAGATTAGGTGAATATTTAATATACTTCACCAATGAGTCGTTTTGAGTGTGAATGCTTCTTTGGGATAGCTAGTTGATTACTAACTTAGCCTCTTGTTACGCTCTTGTTACGGTTTATAAGGCATTCTCTTTCTGGAATTGTGTTGATGATTGTTATGTTCACAAATTTGTCAATCCATATAAATTTTCTCTCATGTTGACTTAAAGTTCTTCACAGTGTTTCTATGTAATCACATTTCCATGAGTGTTGACACTTCCTCTTTACTTCTTCATTTCAATCATTGTTTTTCCTTCTCTTCAATTTTTTGCAGACAGCAGACAGACTTGGAGATGGAATTGGTAGGATCCAATTTGTTTGGCATTTTATGTACCTAGCACTAATTAAGCTCCACAGGGTTTTGTTTGTTTAATTGGTTTTTGATTGGTTAGGTTTTCTTTCTTTTTTTGTTTAGTTTGTTTTGTTTTTTGTTTGTTTGTTTGTTTGTTTTTTCAGACAGGGTCTTATTCTGAAGCTTGGCTAGTCTGAAACTCACTGTATAAATTAGTCTGGCCTCAAACTCACTAAGATCTGTGTCCCTCTAATTCCTGAGTGCTGGGATTAAAGATTTGTGCCCTTACTGGTTCCAACCATCTTTAAGTTCCTGGGTTCTTTGCTCATTGATATCATCTAAGAACCCAGAACAGCGACTGACTCATAGTAGTCATGGTATAGATATTTTTGATTATATACTTTAGAATGCTCATGCAGTTCTGGTGGTTCCACAGCCTCGCTGATATGGTCAAACATCAAGTTTTTTTCCTATGGATCTCCCTCTTCATCTGACTTGCATTTCACCAAACTCTAATGTGATTAAACACTTTTAATATATCTACTAGTTATATATTTTTCCTCTTTCATGGAAGATTCATCAATCTTTCCCTCAATTTCCTCTTGGTTGCGTACCTCTGTTTCATATGGATATATGGAATTTCATACACTCAGTATTTGCACTCTAGTTATCTATGTAATAAATACCTTATCCTATGGTTTTTCTCTCTACTGATGACTTTTATTTATTTATGCCTTGTGCCATAGCATATGTGTAGAATTCATTGAGCCATGTTGTTGATTCATTATATGACACTTTCGATGATCGAGAAGTTTTTACTGTAATGCAGCTGTATTCAGCAATTGACTCCTCATTTTCTAAGTGACTAGACATTCTGTACCCTTTTAAAATACAATAGTTTAGTTCTGAAATTAAAATATTTATTTCCTCCCTTCACTTTCTTCCTTCCATCCCCTCCCATGTATTTCCCCTTTGCTCTTTCTCTAATTCATGGCTTCTTTTTCTTGATTCACTTTTTGTATCTTAAAAGATAACTAAGCTTATACATTGCTGGTAGAAATACAGAAAAGTACAATTACCTCAGTGTGGAATTTGTATATTTGAAGTACATAAACATTTACTCTTTGTCTCAGCAATTTCACCTTCTAGAATTTATTTGAAAGAAATGCCTGAAAATACCAAATCGTGTGTGTGTGTGTGTGTGTGTGTGTGTGTGTGTGTGTGTGTGTGTGTGTGTGTGTCTATCACATATTTGCACACAAACACACAAGGCTAATTTTCAGGGCATTGTTCAAAACAGCTTAAGACTCCAGATATAAAATCAATATTTCAGGGTTTATTCATAGAAAAGTATCCAAATAACTATAGTACATATATACACAGTATTGCATAACTGTAAGAAGTCAAAAGAATAGTTTTTATATTGATGTAGAATTATTTTTAGGACATATTGATAAAATCAAAGCACACTTCAGACCAGTATTTATATAGGAAAAGAATATAACTAATGAATATCATGTATGTATATATATAGTTTCAAAAAAAGGAAATACTGGAATTATAAGTCAAACTTAATAAGAAGTAGTATTTATGGGGAACACAGAGAATGAAACAAAGGGATCAGAAATAGAATGATCCTTCCTTAAAGGTACAGTATAACTCTTTTCAATTTAGAGCCATATAAAGGTTTTGCATGATTACAAATGTAATAAAAACTTTAATCAAAAACAGAGAAGAGCTGGGGGGTGGACTTCACAGTCGAGTACTTGTTTAACATTCACTAAGCCCTGAGTTAGGTCTGCAGTGTCACATGCACCCAAAACTCAAGAGAGAAGTCATCTATAAAAGTCAAAAAAAAGCTGAAGCAAATAAATCAAATGAGAAACATGAGTGGTAGCATAACAACCCAGAGAAGATAATTACTGCGGTGACTTTAAAGTAATACATGTCTATTACTAGCAACATGTACTCTAAGGGCTGCAAATAGAAAAGTATACCCAAGCATTTTATTGTTCCTTTATTAGTATTTTATTTTGGTTTTGTTTTGTATGTTTATTGTTATTTATTAGTATTGCTTTGCAGATTTTCAATTATGTGAGTATATTGTTAGAGAAAGCTAATAAACCAACTTGATAATAAATATTCGAATCTGAGGGACTGGAAGTAAAGCTCAGTGACAGAGCACTTGCCTAGAAGGCAAGCAGTCCTGGATCTGATCCTCAGGACTACCAAAAACAACCCTCCAAAGAAAAGAAGAGAAGAGAAAAGAAAAGAAAAGAGGTACAAGTCTAAAATCAGAGTTTAAGAACAAACCTTGTCATAGTAAATTTGAATTGGAAATGATATTCTAAATATAAGATCTTTTTTTCTCCTATAAACTATCCCAGCTTTGTCTACTGCAGAGGCTTAGAAGCAACAACAATGAACACTGAACAACAGTAGTTTCCAAGTCATTTTTGTTAAGGGGAACCAGGGATCCTTGAAAAATAGTCCAGTTTCAAGTTAGAAAATGTACAAGATCGGCTTGGGACTCCTGTGAGTCCTAACTGGGACAGTTTGTCCACTACCACAAATAATTATTATATTTAATTGAAACATAAGCTATCATAAAAATGCATGATTTCATAATTATACTGAAAATAACCACTGGACCATTAGGCCTTTCCTTACTCTTGTGAATAATGAAAAGCAGATAGAATGGAGCATTTATCCTGCTTTTTTTAATATATAAAACTAGGTTCAGGGAAGCTAAAGAGTTGATGCTTATTGATTCCAGATTAAAAACTCAAAGGAAATAACAGAGTCAGGAAAGCCTCATTTTATAATTCATAGTAAGTTAATAGATCTAAACAGTAATCGCCAAGGATATAAAGCCCAAAGGTAAAAGTTGTCTGGAAGTAAATAATGATTGAGGGATATAACAAATAGCACTTAAATTCACTGATTAATTTTAACATCACTAAAAATGTGCTCAGTGACTATTATGTGCCTTTGGACATGGTACAATAGGAAATACACAGCTATATATGAATTGTTTTGCCTTAAATATTGAACATAGATCCAGTTAAATTTTTACGGAAACCATGTTTAATGTAGCTTTCTAGATCATGTAAATGGTCTCTATCTGTTCTTGATAATCTGGTATATAAGAGCAATTATATATCTGTTGAGAATTTGAAATGCACTAAATTTGACCCAAATTGATAAATAAAAAATAGTAAATACAAGTGCCAAAGACTATTGAATTAGACTAGTTTAACTGTCAAGAAATGCAAGAAATTAGGAAGAAGTTATCATCAGAAAACACTTCATTTATGAAGACAATTTCTTCATAAAATAGACAATGGTTCTATAATATCAATGGATGCAGGAGAAAAGTCGAGAAAGGAATGGGACAGAAAAGTTATTTAGAAGCTGTAATAGCCAAAATCTGATTTACATATTGATTACATAACCAAGTACTTTAAAAACATCACAGAAATAATCAAGATATTTCACATATAACTTTGGAATCAAGTGATATGTAGGGATTATTAAGTTCATGAGACTGAAAACACCATCCTGGTTCTGTTCTTCAAATGTCCTTGTGAATTAGAGGTACGTATGAGCTGGAGGTTTCTGGGTGCCTGCCTTCCTCTGCCATGGATTGGCCTTGCTTCAATTGGACAGTCTTAAGATACATACACATGCTCACACGTACACACACATACACACATGCACAGGTATTTGCTACATGTTATAAGGACCTTTCCTAAAAGAGTTTCTGTATCTGAGATCCAGAATTTAATTTTTACTAATTTTTAAAAAGTTGTACCGGGGAGGCTTTGTAGAACTTCCATATCTCTTTGTCTTGATCCAGATGAACCCCCAAAGAAGAACAAAGGTGATCCCATGAACAACCTGGAAAGTTTTTACCACGAGACTATAATGAAAAACCGTCTTGAAGAGTTCCAACTTTTGAGAGGTGAACCCTTTGCTTCCCACTCACTGGCCTCAGCTGCATCAGTGAGTGATAGTGGCACAGCTGAGAGCCCGTCACTCCTCCAGGACAAGGGAAAACAGGCAGCACAGGGTAAAGGCCCCAGTCTCCATGTGGCAAAAGTTATTGATTTTCCACCTGAGCAATGTTGGACTGGGCCTAAGAAGCTGAAGCAACCAATAGAATTTATCCCAGAAGATGAAATCCAGAGAAATCGTTTGTCAGAGGAGGAGATCCGAAACATTCCTATGTTTTCTTCATATAATCCAGGGGAACCAAACAAGGTATAGGCCACATTGAGGAAACGACCTGGGTTGTTTCCGCTTTCATTTACCTCTACCTAACGCAGCATTTTAAAAATACCTTTGCTTACACCAAAGATTCTGACACAGGTCAGCAAGTGATTCTGTCTGTCCTTGACCTTAACTGTCATGTTCTGCATACTATTTAAGTAGTCTATCTCCTAGCATGTTCTGTGTGCCTTTTTTAGGTTCTAAAGTCCCCTTAGAACTTTGAAAATAGCATAATGAGACTTACTCATCTGCACTAGTATCTCTGAATTAGATAGAGGAAATGTAACCACCGACTTTTTTAGTGATTAATCATCCGGTTGTGGATAGTGTTCACAGCACAAGTCCTTAAAGCATTAATTTTAGGAAACAGAATGAAAATAATGATAACAGCCCCTGATTTAAAAACCATGGAGAGAGGGCTGCTGAAGTACTTTGACTTTCTGATATGCTACTCCTGGTCCAAGAGCAGGTAGCTTGACGTTCATCTACTTTAGTCTGTGCTATTACTGACTAGCTCATGGATAAATTAGGAAATAGCCATATACTTAGCTAGGCATGTTTACAAAGATTTAATAGCTTGTCATATTTGCTTAGTTTTAAAAATTACTAGTGCATTATGGATATGCCTGAAGAATTTCATGCATTCATCAATCCCATTCTTCCTTCTAACTAGGTTTATCCACTATTTTGAATTTGCTAGGTCTGTTCCTATGGGTATTTTTATGTATTTATTATCTAAAACTTTATACAACTGTTGAATTGAATAACTAAATTTACTTTGTTTTTCTTTATGGTTTGAGAACAATATGCATTTGGTAGAACCTCTACTCTGTATTTTGAATTTTTGTTTTTATTTTTGTCAAGCTAGCAATGTGCATTGTGCTGCTATGGTACTTTATTGAGAGTCTGAGCAGTGTAGTGACCTGCAGCTCATAGTCAGCTACATATTGTGAGGGGAAAGTACTAATACACTCCATAGATTATATATATTAAGTGTACTTCCAACTTAGGATGTTTTCAAGTTAAATAGGATTTATCAAGACATGACTCCATCTCTGTTTTTTTTAATAAATTTATTTATTTATTTATTCAATTTATATTCCAATATCAGCCCTCCTCCTCCCAATACCCCCACAGCTCCTCCTCCCATTCTCATGCCCTTCTCCTCTGAGAAGGGGAAAGCCCTACCCTGGTACATCAAGGACATGACCCCACCTTAACTGCAGGTATGTCTTAGGTATTCATAAATATTCATAGATATTCATAAATATCTGTTTTATACATTTTAAAACTATATAGATAATGTCATACTTTACATATTTTTCTTACTGTTTTAGCTCAATGTATCCAATAGATAGAATTCCTTGTATCATTAGAAATAAAATGTTTAAATAGAACATATTTCTATAATAGAATACTAATTCACTTCTCTATTTTCTTGATTTGTTTCCTCTCATTATTTTACTACTACAGATAAAGTTGTGACATTGTTATGCATATCTTTTTGTCACCACTGGAGACTAAACCTAGAACATTGTGAATACTAGACAAACTGTACTGTTGAACTATATCCATAGACTTCTTTTTCATGTTTTATGTTGAGACAGGATTCCACTAATTGTAGGAGCTAATGCTAAACTCATTCTGTAGCCAACTAAGCAAGAACTTGTAATCTTCCTGCCTTGGCTTCAGAAATAATTGATATTCTAAGCATAAATCACTAGACCTGGCTTATATAAATCTCTTTCTGCCAGTGTACCAAACATTCCTCCTAGACAGTATTTTTCAAACTTAAGTCACAATTCATAGTTCACACCAGTATGGTTTTATTTTTAAGGAAATGGATAGAAGAATAGAATAGAATAGTGTAGAGTAGAAAGGCAGGTGAAAGTGTATCCCACACAATTATTTCACACAGTTAATCGCTTTCTCAAAATAAATTTTGTGCATGCATATATGTTAGGATGAAGTAGTAGTATATGTGGGCTACAGTATTTAATGCAGTTTTTCTGGTAGGTTTCAGACAAAATATTAGGAAATATATCACTCTCTTGTGATGTTTTCATATCTTAATATTTATCAAAATCATGTGAAGACATTATTAAAACATAGATTGCTGGACTTCCTACAAGATTTTTGACTTAGTAGATCTGGAAAATGTGAATGTTTGCATTCCAACATGTTCCCAGGAAACACTGACACTATTGGTCCAAGAGTGGAATTTTTTAGACTTAACTTTCTAGGTTGCCTATCTAGGAATGAAATTACCATGGTAGAGGCTATCCGTGTCTTCCACCACCAGCAGCACTAGTACTACTACTCTTCCCCTCCTCCTCGTCCTTTCTTTTTCTTTTCTTTCATTTTCTTTTCTTTTGAGACAAAGTTTCTCTGTGTCACCCTGACTGTTCTGTAGACTGGGCTAGCCTCAAACTCACAGAGAGCTACCTGCCTCTGCCTCCCTAGTGCTGGAATATTTCAGAGATTCCCCTCACATCTTAACCAAGATTTTATATTAGACTTTTAATTTTACCTAATAGTTTGGAAAGGTAATTTATTTTTCTTTTTGCAAATTCCTCATTTCCAGTAAAGATAGACTATGTATTTTTGCATTTATGAGCCCTTTTCCTACCCTCTGTAAGCTAGCTTTCTGTTTCTTTACCCATCATTTGATATTCCTGCCTTCTGTACTTATTTATAAGGATTATTTTTCATTTTTTAAAGATTTATATTTATTTTTAATTGTGTGTGTGTGTGTGAGCGAGAGGAATGTGTAAAAGGGGGAAAGAGAGAAGGGGAAGGAGGGTGTAAGAGCGAGAACAAAGAGTGATTTGGACTATTAATTTCTGAGTGTCTTTTTAACTTAATGGCAGACTTCTAGCCATACATCCAGGAATCTAAGCAAGATGAATATCAAAAATTACACGTAAGCATAATATAGTCAAACTGCAGAAATACAAGACAAGGAAAAAGGGAATACTTTATATAGGATCAAAGAGAATTGCATCAGACTTACCAAAAGCAAGAAAAAAATATAATGAAATATTCATGTTTAGAGAGAAAAACTCCTACCCACATAGAAGTTTATGCAGAAAACTTACCCTTTCACACCAGTTGTAGCAAAGTAACTTTTCTCAGACAAGAATGTAAAGAATTTGTCACAAAGTTATACTCCAAAGTCTAAGAAAATTAGACAGATTAATAATTCAGATCTATGTAAAGGAAGAACACAGGAAAAAGAATACACAAAGATAAGATAAAATGATTTTCTCATTCTCTAAAACAGAAGCAGAAAGGACACATTTTATGAGACAAGACTTAGCTTATTATAGAAACCAGTTAAAAACATTACAATAAAAGAAAATTGCAACCTATCTTATGCATAAAGCAAAAATCCTAAACCAGAACATTTTTAATGTTATAATGAAATTCATTATTACTACATAATTAATATATGCTAATGAAAGCATTAATGTGCTCTTTTTAGTGTTTTTTTCAAAAGATTTATTTATTTCATATATGTGAGTATACTGTACCTGTCTTCAGACACACCAGAAGAGGGCATCAGATCCTATGAGATGGCATTAGATGGTTGTGAGCCACCATGTGATTGCTGGGATTTGAACTCAGGACCTCTGGAAGAGCAGTCAGTGCTCTTAACCACTGAGCCATCTCTCCAGCCCCTTTTTTTAGAATTATTTATTTATTTTAGGTATATAAGTACACTGTAGCTGTCCTTAGACATACCAGAAGAGGGCATCAGATCCCTTTACAGATGGTCGTGAGCCACCATGTGGTTGCTAGGATTTGAACTCAGGACCTCTGGAAGAGCAGTCAGTGCTCTTAACCACTGAGCCATCTCTCCAGCCCTAGTGTTTTTATTTAACTCAAAATATTAGAAAATAAAATTCAATAGTGTGTAGAAATAATTACGTATCATTATCAACAGACATCCAAAGCTGGTTCAACATTTGGAAATCAAATATAGTCTACCATATCAAATAGACTAAATAAGAAAAATCATGTGTTTCATGTGATATAGAAAAGCATTTGCAAAATGCCTTAACATTCATTCATGTTTTAAAACTTAGTGAACTATGAAAAGAGGAGAATATCCTTAAGTTAGTGAAGAATAGCTACAATGCCGTGCATCATGTCTGATAGATAGTAAATTAGATATTTCCCCCTTTGGTTCAGAACAAAATAAGAATGTCCTCTTTACCCACTCCTTTTTGAGAGCATGCTGGAAGTGTTGTCCAGTGTATTAAGATAAGGAAAGGAAATTGAAAGTTCATGGATTAGGAAGAGAAAAAACAATAATACTGTTCACAGGTAATTTTGTCAAAAATCCCAAATAATTAGCCAGAAATCTAGCAAACTAGAACCATTAAGTAAGAATAGTTTGGATCATGTAAGCCTTCTCTATAAAAAGTCAGGTTTCTACCTCTATATAGGAAATAAAGAATTAAAGTTTTTAGTTTAAAATATTTAGTATTGCAAAAGAAAAATAAAATATTTAGATGTAATTTTATGAAAACATATGGGATCTACATACTAGGAAGCTGAAAATAATGAAAAAAAGAAAAATTATAAATTCAGAAATAATTTGGATTCATAGATTAAAATTTGGATATTGTTAAAATACCATGCTTTTCCAAGTTGGTCTGTGGAGTCCACATAACCCCCCCCCCCAAATATTGGCAAGGTAATTGTATATTAAGAAACAGATTCTAAGTTTATATGGAAAGAGAAAAGTTACAGAATATCCAACAAATACTGAAGAACAACATTACAACTGATACTACCTACCTTCAAGACTTAACTATAACCTAATATCTTATGGCATTGGTGGGTCAGTGGAGCAAATCAGAAGCCTCAGAATTAGGTCCATACACATATACTCAATTGAACTTTGACAAAGATAATTCAATGCAGAAATGATAGTCTTTTCTACAAATGGTTCAAGAACAACTGGATATCTACATTCAAAACTCGGCACACACCTTTCCTCTATTATAAAATCTCATTGAAAGTGTGCCAGACAGTCATGGACAAAACAATAACCCAAAACATTTAGAAGAAAATGGGGAAAGAAATCTAAGTGGCCTTGTTTTTGATGATGTGTTTTTTACCCAAAGCACAATTTAGATAAAAAAAATTGATAAATTATATTTTGTTCAAATTACAAACTTTTCTGAGAGCTATTTTAAACTATACAAAAAGACACACCATAGATTAGAAAGATATATTTCAAAGCACACCAAATGTAATAAAGCATTGTACTTAGACTACGCAAAGAACTCCTAAAACATGACAATACTGAAATGAACAGCTCAATTTAAAAAGTGGTCAAGAGGTAAGACTATATGGTTCATCAGAGAAGAAGCCTGTGAATTCAATCTTACCATGTTACCAAGGTACTGTAACATGAAATGATGAGATACAATTAAACTCCCAGTTAAATAACTAAAACCCATAAAACTGACAATACCAAAAGCTTTTGATGATTTAGAGCAACAGGAATATGTAATCATTGCTGGAGGGAGTATAAAATAGGACAACCTCTTTAGAACCCAGTTTGAATGACTCTTAAACAAAGCATAACATTGTTTTCCCCTATGATATGGAATTTACTGTTATTTTTCAACTGTATTAAAAACCTGCATGCAAGCATGCATACATACATACATACATACATACATACATACATACATACATACTTACACACATACACATATACATATATATATATGGAATGTGGATGTTCGTAATAGCTTTATTCATAATTTCCAAAGTAGAACTAATCAAAGTGTCCTCCAATTAGATGAATTGGGCAAATGGATGTAATGAAATATAATTTAACAACAAAATGATTTAAGGTATCAAGCCATATAAAGACATTTGCAAACTTTAGATGCATAATAGTAAACAAAAGATGCTACTATGAAAATAAAACATTCTATTATTTCATTATGCAATATTCTAAGAAACTCAGAATGATAGGTATCAAAATGATAGTTGATTACCAAAAGTATAAGAGCAGAGAGAGAATAAGTGAAGCATAGGGCATTTTTAGGAGAATAAAATTATTCTATGTGATACTGAAATACTGAAGGCTAGCTGTACATTTGACAAAATATATATAACTACATAGTATACAGAGATTCTTAATGTATACAAATATTTAAAAATAATTTAAGATGTCAGTGACTTTTAGGAAAGAATAAAGATTATAAAAGGAGAATCTTGTTGTATTACAGTTATATATGATAATCTCACTAAAGGAATAGGAGAAACAGTACTGACCTAAGTGGCTTTGGAAATGTGTAATCTATAAGACTAACAGCAAATGGGAGGTGCATACAAGGGCCATGCCCTGGTTGCTAAGGCCCTGTGTGCCTGGTTAACAGTATTGATACTGCATCATTAAGTAAATGTTGGAATTTGTAGATAAATAAAACGGAGGAAATTAAAATGACCCATGTGGTAGTAGCTTAACTGTGAATTCGTATTTAACTTAATACAGACACAGATAATTCCCATGTAGAAGTATTTATCGGGGTTTATACACAGTTTAATATGAACATGTTTTTCCCCTTTGAGTTGAGCAAGCCCCAATGAAACAAATCCTGTCTTGCTCAGGATGGATTACTTCTAATACCATTCTCTACTAAATGTAACACTAGAGTTTCGGCAAAATAAATGGCTGCACCTATTACTCAGGCAGGAAATATACAAGATTATTAGTCTTGTACATCTTTCTCTACGAAAAGTAAAATAACAGCATAAAAAACACAGGGACTGAAGGAGAATTCCAGTAATTGAAGCTAGAACTATCTCTGCAATAAACTAAACAAATTAACTTTGAACAGTGATTTAAAATATAGAATATCCGTCTGTGTGCAGGTGCTAAGAATTAAAAAATTGAGAAAGTAGAGAAGAAATAAATCTTAGAACATAATTCCTTGATGCTTAGTTGTAAGAAGCTTGTGTTGATTTGTTTCCCAAGAGTACAATATGGAAAGGAAGGTGTAACTTTATTTTTTCAACATCTATTTTTAATGATGGTACTTAAATGCTTTAACTTCCCTTTTAGCCCACCACCCACCAGAGGTAGTGGAAAAAGAAAGGATATAGGGGAAGTGGACCTGTTTAGAAATGTTCTTTAGAGCAAATCCTATCTGTATTGTCAGGAAATTAGCAGTTCAGTTCACAGGAGTCAGCAGCTGCAGCTCCAACCATTTACAAACACTTCATGTTTATACTAGCAGTTTGGTAGAGTTAGGATAGCAAATATGAATCAGCAGCCTTGGCTCTACCTAGCAGAGAAAGCCGGGCCTCAACCTTGTTCAAGTCAGCAGGTGGGACCAGCAGGAATGCCAGAAGTTCTCAGCTGTGCATCTCTCATTGAAGTGAAGATCAGTGAAGACTAGGGACCAACAACCTTTGCACAGCTAGTTGTAGCAGCAAGCCAAGCTCAGTCCCTGTCACTGTCCCGGAGTCCTATTTATACCCTCCAAACATCACATGTCCTCCACGGATCTTGCCTCAGCATGTGCACCTGTCATAGCTGACATCACTCTGCCAATCATCCTGAATCCACTGAAGTGGCAAGAAACTGCAGCAGACCACCAGAAGTTTTTTGGTGTGTTTCTTTCTATCGAGTCCCAACAAATAGAGCTCAACTACACAGCGTAAGGCAAACCAATACATTCCTGTTGTTAGCAAAGAATCCTTTATCACATGTCCTTTCACATGCTTGCTTTATCAGAACATCCTTCCTCCTGTGTCTGCTTCCACCAAATGTTCCTTCATGAATCTGTCTTAGTCTTTCACCTGTGTTGACTTCAGGAAAACACTCCTTCATGTGTTTGTCCCAGCAAAAGATTATCTAACACAACTAATTTTCCAAAGAACTCTTAACTTTTCACATCAGGAAGACAAGCAAGTAATGGAGAAATCTGACCAACACTACCTCAGCCAGGTAATAAAAGTCAATATCACCAGTCATAAATCAATGATGTTAGTATTTCTGCTGATACAGTGTGACCAAAACTGAACTCTTCTGGTATAGTTTTCTTCTCAATAATTCATTGTTGCAGTCTAACGTTAAAAAAAAATCAACAGAAAAATTCTAGTTTTGATGTATCCTATTAAAATATCTGACCAGCATTCCTAAAATTTTCAAGATTGTGAAAAATTAGAACAATCTAAAAAATTGTCAAAAGGAGCTTAAAGTTACATGATAACTGAAAGAAATACAGTAGCCTAAATGATGTCTTAAGCAGAAAAATAACATTAGGTAGCAACTTAGAAAATCTAAATAAACAATGGACTTCTGTTAATAGTAATGTAACAGTGATTTATTTATTAAAACTAATATACTAATATAAGATCAAAAAGTCAGAAACTAGATATGGAACATAAAGACATATTACTCTCCAATTTTCTATAAATCTAAAATTGTTCCAAAAGGTAAAGTCAAATTTGCAAAGCTTTTTAAAGGGATGGCTACAAATGAATTTTGGGCGTTGGGTATACTCTTAAGTCTCACATGCTTTTGTGTAGTTAAGTGTTAGAGCTAAACACTACTAGTTAGTAACTTTAATAATCTTTAATGTAGTTTTTCATCTATTTCAGTGACTTTATCAGTCTTTTCCTGTCATCTTTTTTGTTCTAATGGGAATTCTTTTCTTTTTTGTAAAGTTACTTTTTAATTTAAGCTAAAAATATTTAATTATTTTTTTTGCTCTCCCATTCTTTTTATATTATGTTTAGAGTCCATTGCATTTTCCTTCCTAAGAAAAATGTAAGTATCCAAAGCACTATCGTAGGCTTTAGCATGGTGTTAGATACCAGCCTTGTAGGCTTCTTATCTTCCATGAGCAAACAACTCCCCCATTGTCCCTTTCCAGCTCCAACAACTTACCACCATTATACGCTTAGCTTCAATGAGTTAGACTACTTAAATATTTGTCTAATATGAAATAACATATAATTTGTCCTCCTGTCACTTAACATATACTCTTAGAATTTTATGTGTTGTAGCATATAATAGTGTTAGTGAAAAAATGTACAATTTTTACCTCAAAAAAGCATAAGACAGTTTATTCTTGAGCCAAATATCAGTGACTATGGCCTGGTAACACAGATTTAGGTTACCCCACAGTTCGTGTTAAACATGGTAACAGTTTCATGAAATAAAAGAAAAACAAAACCATAAATTACGGTAATTTCAAGTACACTGGTGACATCGTCAGGTAGGTGGTTACAGCAAATTGGAGATCTTTCCGCTCTGGGCTTCATATGCGGTCTGATGACTTTCTCAGAGTTTTGGTGGGTGGAAGCTGGTGATCTGTTCATACATTTCAATGATTCACTTGTTAATCACAAGTATGTTGGGTCAGACAGTGGTGAGCAAGGAATGGAGATTTGGGGTAAAAGATAGCCAAGGTAATTAATTATAATTAGGCCCCAAGCTGTGTTATCCCGAACTCTCCACAGTCATTGAAGTTCTAATTAGTTTTCAGCCTTTCACAGGGTTCAACATAATGCATGGTTTCTTTCCAGAAAATCTCATTCATAATAGGATTTTTCCTTTTAACGATTAATATTCTAGTCTATGTATATGCTGCCTTTTCTTTATCCACTTGTCAGTGGACGTTTCCTTATATTTTTCATTTTCCTCTGTATTTTCTTTGCGATTACTATATATAAAATGATATTTTTAAGCTGATGATATATAAGTTAAGTAACATAGGATATTATTTTGTTCTATTAAAATTTCAATAGCATTCTATTACTAATTGATCGAGTATTTTTCCAGAATATTATTACAGGTTGGTTTTTAGTTGTTCTCTTCGTGGTACTCTGTTTTTTCTCATTTGCCTCTTTGCCTCTGTTTTCTATCTTTCATAGTAGAAGCCTTTCTCCTGTGCCTGATTATGCCTGTCCTTATTTCTGAGTAAGGATTGCAAAGTTGTTCGGAAACCCTGAAATTATGGCCCTTGTGTAGTTTGAATCCAAGGTCATGTTTTATAATCCCAGCACTCAGGAGGCTGAAGCAGGAGGATTGTGAGTTCTAGGCCAGCCTGTGGTATATAGTGAGCCTCTGTCTCCAGATGACAATAAGAAAACAGTAAAAACAAGGACCCATTTGTTGGAGGACTTCTCTACTCCAAATCACTATGTTTGTGTTTCCCTGGGGCTTAGTTCCCCAAGAGAAGACTGCCCTTATGTTTTCTTACAAAAAACCAGGAAGGGTTCTAATGGAGGAATGGTAGTCAGGTCATGAGTGTTCCCAGTATTTAATATGCATTTTTCAGTCTCCTTGCTTTCAGAAACACTACTCTTGACCTCGGCTATATAAGACGTTCCACATTTTCTGACAATTAACCTTCATATTCTACCAGGATTGGTGAGTTGCCCTCACCCAGTACTATACTTGCAGAGGGGTTAAAAATCCCTCATTTTGCAACTGCCTTCAAATTACCATCTTCATTTCAACATTAATCTAATCACATCTACTTCCAGAGCTCCCCAAAGCTCTCAATTCTTGAAGTGTTTGTGGATGCATTCTTTCTTATTTTTGTATTTTATATATTTATTTAATTTTTAAACAAGATATCACTATGTTGTCCAGACTGGACTCTTGTCCCAACTTAGCCTTCCTAGTTGGTAGAGTTACAGGTTTTCACCACTGTGCTGACTTCTGAATTATTTTATTTATTTATTTATTTATTTATTTATTTATTTTGTGTGTGTGTGTGTGTGTGTGTGTGTGTGTGTGTGTGTGTGTGTGTGTGCATTTATAGACGCTACAGGTCAGTGTCATGTGTCTGCCTATGTTGCTCTCCACCTTCTACTTTTTTGAGATAGGCTCTCACTGAGTTCAGAAATCATCAACTGGCTAGCCTGGCCAGCCAGCAATCTCTAGGAATCCACCTAGCTTTTTAACATGGGTTACCAGCAACTTAAAATCACTTTTACCCACAGAGCCTCCTCCCTAGCCCACTCCTGACTTATGAAGACTTTAAAAGAAGATTGCACGTGTTCTTGGATTCCCATCCTGTGGATTTGCTATTGAGCCTTCTTTGGTGTGTTTAGTTCCTACTCAACCATTGATTTTGTATCTTCCAGAATGTTGTTGCTATTGCTTTCTTTCTTGGTTCTTTCTAACCTTGTTGGTTTTAGAATTTACTGGAGATAATAACATTAGATGACTGTTCAGTCTCCCATCTTTATCTGAAAGTAATTCAAGCCATAATGAAAGGGTTGCTTTCCTCATGTGATTATTTTTGTCACCTCTCAATTTGTATTAGGTGCTATATCTGAAGAACCTTAGTCCTCGGGTGAAAGAAAGAGACCTTATCTCATTATTCGCTCGATTCCAGGAGAAAAAAGGACCACTCATTCAGTTCCAAATGATGACTGGACGCATGAGGGGACAGGCTTTCATCACCTTTCCCAGTGAGTATCTTCATCAAGGTAGCCACTCTATTGTAGTATCAGTACATGAGAAACCACTTCTTACCTCACTGAATTACATTAGAACCTTAGCACATGGAAGGGGGCCAGGAAGGAAAATATATTTCCAGTATTCCTTGATCTTCCTTCCTATACTTGCTTCCTCTTTCCTGTGGATGCTACACAAGCACCTTACCCTAGTGTCCTCAGTTTTGCCATTTTGACATTTCCTTCCTACCCTACCAGTATTTATTTCTTTCTGTCGCCAGTGCTGCTTCTACTCTGTATTACAGTAGAATTATTCACAGTTAGTGTGTTGGCATTGTGATAAGAAGACATATCTTTTTCTCATATTTCTCTTATTTAGGACTAAGTGATTTTAAGCTAATTAACTCATTGCCAATTCATAATTGTTGGAAGATAATACATTCTTCCAAATATCACTTGCATGTCATTACATGCGCTAATCAAAGTGCAAGAAAAATACAGTAATTTTGATCTTAGTAAGCTAGCCAGTATGTCTTCAGCATGAAGAAGCTAGCTAGGATCTATACCTCCCATTGCCTCTAAACTGTCATTGTAATACTCTGTAACTTTTATGTGGGCAAGTGACTTTACACGAGAATTGCTGATCTTTTCCCCCTTGCTTTCATATAACCTTATACTGTCTTTTCTATCTCACTGAAGGTTTGTAGATCCTTTGTACCCATGGTTTTCAGTCTTTTGAAGGGAGAATTCCATTAAATTTGAAAACAAATTTCATGTGTTCTCACAAAATATATCTAACCTTCTAATTGAAAGATACACAATACAAAGACTTTAGCATTTGTATATGTACGTGTTTGTAAAGTGTATGTGTGTATATGCTAATGTGTGTGTTTGTGTGTGTATGCACATGTGTGTGCATACATGTGGTGGTTAGAAGCTAACCACAGTGTCTTCTTCAGCTGCTCTTCCACCCTAATTTTGTCACTGAACTTAGAGCTCATGGATGTGGCCCAGCTGGCTGGTCAGTGAGCAACAGGAACTCACTACCTCCCTAGCTCTAGGGTTGCCCATGCCTGCCTCCACGCCTGGAATTTCATATGGGTACCAGGGATCTACGCTCAAGTTCTCATGCCTTCATAGCAAGCCTTTTACTTCTAGAACCATCTCTCCTGTCCCTGCTTTATACTAATAAATTTGTAGCTATTTTACTAATCCTAAGAGCTATAGTACACACTTGAAAATTTGGTATATATCTGAGACGAAATGATCTCAGTCTAATGGCACTTTCTACTTATAATTCCACAGACTCTACTCCAAAATCTAGCCCCTTCTCATTTCTTACATATGATCCCTGATACCCATATGCTGAATATTCCTGTTCTGTACTATATATTCTCAGACACACATTTTTATATACCTGCAAGAAAAGTTCATTATCTCCCACCACTTTCTTTCTAAAAGAAAACAGTAGCTAAGTGTGTTCAATATTGTGTTACCTTCTTTTATTTGTGTAACAATTTAAAAAATTTTGCTTCCTGTATCTATAATCTATCTAAGGTAAAGTCATATTTATAGTTAGGTTTAACTTAGACGTTTTAAATATACTCCTTATGTATCCTTATATCTTTGAATCAAATGTACGTTTTGAGGGTCTTTTGTCACTATTATTACACAGTAATTTAATCTTGCTAACTTATATAAATTGGGGATTGTGGACAAGGCAAAACATCAGACATCAGTTTGATTTTTATAGCAAACAAATCACAATTAAACCTGTAATATAACTGAGTGATTGAGCTCTATATAATTTGATGCATTTTTCTTTTTCTTTTCCAGATAAAGACATAGCATGGCAAGCACTGCACCAAATTAATGGATATAAACTCTATGGGAAAATATTGGTGATAGAGTTTGCGAAGAGCAGAAAGCAGCAGTCCGCTGCTCAGCACGCTCCGCTTATAGCATCTGCTACAGATGGCAGAGCAGAAATCAATGGTAGCTAGAAACCCATATCAACCCACATGTACATGCACATTGGAATATATGTATGTAGTATGTATGTATGTAAATATACACTCAGATGATTTTGCTTTTATCATAATCTTAGCTCAAGAATGTGTGTATTCTTAAAAATTTGTTGAAAATAGAAGAGGAAATATTAGAAAGACAGAAATTAGGACAATGGCCTCAGCATTTGGAAAGAATTGATAAAAATACATTCTATAATTAAATACTGTATAATATCAAAAAGATTATATAAAATTGACAATATCCTGAGTGTTAAAAATAATAATGAAACATTCTATATGGCAGATAATACTCTGAGTATTAAGATCATGTGAAAACCTTTAATTCTCAGGAAATATTACATAGGACTGTTCCTCAAGATTCCAAAAATTCTTTAATAGTTTGTAGTCTTCAGTGTTTAGTCCTAGACATAAGACTTTTTCTAGGACTGTTTCCTGTATACAAAGTTTTAAAAGAAACCCAGTGTTAAAATAACTATTTACTAGAACTCAGACTGTATTTTGTCCGAACTTTCAGCAGTTTCAGTAGGTAGATTCATAAGTTTTATTTATTTATTTATTTATTTAATGATTGCTTCCACACTGTTTTCAGAGTCCTCAAAACCATATGTATTACTATAACATCTTTTAAATATTGGTAATCTCATGATACGATTGAGTTCCAAACAGTACACATTTAACATGGAGTGCCTGCCTAATATATGTTAAATATTAGGTACATGAACTTTCAAGAGGAATGAAGTAGCATATATACTAAAGGGACAAGGAAAGAAAGTGTTTTAGAAGAAAGTCAGCCTGCCTCAAATCCCCTGGTGATTTGTTTAGAGTCATTGAAGAATAGGAACCTAATATGGTTTAGATGGTAGAACCAGCTTTGGAGTTAGACCTGTGACCCTCAAAGTCACCCATGTTTACCACCCCGAGCTTAGAAAGTCACTTAATCTGAGCCTCATTTATCTCATCCATAAATAGTAACATTGCTTCTCACCTCCCTGGTTAAATGAGATTATACTATCCAAGGTAAGGAAAAAGGGGGGAAAATGAAGGAACTCTAAGGAACCTCCACTAAGTACATCAAACAATATATAATAAGAATCCCATTCAAAAAGGGAGAAGGAAGCATAAAAATACTGCAAATGGATGAGTAAAATGGCTCAGTGAGTAAAGGCATTTGCCACCAAACAGGAAGACCTTAGTTCAAACCGTAGGACCTGCCAATAACAGGGCAAAAAGGATAGGAACTAATGCTGAAGTTTCTCTAAAAATAGTGCGAATCCATAGGAAGAAAGAAAACAAAAGGGAAATAGTGCGAATCCATAGGAAGAAAGAAAACAAAAGGGAAATAGTGCGAATCCATAGGAAGAAAGAAAACAAAAGGGAAATAGTGCGAATCCATAGGAAGAAAGAAAACAAAAGGGAAATAGTGTGAATCCATAGGAAGAAAGAAAACAAAAGGGAAATAGTGTGAATCCACAGGAAGAAAGAAGACAAAAGGGAAATAGTGCGAATCCACAGGGAAAAAGAAGACAAAAGGGAAATAGTGTGAATCTACAGGAACAAGGAAGACAAAAGGGAAATAAGGTGACTAAATTTTACAAGGCTGTAAACCTAAGTTAGGTTCCTAAAAGTCACAGAATTGTATTGGTAATTATACTGCACTGTTAGCCCTGGAATGTAGAAAGTCTGCATGGCCGTCATAACCTAAAGCATGAGGATGAGGGAAAAGGAAACACAAACAGTAGACATAAAGATCCATTCTTTGTTTAAAAGGTCAATGTTTTAGGATGTGAGAATTTTAATCACGTAACTACAGAGCCGCCACATAACCTGATGCAAGGTAGCGAAGTCAAGAGTGAAAGGAGAAACTGGTGGATGCCTAGTGTTTCCTTCCTAAACAAGGAAGTAGCCAGCTTCAACACTGGGGGTAGCCAGCTTCAACACTGGGTGCTAGATAGATCCGAAAGACAGCTATAGAACATTCTACCCTACACTAGAATATATATTTTCACCCCATGTATACGAAACATCCTTAGGCTAGATCATGAGCTGAACCGTAAAACAAGCCTTAATAAATACAAATAGACTAAAGTAATCTCAAACATCTGCTCTTCCACATGGGAGGAGGTTACAAATCAGTGACAATAAATTGGGAAACTCCCAAATAAGTGAAAATTAGTGATATCTAAACACCAAGTCGGTGAGGAAAAAAACAGAGAAGCTGGAGAAATGGCTCAGTGCACAGGCGTGCTTACCTCTCTCGCCGAGCACCTGTGCTTGAGCCCCAGCATCCACACTGGGTGGTTCCCAGCTACCTTAGTCTATGTGGGGCATGCTTAGAGATAAGCCTATGAAACGAGAAGAAAGATCATGGAGCTGATTCAGTTTCTATCCTAAGCCATAGCAAACTATACCTAGAACAAACACAACTGGGAAACCACGCAAAATGCATGAGAAGAATACAACAGGAAAATGCAGTGAATCCAAGCAAGGAACTGGCAGACCTTTTACTACATATAGCAGGACAAGGTAGACTATAATTATTAGAATGAGAAATAAAGGAGGGAACATTGCTACTGACCTTGGAAAAATAAAAGGTGAATAAGGGAATATTATTATACTCATGTGTCAATAAATTAACTTACTGAAAATGAACAAATTCCTAAAAAGATAAAGTACCAAGAGCCAAGTATAAGAAGCCAAAATAAACCTAATAACAAAGATTAATAATTAACAAGACAGATAAGCCACAACAATACCCATACTTAGGTTGCTTTTGATTTGATTTCTAGAATTCTACTAAATGTTTAATCAAACAGTAATCCATTCTCTTCACAAGCTGTTTATTTAAAAAACAGGAGACATTTCTGAGATATAGTACTGCAACATGGGAGAAATCTGAGAGTACGTTCAGGCAGAGAAACCAGTCACCCATAGTGACACATTGTACAAGTCCAGACATATGTTGAGTACAGAGTTGGATTTAAAAGTACATATATACGTAGTGATAAATGGTAGGCAGGGAAAACTAGACTGTATAGGAATTCTTTGCAAGTGGATGAAAATGTTCATAAATTGCATCAGTGCTTATAGAATGATGAATATAGTAAGTGGGTGAATGTCATGGTATGTGAATTAAATCTCAGAGAAACTCAAAACCATAGGAATGTGGACATTAGGCAGATGTCCACCTGTTAACATGAGTGACTTATAACTTACGGCACATCCATTTCGGAGGGTATTATGAAGCCATTCAAACAGTAGACTACATCTAGGAATATATTGTGACCTGTACTCATAGCCAAGATTTTATATTAAGTTATAAACTAAGATACATGTGTGTATGTATGTATTATGTATGTATGTATGTATAAGATGTATGTTAACTTTTTAAGCAAATAGTTCATGTGTATAGAGATAATTATAGAGATAATTTCAAAACAAACGTAGGAATGAAATAGGAAATGTATATAACAGGCTGTAAACCTTCTGCAAGTGGCTCGGTGCGAGCTCAAAGCAAACCCCCTCAACCTTGTAAACACTTTCAGGTGGTAGGTTTGGAGTGCTTTTTACCTTTTTCACTAGTTTTTAATTAAAGTAATTTTTAAATATTCTTACAAACACTCAGCTTCCAAAATATCCGTCAGACCTACTCTGAGGCTTTCTGACTTTACTCAGGACAGACTTCCATTCATTTGCTATATTGCTCACATGAATAGTGCTCCAATTTTTCATAGACTCTAAGGAATGGAAAGTGAAGGATCCTGGTTACAGCCTCCTGCACATGTTACCCTGAGATACACTTCTCAGCCAGGTTTCCCAGAAGGGACTGCTTCCTCTCAGGTGGGAAACCTTACCTCCTCTTTACTAGACCTGCAGAGCACTTCAAAAATGGAGAAAATCTACTAGAGGATACCTTTCACCTGGTGCAGAGATCTAGAAACTGGTGTATCCAGACTACAAAATTCTACTCAGCAATAAAACTAAGGAACCATATATGCAACAACTTGGATAAATCTGAAATGTATCTTGCTAAGTAGAAGAAGCCAGACTCAAACGGCTGCTTACTGTTCTATTTCATTTGTGTTTTCTGGGACGGACGAAGCAATAAGGCAGAAAAAGCAGTAGACACCAAGTATTGGCACAAGGGATTTTTTTTTAATAATAGGAACTTTCTGTGTGATATTTATTGTTACAATGTATATGTGTTTGTTAAAACTCCGAGAATTATACACCAAAAGAATGAATTTTAATGCGTGAATTTTTTAAAATAAAAGTAATTTTTAATGAAATAAAGATTTGGAGAGAGAATCATTTCATTAACTAGTTTAAGGATTGTATGGTCTCTAATTGCTGAGGAAAACCCAAATTCACCATCTTTCTCTTTTCCTTCTCATAGGTGAGCCCAAGACAATAAATGAAAATCTCTTTATTAGTTACTTTTCTATTGCTGCGGTAAGCATCATAAGCAAGGTAACCTGTAGAAGGAAGTGATCTGTCTGGGGCTCACAGTTTTAGAACAAGTCACCCTTGTGGCAGGAAGCGTGACACAGAAGAGGTAGCTGAGATACCACATCCTGATTCATAGACTGGAAGCAAAGAAGCACTGTGGATGGGTGAGTCTTTTTGAAGCCTCGAAGCCCACCCCCAGTGAAGCACATCCTCCAATAACGCGCTTGTAACCCTTCCCAAATAGGTTCACCAACGAGGAGTCAAATATTCAAGCCTGAGCCTCTGGTGGCTAATCTCATTCAACCACTGATCTCTACAGCTAGAGATCACTCAAGAATATTATACTTACTGAACATGCATGAGGCCCTAGGTTCAATCCCCAGTACTGCCTAAAATTTAAATTTTAAAAATCTGATCCAGATAAGTGGTCCCACCCAAGCTCTTCACATTGTTGGTGGTGCCATTTTTAAAGCTGGTCCTCCTCTCTTAGTTGTTTGACATACTAATTGTCTCTAGAAACACTCTCATGGAAACATCTCAAAGTGGGCTTTAATAAACTCATAGAAGCATCCTTTTGTATGCAAGTGAGAGGCTCTGTGCCTTGACACCTGGGAAAGGTGGAAGGACAATTTTTCAGCATCGGTCCTTACCTTACCGTCTTGTTTCAGGATAGTTGGTCTGCGCACTTGTGCAGGCTGTCCTGTCTGCTTGTCATATTGTAGAGAGACACCTGTGCTAGTGCAGCCATACGCGCTGGGGGCCTGGTGCCGGTATCAGCTTGCAGAGCAAGCACTCTGTGTCTTCCCAGTTCCTATGAATGTGTCTTTATTCACCTGGCAACAGAAGTCTTAGCAGATCCTTACAAGCAATTAGAAGTAAATCAGGTTTTCACAACGCTAGTGTAAAAAGGTTCTAACAATAGTCAACAAAGCTATCTTTTAGAAATGAAGGACAGAGAGAAAGATGGTCTCAGACAATGGCTGAACTAATGTATGCCCCCCACATCTGTCCTACAAAAAACCCTTCAAACTGAGAAATGCTAGTTTGTAAGAAGGAAACATGGGAAGGAATAAATCTCTCTGGTAGGAGTGAATATCCAAATCTTGAATGCCCTACTATTATGAACATGGTGCATAAAGCAGTCATATTTTTAAGATGGTAAATAAAAAGCCAACAAACTTAACTAATAATTCCAGTACTATATTAAAAGACAGATACAAAAGATCTAAAGTGGGATATTTATTAGAATGTGGGACAGACTGCCATGTTCACGGTGACACCTTTCACAAGAGCTAAGAGATGAAATTCAGCGAGGTAGGTACTAATGTATAGATGAGGGAAATATGGTAAAGGCTGATGAGACGCTTCCATGGACAACGCATAAATACTGAAGACCTGACTTGAATTCCTAGGGCCCATGACAAAAGGAGAGAAATGGCTCTCACATGTTGTCTCCGGCCTCTACATACAAACCATGCAATGTTTGTTGTCCATGTATAAACTCTTATCAGAGCGAGAAACATCTCTCCTATTTTTACTTTGTAGAATTCTATAAGCAACTATTACTGTTCTTCATTGGGGAGGGAATCTTCATGCCTGAATTATTTTAATGAAAAACAGAATAAAAAATCGGTTAATTGGCATACTTAGTTATGTTGAGAGTGGGAGTTTCATTTCTTCATCTTTAACTAAAAACTCCTGTGAGGTAGAAACAAATATCAAACACAGTCAGTTGTATGTTTGCATTGTGAGAAACAGACAAGTTTGTCATTCTGCTTGAGCTTGGGACCCCAAATCCTTTGGAAATGAAAAAGTTGAGAGAAAAGAATTGCCAATAAAGACACTACTTCTTAAGGCTGGGGGAAAGTGATACCGTTGGGAGGATAGGAGCAGCAGAAGAGCACCAGAAGGACAAGTGTGTGGGCAACTGGAAAAGATGTTTGTCCTATTGTTTAAAGTAACCATAGCAGTGGCTTTGGAGTTATGTGTAGAATTGAATAGGACATCGGACAGGAGCTGATAGTGGAACTTTTAGTGTTTTTAATTTATGAAATGGGGAGGTATGAATTGGAGATGAACTGAAGAATCATAATTTCTAAATCAGGGTTTCTCAACATTAACTATTAGCTGTGGTAGAAGATAATTCTTTGTTCTTTTTGTCTGTTCTCTGTGTAGGTAAAAGTGTCCCTAACCTCTTTTTAGTAGATGCCAATAGTGCCACCCCATAAGAGTACAAAACGTATCTGAAGATAGAGCCAAAAGCCATGTAGGATGGCAACATCACCCATGTTTGAGAACTGATGATCTGGAACAGTGTTTCTCAACCTGTGGGTCACAAGTCCTTTGGGAGTTGAACAACCCTTTCATAGGTGTCACCTAAAACTATTGGAAAACAGGTGTTTACATTATGATTCATAACAGTAGCAAAATTACAGTTATGAAGTAGCAATGAAAACAATTTTATGTTTGGGGGTCATTTTTTTTTCTTTTCTTTTTTTCCGGAGCTGAGAACCAAACCCAGGGCCTTGCGCTTACTAGGCAAACGCTCTACCACTGAGCTAAATCCCCAACCCCCAACATGAGGAATTGAATTAAGGGTTGCAGCATTAGGAAGGTTGAGAAGCACTGGTCTTGAATAACCACTAAAATCATAAAAACACAGCATAAAATATTTTTAAAGGACTAAGAATTATAGAAGTAAAAAAAAAAAATTAACCCCAAATAACATCGGATGGTGGGATAAGAAGAACAAAGGAATTATGGACAAAATACCCTAACGTAAGAGCTAAAATGTTAAGCCAGAGAAAAATTGGGAGAACACTTGAAGATGCAGAAATAGGCAGGGGTTTTCTGGAAAGGATGCCAACAGCATGGGGAATAAGGCCAAGAGTTGACATACGGGACTACAGGAAATTAAAAAGCTTCTCTATAGCCAAGTAAACAACTCCCAAAGTGCAGACACAACTCACAGAATGGAAAGGGGTCTTTGCCAACTGCACATCAGGTAGAATTATTGTCTGGAATAGGTAAAGAACTGTAAAAAAATCAAACAGCAAAGAAAACAAATCATCCTATCAATAAGTGGGCCAATTAACTAAGTGGACAGTTCTCCAAAGAGTACAACAGACAATGCATATATAAAGAAATATTCAATGTCTTCAACCATAAGGGAAATGAAATTTAAATCTTCATTGAGATTCTCATTCCAGTCAGAGTGGTTGTCATCAAGTAAATAGATAACAACAAATGCTGGGGAGAATATGAGGGAAGAAGAGTCCTTAGACACTGCGTATGAGAATGTAAGCTTGTGAAGTCATTAGGTACGTGCGTTTCTTAAAAACTAAAAATGCAATGACCATATGACCCAACTGTATTATTCTTGGATCTGTACCCAAGGGCTCTGAGTCAGCTTACAGGGGATAGGTGTGCATGTCTGTGTAGTAATGCACTATTCACAATAAGCAGCAAATGGAACCAGTCTAGATATTCAGAAACAGATGAGTGCACAAAGACAATGTGGTGCAGTATGCACAGTGTGTATGTGCAGATGTGTAATTTTGTGTGTGTGTGTGTGTGTCTGTGTGATGCAAATACAAGGTAGGGGGGAAGGGAGAGAGAGAGAGACAGAGAGACAGAGAGACAGAGAGAGAGAGAGAGAGAGAGAGAGAGAGGGAGGGAGGGAGGGAGGGAGAGAGAGGGGGGGAGAAAATGAATCTTAAAGGGAAGAAGGGAGGGGAATGAAATTACAATAAGCCACATAAAAGCATAAGGGTGAATTAGGGCAGGGGGAATGAAGGGAACCATTAGGGCAGGCAAGAGCCATGACAGAAGGCAATTGGGAATGGGATGAATTTGAACATGGTGTAATGACCCATGTGTATAAAGATGCCATGATGACACTCATTACTTTGTAATCTAACTTTCAACATTAATTTTCAAATTGCAAATGATATTTTCCAGGTTCTAATACATGGGCTCTGTAGATAGAGAGTGCCCCAGTACCTTGTGAATAGTGCCTATCTGTTCTGCTTACCTTGGAATTGCACAGCAGGTTTCCATCCTGGAAACATGGCTTCCTCAAAACCAGTGTTGAACAGGGAAGAGCATAGATTGACTGCTTACTTGGCTTCTCTAAAGGTTTTTGCTGATTTCCAGAATTCTGATGACGTCATTTCTGACAGACGTGTTAGACTGGTTACTTGTTTATTTCTTTCAATGTTTGCATGGAATTGGTTATTTAGAGCTATCTCTTCTGTCATTTTGCTCACATCTGAAGAATTCCTCCTTGATATTTCTTGATTAGCTGAATGGCCGGTGATATATTTTTGTGGTCTTTGTCTGCAAATATTTTCCTTGCACACTCATTTTGAAATATAATTTGCATAGGAATAGGTTACCATTTTCTCTCTTCTGGTTCTCTAGCTATGTTGCTTGTGTTGTTTTCCATGAAAAATGTTCTGCTGTGCTTATCTCTGTTCCTCTGTTAGTAATGTGTCTCTGGATGTAATGGGATCTCTGGCTGCGTTTAAGTTTTTTCCATTTATCCCTGGTTTTAAGCAGGTAAAATATGTCTTGATGTATTTTCCTTCATATTTCCTGTGCTTGCGATTCATTGAGCTTTTGAGATTTATAAATTTGTCATCATATGCTTTCTGTGATTATTTCCTCCAGCATTTTTTCTGTTCTCACATTGAACTCTGTCGTAGTCCACTTTACGTTGTCTTACAGAGCTAAATGATGCTTCAGGAATTTTTTCACCCCTTTTTCTCCCATATTTCAGTAAGGATTTTTCTATTGCTGTTTTCAAATTTGCTAATCTTTCTGCTGCAATATGTAATCTAGTATTATTCATAAGTAGGAGTATTTTTCATCTCATTGGCTTCTTCTATGTCTTTTAATCTATCCCCTTTTATCTTTGTCATGGTTGTATTTTTACACTCTCTTTAATGTCTCCTCATTTTATTGGATACCAGCCATCCTGACATTTCATTGGTGAATGAGGAATTTTTATAATTGACTCAATTTTTAAATTTTTTTCCTACGGTAGTATTACATTAATTTGATTCTGTGTTGTACTTCTGAGGCTTGCTTTTAAACTTTATTTGGTTTGAGTCTAGAGCTGTTTTTTTCTCCACTACGGAGGTAATATGTTTGTGGGCACTGAAACTTATAGCATGGAATTATGGAGAACAGCAAAGTATTCCTTAGCTCAAAAGAATGCTAAAAGTTGCTCTCTCTATTTCTAGTTTTTCTTTCCAACCCTACCATCTCCCAGCGTAGGTAGTTCCATGGGTGGTTAAACAAAAATCCTAGTGCCCGCTGTGAGATACCTTTTCATGAGTTGTTGGCCCTGAAAACAATTCTAGCATATTCAACAAGTGGCGCCGGCTCAAGTGGAGGTCGGCTTGTAGAAGAATGCAAATTGATCCATTCCTATAGCCTTATACAAAGCTCAAGTCCGAGTGGATCAAAGACCTCCACATAAAACCAGATACACTGAATCTAATAGAAGAGAAAGTGGGAAAGAGCCTGGAACACATAGGCACAGGGGAAACTTTCTGGAACAGGACACCCATGGTTTATGCTCTAAGATCAATAATCAACAAATGGGACCTTATAAAATTGCAAAGCTTCTGTAAGACAAAGAACACTGTCAATAGGACAAAATGGCAACTGACAGATTGGGAAAAGATCTTTACCAATCCTACATCTTAGGATATTAGAGGCCTAATATCCAATATATACAAAGAACTCAAGAAGTTACACTCCAAATAACACTATTTTAAAATGGGGTACAGAGCTAAACAAAGAATTCTCAGCTGAAGAATATCAAATGACTGAGAAGCACCTAGAGAAATACTCAATATGCTTAGTCATCAGGGAAATGCAAATCAAAACAACCCTGAGATCCACCTCACATCAGTCAGAATGGCTAGGATCAAAAACTCAGGTGACAGCAGATGCTGGCAAGGATGTGGAGAAAGAGGAACACTCCTCCATTGTTGGTGGGATTGCAGACTGGTACAACCACTCTGGAAATCAGTCTGGAGGTTCCTCAGAAAATTGGACATTGAACTGCCTGAGGATCCAGCTATACCACTCCTGGGCATATACCCAAAAGATGCTTCTACATATAACAAGGACACATGCTCCACTATGTTCATACCAGCCTTATTTATAATAGCCAGAAGCTGGAAAGAACCCAGATGCCCTTCAACAGAGAAATGGATACAGAAAATGTGGTATATCTACACAATGGAATATTACTCAGCTCTTAAAAACAATCACTTCATGAAATTCTTGGACAAATGGAGTGGAACTGGAAAATATCATCCTGAGTGAGGTAACCCAGTCACAAAACACGCACATGGTATGCACTCACTGATAGGTGAATATTAGCCCAAAAGCTCAGAATACCCAAGATACAATTCACAGATCACATGAACCTCAGTAAGAAGGAAAACCAAAGTGTGGATGTTTCAGTCCTTCTTAGAAGGTGAAACAAAATACTCAAGGGAGGAAATACAGGGACAAAGAGTAGAGCAGAGACTGAAGGAAAGACTTTCCAGAAACTGCCTCACCTGGGGATCCATCCCATATAACAGACACCAAACTCAGACACTATTGTGGATGCCAAGAAGTGCTTGTTGATAGGAGCCTGATATAGCAGTCTCCTGAGAAGCTCTCCCAGAGTTTGACAAATACAGAGGCAGATGCTCACAGCCAACCATTGGACTGGGCATGGGGTCCCCAATGGAGGAGTTAGAGAAAGGACTGAAGGAGCTGAAGGGATTTGCAATCCATAAGAAGAACAACACTATCAACCAACCAGACCCCACCAGAGCTCCCAGGGACTAAATCACCAACCAATGAGTACACATGAAGCAACCCCATGACTTTAGCTGTGTATGTAGCATAGGGTGGTATTGTTGGATATCAATAGGAGGAAAGGCCCTTGGTCCTGGGAAGGCTCGACACCCCCCCCCCACTTCAGGAAAATGCCACGGTGGGGAGGCAGGACTGGGTAGATGGGTGGGGGTGTACCTTCATAGAAGCAGGGGGTAGGGAGATGGGATAGGGGGTCTCCAGAGGGGAAACCAGGAATGGGATTAACCTTTGAAATATAAATAAATGAAATATCCAATTAAAAAAACCCTAAGTTTGTATGGCTCCAAACTACCTTCTGAATATCTATGTTTATGCCCATAAGACAAACACTACTTTCAGCCTTAATCAGAGAAGCTTCTCTGCATTGAACAGTGGGAGGTAAATGTAGAGACTCTTGTCTGTCTTCTCAGGGTACCGGAATGGGGGAAGCGTGCTCAGCACTAAACGTAGTATTTTTACCCTTCTGTCTTAGCATAGGCTCAGAAAACAAGGAGGAGTAATGGACAGCAATGATGTAAGAGCTAGAGGAAAGGAAGAATGGCTCTGAAACGTTGTCCCAGTGGGCATGGCATTGCCATTTCAGCCACGAATTCACAGAAGCTATTGTTTGCTGCACTGGGCTTAAACAAGACTGAGCCTGTTAACAGTCAATTGTGGATGAAGGAGGGACTTAGAAGGTTCAGTCCTTCCCTGATGAACCGTTGATTTCTGATAGATTCTGGGAGAGGAGACGTCATTGTATTCAATTGTGTGCCCACTGATGAGCCAGCCCAGTAGGCCCCATTCGATAGTTTCAAATGGTCCTGTAGACAGCCCTGGTTAAACTCAGTGGGCCAGGAAACAATGCCACAGGCATGAACATAGTAAAGAAAGCCGTACGGAATGGGGGTTTTACAGAGGTATTGTGTAGCAACTTCCCAAGATAAGGGAATCTCGTTAAGATCTGGAATGAAAGGTGAAACAACAGAATATTCTAAGGGGAGGTGAAACCCAAGAACGTTCTGTGGAAAGATGAAATATTTCATCTTGTAGAGAAGCTCATTGCCTTATGGAAGTAAATAATAGCTTCAGGAAGTCACTGGAACTGGCCAGTGAATCTCTGCATCCCCAAGCATGCATGCATATATATATATATATATATATATATATATATATATAGAGAGAGAGAGAGAGAGAGAGAGAGAGAGACAGAGAGAGAGAGACAGAGAGAGACAGAGAGAGAGACAGAGAGAGAGAGAGAGAGAGAGAGACAGAGAGAGAGAGACAGAGAGAGAGAGACAGAGAGAGAGAGACAGAGAGAGAGAGAGAGAGAGAGAGAGAGAGAGAGAGAGAGAGAGAGAGAGAGAGAGAGAGCTGTACAGACTGCTGAGAGATACTTTGAGACAAGCTCAGACATCTGGAAGTTTCAGACCAGCCAGACTTCCTGGAAGAGGCTCAGACCAACTGAGCTACCTGAAAAGGACATTTGCTAGCCTGTTCAGATGAGCCAATTGTGCAATACATTCCAGGTAGCTAGCCTTCAAGGGTCATCGTTCATGCCGGGGTGGGCTTTTGGTGATTCAGACAACTGTGAGTCATTCGGACTCCTGTAAGTAACCTCTCTCCCCACATTCCTGTAAGTAGCCACACTAGAACTCATTGCTTCACCAAGCTGGACTCCAGTCGTATCCTTACTTAGGTTTCTAGATGTTTGTTCATGTCGCCCCAGGAATAGTGTCTCACAAAAGGAAATGTGCATAAGATGAAAGGAGATGAGAATAATCAGAATGAATTATGTACTATATATGAACTGTCGAACAAATATAATTAAGAAAAAGTAACATAAACTAAATACTCAGCTAAAGATTAAGGAAAGCCTCTCTACAAGCCCTCAAGATTTGAATATTGTCCCTCCCCCTTTCCCCCTCCCTCACTCTCTTTCTTTCTCCTTTCCTCCTTCCCTCTTCATTCCTTCCTCATCTCCCTCTGTGCCTTCAGCCTCTTGTTTTCTTTCTCTTTACCCACTTGCTCTTGCTCTTTCTCCTTTCTCCTCCTCCTTTTTCTCCTCCTTCTCTTCCTCCTCTGCCCTTTTTCCTCTCTACCGACTACCTCCATATCACCTCATTGACTTTTTGCTTCTCTCCTTTCCAGTACCGTGTCTTTCAAATTCTAAGCCTCTTGACAGCCTTTAATCTCACATATCTCCAATTCAGGAATATATCAGGCAGGCAGTTTGGAAAAATATCAAGAGCTCACTTCTTTGTTATTTTCTTTCTATTGGAGATAATATCCCTGGACTGCCCATTCAATAAAGAAAACCAATATTGTATATATTTTGTCTCGTTTATAATTGTTTTACATGGATAGAAAAACCGGACGAACATCTCACCACGTGATCTTTTGTCTGTTTCTCTTTTGTTTTTATACACATTCCGCTTATTATTGTCCGTTTACTCTTATCCATTAAATTATGAGAGGATTTTTGTTTTGTTTTCCTGGGAGGAGGAAACAAAGGAGATGAAGCAGGAAAATGGGGTAACGATGAGGTGTCCACAGCGCTGTGGACTGAGTGACCTCTTGTGGTCAGTGAATGACAAGAGAGCCAGAAATTGCAAGAAGCATTTATGAAATGCTCTGATATTGAGCTTAAGCAGTTAGGCTTACATCCCAGGAAGCACTGTTGAGCACACAGTCCATAGAACCCTTCCTTTTCTTTTTTCCTGCACCCCCAAAAAAGCTTGATAACCGAAGTATTGAGCATTTCAAAGCATCCAAAAATTGTCTGTTTAGTACTGCAGGTAATGTCAATGCTAATGCTGTTCAGAGCAGTTTGGCAGGCAGCAGAAGGCAAATGGGAGCTAGAAAACAAATAAGGGTGAGAGTAAATGCTAATAACTGCAGCTAATTAAATAAAGTGTAGTCATGCATGAGGTACCCTTGTGCTATGTTTTCCCTACAGACATTTTTAAAAAATCACATTCATACGCATTTATACACAATGGCATAGAAAAATACACAGTAGTTTCCTTTGATCTCAGGCCAACTGTGATCTGAAAGTATTACATGGAAAATTCCAGAAGTAAACAATTCACTAAGTTATAAACTACATGTCATTCTGTGTAGCACAATCTTGGATAGTCCTGATCCATCCTGCTTGTGATGTGAGCCCAGTGCATCTTGTGTATTTGTCACCTACTCTTAGTCACTGAGTAGCCATATTAGTTATCAGATAGACTGTCATTGACCTAATATTAATTGAATTAACCAATGTTTTAATTAATAGTGGCCCCAAGCACAAGAGCAGTGACCTTGTCACATCAAATGTAACAAAATTAGCTGCAAAATTATTTCTTCGAGTTAAAAGGCAAAAATTGTGACTAGAGAGATAGCTTAGCGGATAGCTGGCTGTGTACACACAAGAAGGACTTGAGGTGAGATTTCACCACCCAGGCAAAAAATGCCAGCACTCAGAGTATAGGAGGTAGACCCAAGAGAATTGCTAGATTCATTGAGATACCTTGTCATAAAATAATGAACCCTCCAGAAGGTACCAGAGACCTAGGAAGTAAGAGACTCTCAGGACTCAAGGGTGGGGGGGGGACCTTAGATGAAATATCCTACAATGGGGAGAGGGAACTTGTAGAACCCACCTCCAGTAGAAAGACAGGACATCGGGTGAGGGATGGGGTTGCTATTCCAGCCAAAACTCTGACCCATAATTGTTCCTGTCTGAAAGAACTGCAGGGATGGAAATGCAGAAGAGCCTGAGGGAAAGAAGGTCCAGTGACAGGCCTAAAGTGGGATCCAGCTCAAGGGGAGGCCCCAAGACATTGCTGAGGCTATGGGGTGCTCACAAAAAGGGACCTATCATGACTGCCCTCCAAAAGACCCAACAAACAGCTGAAAGTGTCAGATGCAGATATGTGTACCCTACCAATGGACAGAAGCTGCTGACCCTCTGTTGAATTAGGGAAAAGCTGGAGGAAGCTAAGGAAGGAGGTCAACCCTGTAGGAGGACCAGCAGTCCCAATTAACCTGAACCCCTGAGACCTCTCAGACACTGGATCACCAACCAGGTAGCATACACCAGCTGAGATGAGACCTCCAACACATATACAGCAGAGGACTGCAGGGTCTGTCTTCTGTCAGAGAAGATGCACCTAACCCTCAAGAGACTGGAGGCCCCAGGAAGTTTAGAGGTCAGGTTGGGGCTGGTGGGGTGGGGACAGGTGGCAGGGGTTTGGGAAGGCCAGGAAGAAATATGAGATATGTAACAGTTGGAGGGTGGAACAGGAGGGGAATAAAGTCTGGAGTGTAAAAGTAAATAAAAAATTTAAAAACTGAAGTGTCTGGTGCACATATATACTCACATGTACAAACACGCACAGCGATGAAAGCTTAAGGAAGCAAATCATATGCCTAATCTATAGATTTTGAAGGAGGAAAACATTTATATCACTTTTATTATAAGATAGTATTCTAAATCTGGCATAGCAGTGCACACCTTTACTCTCAGCACTTGGGAGAAAGAGGCAAGCAGATCTCTGTGAGTTCAAACCCAGACTTGTCTACACAGTGAGTTCCACGACAGCTAGAGCTACACAGTGTGACCGTGTCTTAAACAAACAACAGCAACAAAAAAAGACAGTATTGTAAGTACTCTATTTTACTAGTTGTTATTGTGCTAATCTTTTAATATGTGTAATTATGCTAACCTTAACTATGGATATGTATATATTTATAGGCAAATACTTTAACAAATACAGAATTTAGTTCTTTTAACAGTTTTAGACAACTAATGGAGTCTTGGAACATCCCTAGACTATTAGACTATATAATATATTTAGAAATATTCACTTGCAGTTATATATTAGAATTGACAAGTTAAAACAAAAATTTTACTGGATAAAAAAGTATTAGAATCAGTTTAATAAACTAAAGAAAATAATTATGAATGAAAAATAAAGATCATTTAAAATATCATTAGGAATTACCCTGAAACACCCCTCTACATAAGAAACTATAGATGAAAAAGGAGGGATGGTGAGATTGCCAAGTAGGCGAAGACCCTTGCCATCAGCCCAATGGCCTGAGTCTCATCCCCAGGACCCACATAGAAGAAGGAGAGAACTTATTCCTGTAAAAGGTCCTTTGACATCCTTACAGGCACAATGACATGTGTGTGCACTCATACACACACACACACACACACACACACACACACACACACACACACACACACACACAAATAAATAAATAAATAAATAAATGTTAAAATTTAAAAAGAAATTACAAAATATTAATAAGAAAAGTAGAAACAAATAGAAAAATTAAGTTCATGGATATAAAGAGCGGGCACAGTGAAGCTCTCAGTTCTACTAAGTTGATTAGTATATGTAATACAACTCAATGAAAATCTCGGGGCAGGGCTGGGGAGCACGACCGACCGGAGCAGAATGCAAAGCGGTCGGAGTCGCAATCCGCCCCGGTTGGCGTGCTCAGTGGGACCCAAGGCGATCGGTGGCCAAGGTCTGTCTGCAGGTTTTGAGCATCTGATCCCTGAACTAGAGTGTCTGCTGCGTGCCCCCCACCGTCTGCAGAAATGTCTGTCATCTACGATGATTCTGTGGGAGTAGAAGTGTCCAGCGACAGTTTCTGGAAGGTTGGGAACTACAAACGGACTGTGAAGAGGATTGATGATGGCCACTGCCTGTGGGGTGACCTTATGACCTGTTTGCACGAGCGAGCATGCATCGAGAAGGCATGTGCACAGCAGCTCACTGAGTGGGCCCGACGCTGGAAGCAGCTTGTAGAGAAGGGACCACAGTATGGGACCGTGGAGAAAGCCTGGATGGCTGTCATGTATGAAGCAGAGAGGGTGAGCGAGCCACACGTGGAAGTGAAGGCATCACTGATGAATGAAGACTTTGAGAAGATCAAGAACTGGCAGAAGGAAGCCTTTTACAAGCAGATGATGGGAGGCTTCAAGGAGACAACGGAAGCAGAGAAGGACTTTCGGAAGACCCAGAAGCCCTGGGCCAAGAAGCTGAAAGACATGGAAGCCGCAAAGAAAGCACACAGCACAGCATGAAGAGAGGAGAAGCTGGCCATCTCAGGGGAAGCCCATAGTGAAGCGCATCCATCCCTCGGGAAGCCCATAGTGAAGCGCATCCATCCCTCGGGAAGCCCATAGTGAAGCGCATCCATCCCTCAACCCTGAGCTGCTGAGAAAACTGCAAGACAAGATAGGAAAATGCAAGCAGGATGTTCTAAAGACCAAGGACAAGTATCAGAAGGCCCTGAAGGAGCTTGACTAGACTACACCGCAGTACATGGAGAACATGGAGCAGGTGTTCAAGCGGTGCCAGCAGTTTGAAGAGAAGCTCCCGTGCTTCTTCCGGGAGGTTCAGCAGCACTTGGACCTGTTCCAGTGTGGCTAGCTACAAAACCATTTACTGCGAGATGGAGCAGAGCATCAAAGCAGCTGATGCTGTAGAGGACATGAGGTGGTTCCGAGCTAACCATGGGCCAGGCATGGCTATGAACTGGCCACAGTTTGAGGAGTGGTCTGCAGATCTGAACCCAACTCTCAGCCAGAGAGAGAAGAAGAAGGCTGCTGACAGTGTCACCCTAACAGGAATCAACCAGACAAGTGACCAGTCTGGATAGAACAAGCCTGGCAGCAACCTTAGTGTCCCAAGCAACCCCTGCCCAGTTTACACAGTGATAGTCCAGCTACAACCCCTTTGAGGATGAGGACGACACAGGCGGCAGCAGCATCAGTAAGAAGGAGGACATTAAGGCCAAAAATGTCAGCAGCTATGAGAAGACTCAGAATTATCCCCACTGACTGGTCTGATGATGAGTCTAACAACCCTTTCTCCTCTATGGATGCCAACGGGGACTCTAACCCATTTGCTGAGGACACTACCTCAGGAACAGAAGTGTGAGTTCAGGCCCTCTATGACTATGAGGGACAGGAACACTATGAGCTGAGCTTCAAGGCTGGGATTTGCTGACCAAGATAGAGGATGAAGATGAAAGGGTTGGTGCAAGGGACGTTTAGACAGTGACCAGGTTGGCCTATACCCAGCCAACTGTGTCAAGGCTATCCAGTGACAGTCCATGGGCAGGCTGGTGGACGGAGAGACAGACACGGGCAGCTCAGGAGCTCCGTTAGCCTTGGCTTGGACAGTGACACCTCTAGTGCCCCAGCAGCCATGTAGGCATCCACTCCACCTGCAAAAGACGGTGACTCTGTTGTCCTTGGCTTCCTGGTGTGCTGTGAAGGCAGATGAGCTGGTGATCTCATTGGGCACTTGGCCCCTTTCCAAGCACATCTGGGCAGATCTAGGCACAGGAAGATATGGGCTAACAGCGAGCCAGGCCCCTCCCACCCTCCAGCTCTCTATCATGGATCTGCACCATCTTGCTCTTGTCTCTCCTGAGTCAATGACGGCTCATACTGATTCTTGTCCCACTGATTATTTTCCCATTGAGGCCCTACCTGCAAGTTCAGTGAACAGACTTACGTGCCATTTCTGAGTAAAGAGTTTGAGGTTTTAGTTTAAAGGCAATGTACAGTTATACTTTTTTTTTATATGCCCTTCCAGTCAGTCAAATTATGGCCTACACTGAAAAAGAAAAAAGAAAAAAAAAAAGAAAATCTCAATCCATTTTCTTATTTTAGTCCAAATTTTCAAGATGACTCAAGAATGGAGAAAGTAGAGCAAGGACTCAAGTGTCCTGATTAGATTTTTATCAGCTAGAGTCTCTGGGAAGAGGAACGGCAACTGAGAAAATACTTCCAATCAAATTCTTGATTAATGATTGATGCAGAAGTGCCAGTACATTGGATATGGTGTCACTTCCCAGCTGGTGGTCCTAGGTTCTCTAAAAGAGCAGGCTGAGCAAGCCATGGAGACCAAGCCAGTAAGCGGCAATCTTCCATGATGTCCAATTCAGTTTCTTCCTCCAGGTTCCTGCCCTTCTAGAATGCCTGCCTCCGCTTCTCTCAATGATGGACTGTGATCAAGATATGAAAGCAAAATAAAACATTTCCTGCCCAAGTTAATTTGGTCACAATGTCTTTATCACAATAGAAACAAATTAAGACACCAAAGATAGCCAAGCCAATTATAAAGTAGAAGAACAAAAGGAAAAATAATATCATCAGGTTAAAAAATTGTTTTATAAAAGTTACATTAACAACAGTAAAGCGATGCCTTGTAAAATCCCAGATGAACTATAATAAAGTCTAGGAATACATCCAGTGCTCACAGATATTGATTTATGACAATGACAACACTGCAGAGAAGAAAGGGATTTATTGTGCTGGATCAATAGAAGGAATTAAAAAAGGAAATGAATCTTGGCCCCAAGTTCACACCTGTATGAAACACTTCAGAGTGCATTGTAGACAAAAAAGTTTGGACAGTAAAACAAAAATGACAAAAAAGGCTAATTAGGTTATAAAGAACACTTAGGCGCTGCTGGTAAGGAGGCAAACTGGTTGGTCACTCTGAAAATCAGCACAGAGATTTCTCCAAAAGGATCCTAAAACTGTGACTATTATATGATCCACCTACCTATACCACTCCAGATTATATACCTGAAGGATTCTGTCAACACACCTCAGAGATACTTGCATATGCATGTTTTTATGGTATTGTTCACAATAGGCCAGATATGTTTGATTGTTAATCTTCATTGTCAACATGACTAGATTTGGAATCATCTGGAAGGTATACCTCAGGCCGTGTCTGTGAAGGCATTTCCTGAGAGTTTAAACTCCAACCTCAATGCAAAAAGCAATGACCCATTGGCTGGAGTCCAAGAACGAATAAAAGGGGGAAGGAAGGAAGCTAGTTGATCAGCAGTGTCCATCTCTGTCTGCCTCCCACAGACACAATGGAACTGCTTGTCTTGGGCATTGTTCTATTGCTGTGAAGAGAAACAACGGCCACAGTAACTCTTATAAAAAGAAGCATTTAATCGGGACTTGCTTATAGTTTCAGGGTTTAGTCCATTATCATCGTGGCAGGGAACGTGGCAGCAGGCAGGCAGACATGGTGCTAGAGAAATAGCGGAGAGTTCTACATCCAGATCCTCTGACCTGATTTGGGCTTTTTAAACCCCAAAGCCTAACCTCAGTGACCCACTTCCTCCAGCAAGGCCACACTTAGTCTAACAAGGTCACACTTCCTAAATCTTCTTAAGAAGTGCCACTCATCTAAGCATTGTGTAAGCCTAAGGGAGTCCTTCCTTTTCAAGCCCCACACTACATCATATTCCCACTATCATCTTCCCTCTGTGATGAATTCTATCCCTTCTTAAAAATAAGCCAAAATAAATCTTTCTTTCCTTATGTTGCTTCTCTCCTATCAGATACTTTGTTGTAGCAATAAAAGACGCAACATGGAACCAGTGCACGTGCTCATTGTCCTAGCTTCTCTTCTTATTGCTTTGATAAAATACTTTGGCAAAAACAACTTTAAAAAGAAAAGGTTCGCTCTGGCTCACAATGACATGTATATTCCGTCATGAGGAAGAAGTCACAATGGCAGGAACTTATGGGAGCTACTCACATTGCATCCACAGTCAAGAAGCAGAGAGCAAGAAATCCATACACACTGCTGGGTTCCTTTGCTCCATTTATGAAGTCCAGGATCCCAGCCATGGAACAGTGCCACCCAGAGTGGGCAAGTCTCTGAACCTCAATTAATATAATCTAGATAATTTTCTCACATACATGTTCAGAGCAATATATCCCCGGTGGCTATAGATGTTATCAAGTTGAAAATTAGTACTATCACATTCACCAATAGGTGACTGAGGAAAGAACATGTAATTCATGTAACTAATAACCTTTTACTTAGTTGTAAAGAAGAAAGAAATTATGGCAATTTCAGAAAAATTGAGGGCACTCAAAATCAAGTTAAGCAAAATAAACCAACAAAGATAAATATGACAGATTTTCTCTTACATGCAGAATATGGGTTTAAGTTTATATGTAAGAATCATTTGATGCTTTATATGTATTAAAATGTCACAATGAAACCCATTATTTTGTTTGTTGTATAAAACTAATTTTAAAAGATTGAGGGCATTAGGTAGGAACCAATACTTGTAAATGTATATAACTGAGAAGTGACTCACATATGAAAGAATTCTCACCATAAAAAAAGACAGAAGATCCATGCAAAAGAGACAAGAGACTTGAAGGTCACTCAACAAAAGAAGATATCAAAATGACTGAGAAATGCATTACAAAGCAGGCATCATTATTAGTTATCAGAGAAATTTGTATTACAGTTACAATGATACATCACCAATGTCACAATTAGCATAGCACTAGCCAAGGTGAGGAACTGAAATAGGAGCTCTCTGACTCTGTGAGCAAAACAGAAACTGTTCCAAACAGCTTTGGAGAATCTAGTGGTAATCTCTACCTAAACTGGACATGCATATCAATGTATGAAGCAGGATTAATATAGTAACTGTCTTAGTTTATTTTGCTGTTACCGTGACAAAATACCGTGACAAAAACAACTTAAGGGTTAAACTGGCTCGTCATTTTCGGTGATAGTCCATCACTGTGGGACAGTCAAGGAATTGGGGACTTGAAGCAACTAGTCATACTTTATCCACAATCAAGAGAAGAACACTGATTTAGTGTATCCATGTTAGTGTTTGACTCTTATTTTCTTTCTACCCTTACACAGTACGGAATCCCTGAACAGGAAATGATGCTCCCAATAGTGGGTGGGTCTTCCCACCTCAATAAAAGTAATCAAGATAATCTCACACAGGACAACCTGATCTAGTCAACCTCTTACCAAAACTCTTTCCCCAACTGTGATGGTTTGTACATGCTAGGCCCAGGGAGGGCCGCTATTTGGAAGTGTGGTCTTGTTGGACTAGGTGTGGCCTTGTTGGAGTAGGTGTGTCACTGTGGGTGTGGGCTTAAGACCCTCACCCTAGCTGCCTGAAAGTCAGTCTTCCTGTAGAAGCCTTCAGATGAACAGGTAGAAGAGCTCTGCCTGCACCATGCCTGCCTGGATGCTGCCATGCTCCTGCCCTGATGATACTAGACTGAACCTCTGAACCTGCAAGCCAGCTCCAATTAAATGTTGTCTTTTATAAGACTTGCCTTAGTCATGGTGTCTCTTCACAGCAGTAAAACACACAGACACCAAGCCTAGATTGTATCAAGTTGACAAAAGTAACCATGCTAGTAATTGTTCAGTAAAATGATGTTTGAACCATATAGGAATAATATTTCTTTGATAAAATATTTTTAAAGCCAGGAAGGTGAGAGAAATATTCTCTTGAAACATGGCTTTTAAGTGTAGATAGTTGCTTCTTGAATTACTTGCAGGCCTTTCTTTTGACAAATGTGATTCCAAGTAGGAAGTGACAGATATTTGAATAATTGGTATAATTGCTTCCATGAAGAAGGGGAGAAATCATTGCTAATGAATGAGAAGAACTCGCCACTGAAAATAAGAGTTACTTGGTAACTATCTATTTCATTATATGGGACTTCTTGTAGTGCTGAGGATTGAATCCAGGCCTTGCATATAATAATGGGTGGGCATTCTGCCACTAATCCATGACCTTGTCCTTGATCTTTTTAACTAAATTGGATTAGTGTATATTTTTATATGTGATGGGTATCATAATTTCTCTCAGTTGTATTGTACATAATTAAATTTTTATAAAGATGAATAATATAAATGCTTTCTCTGACGTGCATTTATTTAAGGCACGCACCAGTGTGCCTACAGCAAGAGCTGCCTATGAGGATTATGTCACAGTATTGCTATCTATTATTATTATGCCTGGAATGTTTTAACAATGACCATAACCCCCTTGAAATCCATTTTGAAAAACAAATGAACCTACCCCTTGGAAATGACCCTTTTCCTCTTAAAGGGTCCAGCCTTGAAGGTATCTTGGGAAGCTATCATACACTCGCACTCCCAGCTCCAAGCTTGTGGCCCTGAAAGCAGTTTTGGAGGATCAAGAAGGTTCTTGTTAATACAAGATTAACAGCTTTAGGGGAATAACTTTCAAAACATCAGAAAGCATGTGATGCTCGCTGAGGTGTAGATGCTATAAATTCAACCAACAAATGTTTTGATTACAAGATTAATGGTGCAAAATAATTGACATTAAACACAGAACAAATGGAAGAGAGAAAAAAGAAAGCGAGACGGCTCGACAACAGCATCTCACTCCATACTTGAAATCCAGGGAAAAAGGAACTCAGAGAGAGCGTGACGAACGTGAGTTCAGGGTTAGCATCACATGATGTGTGGTTGCAAAAAGCTCAGAGGGCAATTACAAAGTATAACAATGAGTGGAGGACAGGGAGAGTCTGAAACGGGGGACATTGAGAAGGAAGAGATACTTGCCAACTTAATGTCTCATAATAATTTCAAAAGTCATATACCTACAAGAATGGAAGTGTATATATTCATTTTTTTGGATAAGTCACATATGTGGTGTCATTTTAAAATGCTCATAAATAAAAACCATTGTGGTGCTAGAGATGCAAATTGGAAGTAAAGATACTGCCTGAATACACACACACACACACACACACACACACACACACACACACACACACACACACTGAGAAAAATTGGCCACACACCAAAATGAATGCATAATAAAAGAAATAACACTTGTAGCCATTAAGAAATAATGAACAAGATAAAGATTATTGCAATTGTTATTGTGGAAAATAACAAGATGATAACACAGATTCCGAAGAAAATATGAGTGACTGAATTTTTTTATTTTGTTTATGATTACTTTTTTAATGATATGTACTTGTGGAGGGGAGGGTCTGTGCAGGTGAGTGATTCCACAAAGAGCTGGAGTTCCAGGTGGCTGTGAACCGCCGAATAGGAATTATGGGAACTGAACTAGAGTTCTGTGGAGAGCAGTGTATGCTCTTAAGCACTGAGTCACCTGTATGCAGTGCCTCAGGACTGAATTTGTTTTTATTTGTGCGTATTGTATACCTTCTTGTCTGCATATGCGCCATGTGTGGATAGCGTCCATAGATGCCAGAAAAGGGGATCAGGACCCCTCGAACTGGAGTTACAGATAGTTTTGAGCCACTTGATATGGGTGCCAGGAACCAGTTCTAAGAACAGCACGTGTTCTCCAATCACTGTCTCTCCTGCCCCTTCGGATTGAACTTAGATAGTAAAATAAAATGTGCTGAAATAACATTGTGAGTGAGATACCAAACTACATAGTGGACACTTAGTACCTTCCACTTCAACAGTTAACACCTAATATACAAAATTGGGCCCCACATTGATAAGAAATAACATATTTTCTCTTGTTTGGGATTTCTACATTTTGTATAGACATATAAAAGTCACAAATGTATGCATGGCATAGAATTAAAACTATCTAGAGGGACAAGGGAAGTTAGTAGGAGGAGAAGAAGCAAGAAAATGTAGGGTGTTGGGAGATTATACTCAATATAAGCATATAAATGTGCAAAAACTTAAAAATTAAATGGATAAGTAAAGAATTAAAAATAAGCAGCAATAAAATTAATTTTCCAAAAGAATCAAATAATAAGCACTGACTCAGTTTGTATTTTTCTAAAACAGATGAGTCTTCAGAAGATTTAGTAGACAATGTTCTAGAGTCAGCAGACAGGGTCAGATGTTTAGTAAGTTTTTATTACTCACTACTAGGATTTTGCCCATGAATATCTCGCTGTTCTAGCACCATTTGCTGTAAATACCATTTTTTTCCATTGAATTCACTTGGTGCTCTTGTCAGAATCAATTGTAAGTATTTATTGATCCATGGCTTAGAAAGGACAAGATTGATTTTGTTACCAAAGCCCTGGCTTTGATTCCCAGTGCAGCAAAAGGGTAACAAAATAAGCTTCTATTGAATATAAAAAAAATGTCATTTCTTTTGAACTTGAAATTTGATTAAATTAACTTCATTGTTTTTGGATCACTTTGGTTGGAGGGCCTTTGCCATACTGGGGATCAAAACTAGGGCTTTTGAGTATTCCAGGAAAGCAGTGTCACCTGAGCTATAGTCCCAGCTCTTGCTCTGTTACTTTTAACTTGGCATTTGTCCTCACTAAATGCAATTGTAAATATATACACTTAATTTTTTCTTAAAAGAGACCAAAAGTCTGTCTCAATAAAGTAGGTCAGACTTTACTAATCACTTTGCAAATGAAGTATTTCTTCAAGGTGGATCTTAATATTCACCCATTCATGTTACCTGTTGAATAATTCCATGATACCCTTCATTGAGACTGATTAGAGTCCAAGTGTTACTGTTAGTCCATTCTCTCTTTCACCAGTAGGCTGACATCTATTTGGGTAGTCTAAGATTTATAAGAGGATCAGGAGAAAAACCTATGGCTATCAAAACTGTGCACAGATAAAGGGGCTCCTTTCCTGGATTACGTCATAATTGTATTTTGGATTACTTTTTACCCAGAAGGAAAAAATATGCCATCTTTGTTTAACAATGGCAGAAAAATCACTCAAAATCATGATGTTTGCTAGGGCTGGATATGGTGGCCCATGTCTTTAATCCCATCACTTTGAGGCAGAGGTAGGTGAGTCCCTGTGAGTTTGAAGCCATCATGAGGTCTACATAGGAATTCTAGGCCAGCCAGGGCTACACAGTAAGAAATTGTCTCAAAAAATAAAATACCATGATCCTGTACTAACGGAAATTGTTCCTCTGGCTTTCTAATTTCATTAACAAGCAAATAGAATGTCAACAGCATGCTTCAAAAACATTGAGAAAAATTAAAAAAATTTAGTTGATTCATGAGAAAGATTTTGTTGCACTAAATAGTCCATGTTTAAAAGTATTATCTTTAAGCTGTCAGAAATTAGGCTTAAAGTTGATAAGACTAGCCAAATTATTTCAATGAAAGTTCCAATATAAATATTTTCCAATCCTCATTGATTGTGGCTGAAAGAACAATGGAGTGTTAATATGCATACACAAAAATTAAGGAGTCAAAGAGAAGTGAGTCTCCACCCTGATAACCTCAAGTAGTTCTGCCAGCTTTGCTATTTTTACATTGATTTCTTAGAGACAATGCGTTCTTTTAAAGGCTCAGATGTGAACAATGTATATAAAATGAGGAGGATCTGCTAGGTGGGTTGTTCAACAGTTCCTTTCAAGTCTAATCTTGAAGGAAACTCTTTTCCTTCAAAGAAGCTGAAGTTTTCAAAACTTGGTTAGGCGGTTGAGATACAAAGATCAATGAAACAGATTGCCAGTCCTCAAAGTCATCCGTAGTTGTTATAGAGACAAACTTAAAAAGCAATTTTAACATGGCATTATCATTATAAAAATAAAGGGACAGTAAATGGGGCCAAAATTAATCTTCTCCATGTCGATTGGAAACGAGCTATCTTTCTAAAATGACTGCATATTATCACCCCTTCCGGTCTTTAGACACTGAGATTACAGTGCTACTAGAAACTCTCAGGAAATTGGCACCAAGTTTGTATTCTTCACTATCAGAATGAAGGCTCCTTTTTGTTTGTCTGTTTGTTGTTCTTGGTTTGGTTTGGTTTGGTTTGGTTTGGTTTGGTTTTCTTGGAGACAGAGTTTCTCCGTGTCCTAGGCTCTAGGTGTCCTGGACCTCTTTATGTAGACCAGGCTGCCTCAAACTCACAGAGATCTGCCTGCCTCTGCCTCCCAAATGCTGAGATTAAAAGTATATGCCATCACGCCTGGCTAAACTGTTAACACATTTTCTCTTCTGATAAAGCTATGATCACTTGTTCTTAAAGAGAGCACGATGCAGCTGCCTCCCTCTTCTCAAGCCCAAGTGTCCAGTTGCACCTGGGCCATATAGAGTTTTCCCATGTTTTTCTACGTCTGATTTCCATTCAATGGCTATGGATAATATTTAAGGATGCTACAGAAGCTCATAAAGGAATGTAAATAAAAAAGCCTGTTAGGATCACAGAGTGCTTCTTAGAGCTGGTGATCTGAAGGCTAACACTTCAGGCTATCGAGAAATGTTTTAAGTGGGGAGATGAGAATACTCCATTCAGAGGTACACCAGATTTGGAAGCCTGAAAATGAGTTAGGATAATTTATTAGGAAATTGACTCTAATTTGGAATAGCTGAAGCATCCTACAAAGAGGAAAACTGGGAAAGATGAGGCCTAAGAGATGAGTAACATTGTTATAAAGACCATGAAAATTTGAAGTATACTTGAAGTGTTTTAAGAAAGGGATAGTCTTGATCAAAGTTATACTTTTGGGTCACTCATATATCAGAAAAACAATTTATTGAAAATTGCTATTTTATAGAAAACAATCTTCAGTGCAATCTCCATCAAAGTTCCAAAGCCATTCTTCACAGAAGCAGTAAAAACAGTCTCAAAATTCATTTGGAAGCATGAAGTCGTTGGATGACCAAAACAATCCTAAGCAAACGAGTAAGACTGGACATATGTACATATTTATGTACACATTCATACACACGATACAAACAGAATATTTATGGAAAAGAGTTAGATATCTAGATATAAACCCGTACAGCTACAAATATGTCAAAAATATACATTGAAGAAATTTACTTGTTCAGCAAATAGTACTAAGAAAATGGGAAATCTACATGTAAAAAACGTGTAACCTGATTTTTATCTCTCACCATCTACAACTATCAATTCCATATGGATCAAAGAAAACAGTTTTAGCTCTGAAATATTGAAACCATCACATTATAAAGTAGGGTTTGCACTTATAAGTATAGGTATGCATATGGACTTTCTGAATAAGACTTTGTTTAGGAAATACAGCCAACAATTCACAAGTGGGACCTCAGGAAATAAAAAAGAAAAACCTTCTGCTGTCCAAAGGAATCTGTTACCTGTGTAAAGAAACAGCTTACACATCTTTGTTACCCACAAAGTATCTGTATAGAGCTAGTGGTTGCTGAGAGAGGTGCATTTTTTTCTTCAGTGGAGTAGCCACTTGTATGGTGCCCATGATCCTGTAAATAACCCCTAACCCATCCATCATTCAATAAGCAATCCCAGTGAAACTCATTGAATGAAGGCATGGACCAGTTGGGAAAAAGAAGAGGAGCAATAGGAATAGGAAAGGGAAAAGAAGAGTGGTAAACATGATTAAGAAACTTTCTATATCTGTATGAAAATGTCATAATAAAACTAATTTCTAATTAACAATTTCTGATAAAAACCTTAAAAATCAAATTCTTGATATACCATTCTGACTCCAATATGGAGACTGGATGGAGACACTTTGATAGGAGTTCTGAGTGTTCATATTATTAGTGTTTTTCATAGTACTCTGATCAAATATAAGATAAGAAGCAACTTGAGACAGACTCTATTTTAGTTCATAGTTTGAAGATACAACCTAGCATGTTGGGAAAGGCCAAGCAGCAGAAGTCCCATAGGCCACCAAATACTACTAACCATTGCTGTTGCTCTTGTTTCCCTCCCAACTTGACAGTATGACCCTATGGCTGAAGGCAACACATTCTCGAGTCATAGGCCATGGAGAAATGAAGCTGGTCTTGGCTAGTTATTATAGGGCTGGAAGGTGCTATGCATGCTACCAGAAGAAAAGTAACCAGCAATCTTATCCATCTGTGAGCCCTGTGACCTACAATAACAGCTCGCCTGGAAAGATATTCCCACTAATGCAACCATGGCATAAAGGTCATGGAAGGAACCAGCTATTTTCTACTTGGGTTTAAGGCTCACTCCATAAGGTGAAACCCATACCCCATACCATTTCTGGGGCCAAGAACATGAGACTAGAGAAGTCAACAGGGCCTTAGACCAGGACTAACTACTACTACTCTGCTAAATAAACATAATATTGAATCACTTCTTAACGTTTTTAGTGAATCCCTCATACCTTTTGAGAAAAGCCTCTTTCTCATTAAGTGGAAATTCACACTGAAACCCACAACTGGCCAATGTGCAGAGAATAAGTTATTGTTGAGTGTTTGGTTCTAAATGGGACATTTGTATCACATTGCACTCCGTCTAAAGTCTCAGGGATCATCTCCGTATGGAAGAGGACCAGGAAGGACTATAAGAGCCAGAGGCAGTGAAAAGAAAACAGTGTTTCCCAGACACATTAGAGCAGTTACACATAGGAACTCCCAGCAATTCTAACAGTATGCACAATACCTGCAACAAGCACAAAGCAAACAAAGTCCCAGCATGGAGGTAGGAAGTAGATATAAAGTCCCATCCCTAGCTAAGGGGCTATTGGCAATTGGGGCTGCTGGGAGAAGAGTTAGTTTGCTTGCTTGCTTGTTTTTTTGTTGGTTTAAGAGTGTGGCCCTGGGTAGGTCTACCACATTCCAGTGGATGGCCACACACCTAAGAGTATATAGACAGCAATAATGGGACTCCATGAGTTCAGATAAAATGAGGACAGAAGGTTGGGTGGGTTTAGAAAGAAGAGGGGATCTGGGAGGAGATAGAAGAGTGGGGTGAAAATGTTCAAAAACACAATGTATGAAATTCTCAAAAAATTTACTAAAAATAACTTTAAAAATAAAAAAGCCAAACAGCCAAATTTCCAAATTTAAAAATGAAAGCAAGGCTCCATTAACTTCCTGGCCCTCTCTCAGAGCAAGACTCTCCCTATACCTGATCTTACCTACCCACGGTTTCCCTCCCCATCCCCTCTTCCATCCAGTTCCCTCCCTCCATCTGCCTCCTATGACTATTTCCCCTTCTCAGTGAGATTCAAGCATCCTCCCTTGGGGCCTCCTTGTTATTTAACTTCTTTGGGTCTGGGGATTGTGGCATGGGTATCCTGTATTTTAAGGCTAATATCACTTATGTGTGAGTGCATACCATGCTTGTCCTTTTGGGTCTGAGTTACCTCATTCAGGATGATTTTTTCTAATTCCATCCACTTGCCTGCAAATTTCATGATGTCCTTGTTTTTAATAGCTGCGTAGTAAGTATTACATGGTGTAAGTGAACCACATTGTCTTTATCCATTCTTTGTTTGTGGGACATCTGGGTTGTTTCCAGTTTCTGGCTGTTATGAATAAAGTTGCTATGAACACAGTGGTATGGTGGAGCATCTTTTGGGTATATGCCCAGAAGTGGTATAGCTGGATTTTGAAATAGAACTAGTCTCAATTTTCTGAGAAACTGCCAAATTGACTTCCAGAGTGGTTGTACAAGTTTGCATTTCCACCAGGAAAGGAAGAATGTTACCCTCGCTCCACATCCTAGCTAGCACTTACTGTTCTGTGAGTTTTTATCTTAGTCATTCTGATTGGTGTAAGGTAGTCTGAGTCAGTTTGATTTGCATGTCCCTGATGACTAAGTACACAGCAGAGACTTGCTTGGGGGTAGCTCCAGGGCTTTTATGAAGGTGACTCCAGCTGAGACTCCTAACAGTAGGAAATATAGAGCCTGAAGTGGTCGCCTTCTGTAGCCAGGCAAGACTTCCAGTAAAGGGATAAGGCCTTTGACCCAATATTTGTCTCACCTACAAGAAATGCAGGGACAAAGATAGAGCAAGGACTGAGGGAAGGGCCAACAAATGACTGACCCAATTTGAGATTCATCCTATGGGCAAGCATCAATCCCTGACACTATTAATGAGTCTCTGTTATGCTTGCTGACAAGATCCCAGCATAGCTGTCCTCTGAGGGGCTCCACCCAACAGCTGACTGAAACAGATGCAGAGACCCACAGCCAAACATTAGAAGGAGCTCTGGGAGTCTTGTGGGCGAGTTGGGGGAAGGATTGAGGAATCCAGAGAGGATAAACTCCACAAGAAGACCAACAGAGTCAACTAACCTGGACCCTTGGAGACTCTTGAAGACTCAACCACCAACCAAAGAGCAAGCACAGGCACACGATGTAGCAGATATGCAGCTTGGTCTTCATGCAGCTCCCTCAATAACTGAAGTGGGGTCTTATCCTGACTCTGTTGCCTGACTGTTGTTCCTGTCTCCCTAACTGTGCTGTCTTGTCTAGCCTCAGTGAGAGAGGATATGCCTAGTCTTGTCATGACTTGAGGTGCCAAGGTGGATTGGTACTCAGGGGGAACATCCTCCTTTTCAGAAGTGAAAGGGAGGGAGTGTGTGGGAGGGGCCATGTGAGAGGGAACTGGGAGAGAGAGAGGGACTGTGATCAGGATGTAAAGTTAATAAATCAATCTAATTAAATTAATTATATTGAATTAATTGAATTAATAATAAATTAAAGTCAATCAATTAATGGAGAAAAATAAAAAAGAAACAGGGAACCAAAAAATGCTGATATAGTTGTGGGGAAAGGGAAACACTTGTTTTCTGAAAGTGGACATATAAACCAGTGCAGCCCCTGAGGAAACCAGTGTGAAGTAGATTCACCTCAGGATCTAGCTATAGAATCTGGAGATATATTCAAAGGACTCTATATTCTCCTATAAGGAAACCTTCTCCTCCTCCTCTCTATTCACAAAAGACAAGACATAAAAATGCCCAGATAAATGATAAAATGGCCAGCCAATGAATGGATAATGAAAGTGTGTTGTATTTGCACAATGGAAAATTATTCAGTTGTTAAGAGACGTGAAGTTTGCTAGGATTCTTGGAGCCTGAACCGGTGGCCATTTTGTGTAACCAGCAAGACTTCCTATGAGGGAATAGTGACACCAACCCAGCCACAAAACCTTAGCCCCACTATGTGTCCTGCCTACAAGATGTGAAGGGTAAAAGATGGAACAGAATTGGAGCAAAAGTCCAACCAATGACTGGTCCAGCTTGAGACCCATGCTATCCATGAGAGTGAGCCCACACCTGACACTATTAACGGTGTTCTGCTATATTTGCAGATGGGAGCCTACCATAACTGTCATCAGAAAGGCTTCAATCAGCAACATATGGAAACATATCCAAAGACCCACAGCCTAAACATTGGGCCGAGGTTGTAGAATCCTATGGAGGAGGAGGAAGAAGGATCGAAGGAACCAGAAGGGTTAAGGGCACCACTAGAAAACATATAGGATCAACTAACCTGGACTCACAGGGGCTCATTAGAGACCGAATTACCAACCAGAGACCATGCAAGTGCTGGACCTAGGCCTAGGCCGTCTGCACACATGTAATTATTATGTGGCCAATCTTCATGTGGAAACCCTAGCAGCAGAAACAGGGGCTGTCTCTGACTCTGTAGCCTGCCTTTGGTTCCCTTTCCCCTAACTGGGCTGCCTTGTTTAGCCTCAATAGGAGAAGATGTACCTAGTCCTACTGCAACTTGATATGCCAAGGTGATATGCCAAGGAGGCCTCCCCTTCTCTGAGGAGAAAGGGAAGATAGGAGGGTGTGTGGAAAGGTGAGGAGAGGAGGAACTTAGAGTAGAAAAGGGAGGGGAAAGCTGTAGTCGGGATATAAAGTAAATAAGTAACTTAATTTTTAAAAAGAAAACCCAAAGAAAAAGAAGTATGAAATTGATAGGTAAATATGTGCAGCTGGAAATAATCATTCCGAGGTATTCTTTCCTTTGTGGGTATTAGTTTGGAATCTGTAGATATATTTGTTTCACTTGGAATACACAGAGTTCTGAAAGCTATCTCATTGTTTTTAACATTACCTCTTTATTTCCACTCTGTGAAATGAAAATATTTTCATGTAGGTTTTTCCTTGATGCAATTCCCTACCTACTGTACTGAAAATTAGTAAATGTCTTAGGGTTACTATTGCTGTGATGAACACCAGGACCAAAAAGCAACTTGGGGAAGAAAGCGTTTGTTTGACTTACACTTCCACAGCACCGTTCATCATCAAAGAAAATTATGATGGGAACTCAAACATGAGAGTTCCTGGTGCAGAGGTTATGGAAGGGTACTATTTATTGGCTTTCTTTTTATGACTTGCTCAGTGTGATTTCTTCCGGGACCACCAACAGGGATGGCTCCACCTACAATGGGCTGGCCCTTCTATATAAAAATGCCATAGAGGCTTGCCTACAGCCTGATCTTATAGAGTCATTTTCTTAACTGCCCTCCTCTCTGAAGACTTTAGTTTATGTCACATTGATGTAACAATAACATTAGCTTCTATTTCATGATTAAGTAAAATTTTCAATTTTGCTTTGGAGACAGAGTGTGGGATGATGTCACAGGTGAGGCAGGTACAAGATAGAATGAGGCCTGTCATTGGACAAGAAGGAAGGATGGGCAGTAGAAAAGTTTGAAGGAAGAGGAGGAGACCGGAGAGTAGCCGCAAGAGAACATGGAAGCTGACGTTAAGATTCCACGCTGTAAGGGTTGGGGATTTAGTTCAGTGGTAGAGTGCTTGCCTAGGAAGGGCAAGGCCCTGGGTTCGGTCCCCAGTTCCGGAAAAAAAAAAAAAAAAAAAAAAAAAAAAGATTCCACGCTGTACCTTTGCAGGTTGTTATAAATGCTCTTAAGGGACAGACATGTATGTGTATGACTTTGCATGTTTAGCTGGGCAATTATATGTTATCAATTGGATCAAAGGTTACTGTGTTGTGTGTTTTTTCATGTAGCAATTTAAGGATAAGAAAGTATGTGGTGGCTAGAGACGCTGGGCCACTTCGGAATTGGAATGTGTGTTTTTGGCATGGAAACCTGCCTTGGGAACTAGATAGGTAGAGAGATTGCTGCCAGACTCAGAGAGAGGCCTTCGGCAGTGTGATATGGGATGGAGCAAAGCGGGTGAGAGGCTTTGCTGACTGAGACTTAAGATATCTAGCAGTGGGCTGGAGAGATGGCTCAGCCGTTAAAGGCTAGGCTCACAACCAAAAATATAAGATATCTAGCAGATATCTTGGGGCACTGCGGTGCTGGTCCTAGTGGGGGATAAAAGACAACATTTTATTTTTTTTATATTTCTACAACAGCAACAGAGTCTTACTATTTGGCCCTGGCTTGCCTGGAAATCATTATGTAGACCAGGCTAGCCCCAAACTCAGTGATTTGCCTGTCTCTGCCTTCCAAGTGCTGGGATTAAAGATGTGCATCAAAATTTGTGTCCTTAGAACAAAATATGAATTTGATTGTTTTGACTTGTTCCCTAATCAAATCTTTCCTAGGTAAGTTGAAGACTCTTCATGTTAACATTCTATGAAAGCTGTCCACAGAACTTATAGTTCGAAATTTTGCGCCTCTGTTTAAGAAAGTGGCAAAATATTGTTAGAATTAATATTCTCAGAAGGCTGGAGACCAGTCAGAGATGTTCAGCAATATGAGAAAGATTTATTCAAGAAAAGCAGCTGAGTCTGAGTAAGAACAGCAAGCTTTGTGGTATTTTCCTCCAGTCCCATCTTATACCCTCGAGCTGAGGCTATCCTTGAAAACAGCCCATATTTTTGGTACCAGAGGGAGCTGAATGGATTGCATACACAAAGAATTGTCCTTATTTGATCTGTCTGGTGGCTGTCTGGAAGACCCACTGAAAAAGCTTGTCTTTATTTTGCTGCTTGGATTTTACCCAGTGCTAAAATTCCTGAGAGAAATTAGTCCAAAGCATTTGTGCTCTCAGTTACTGCTGCTGGAGGCAACAGGCAACAGTTGAGAAGACAATAGACTAATCAAGAATCTTGGGAGGAAAGGCTTAGAAAGAAGATGCACATAAGGGTTTGTTTGCTTCCAAGAAAACTTAATAAATCTACAGGAGGGGGCAGATCTACTTAGGGATGTGCATATTCGCAGTACCCAAGTCCTAGGTACTGAAGTTGGCATTGAGGTTGGGCAAAAATCAGAGTAGAAACTACCATGCTGATTAAAGGCATATCATGGCAGACACTAAGAAGCCCTATGCAAATATTAGAAGTTCGTTGGGAATTTTGTTTCTTTTTCGTTCCAATTATTGAATGAAATTTCTGTGTATTTATTAATTGAGCATTAAGTTAATATAATAGGAAACTTTAGTGGCCACACATGACAACAAGACATTGAGAAAAAATACTAGTAAAAATAAACAAGAAACAGAAGGAAAAATCCACACGTAAATATTTAATGTATTTAGTTGTTGCCAAAAATGTATGAGGCGTGAAAAGAAAAATAAATAAAAACCTATACGTGTGAACAACAACAAAATCAATAGAAATTTTCCCAGAGGAAGAGGTTAGAACTTTCTGGAGAATGAGTTTATAACAATTATTTTAAATATTTTCAAATAGAAAAAAACAATTTCTTTTTTTAAGTACTAATATTTTTTCTCCATCTTTATTAACTTGGATATTTCTTATTTACATTTCAATTGTTATTGCCCTTCTGGGTTTCTGGGCCAACATCACCTAAGCCCCATCTTCTCCCCATTACCGCCCTCCTCCCAACAATCACGTTCACTGGGGGTTCAGTCTTGGCAGGACCGAGGGCTTCCCCTTCCACTTGTGCTCTTACTAGGATATTCATTGCTACCTATGAGTTCAGAGTCCAGGGTCAGTCCATGTATAGCCTTTGGGTAGTGGCTTAGTCCCTGGAAGCTCTGGTTGCTTGACATTGTTGTTCATATGGGGTCTTGAGCCCCTTCAAGCTCTTCTAGTCCTTTCTCTGATTCCTTCAACGGGGGTCCTGTTCTCAGTTCAGTGGTTTGCTGCTGGCATTCGCCTATGTATTTGACATATTCTGGCTGTGTCTCTCAGGAGAGATCTACATCCGGTTCCTGTCAGCCTGCACTTCTTTGCTTCATCCATCTTATCTAGTTTGGTGGCTGTATATGTATGGGCCACACTTGGGGCACGCTCTGAATGGGTGTTTCTTCAGCCTCTGTTCTAAACTTTGCATCCCTATTCCCTCCCAAGGGTATTCTTATTCCCATTTTAAAGAAGGAGTGAAGCATTCACATTTTCATTATCCTTCTTGAGTTTCATGTGTTCTGTGCATTTACGGTAATACAAGCATTTGGGCTAATAAATGAGTGCATACCATGTGTGTTTCTCTGTGATTGGGTTACCTCACTCAGGATGATATTTTCCAGTTCCAACCATTTGCCTATGAATTTCATAAAGTCATTGTTTTTGATAGCTGAGTAGTACTCCATTGTGTAGATGTACCACATTCTCTGTATCCATTCCTCTGTTGAAGGGGATCTGGGTTATTTTGAGCTTGTAGCTATTATAAATAAGGCTGCTATGAATATAGTGGAGCATGTGTCTTTGTTATATGTTGGGGCATCTTTTGGGTATATGCCCAAGAGAGGTATAGCTGGGTCCTCAGGTAGTTCAATGTCCAATTTTCTGAGGAACCTCTAGACTGATTCCCAGAAAGGTTGTATCAGTCTGCAATCCCACCAACAATGGAGGAGTGTCCCTCATTCTCCACATGCTCGCCAGCATCTATTGTCACTTGAGTTTCTGATCTTAGCCATTCTGATTTGTGTGAGGTGGAATCTCAGGGTTGTTTTGATTTGCATTTCCCTTATGACTAAAGATGTTGAACATTTCTTTATGTTTCTCAGCCATTCAGCATTCCTCAGCTGTGAATTCTTTGTTTAGCTCTGAACCCCATTTTTTAATAGGGTTATTTGTCTTCCTGCAGTCTAACTTCTTGAGTTCTTTGTATATTTTGGATATAAGCCCTCTATCTGTTGTAAGACTGGTAAAGATCTTTTCCCAATCTGTTGGTTGCCATTTTGTCCTAACAACAGTGTCCTTTGCCTTACAGAAGCTTTGCAGTTTTATGAGATCCCATTTGTTGACTCTTGATCTTAGAACATAAGCCATTGGTGTCTTGTTCAGGAAATTTTCCCCAGTGCCCATGTGTTTGAGATTCTTCCCCACTTTTTCTTCTATTAGTTTGAGTGTTCTTTTTATAGGCCTGTGTGGCAGGAGTGCTGTAGACCTGTTTTCCTGTTCTCTTTCAGTCAGTTATGGGAACAGAGTGTTCTGCTTTCAGGCGTGTAGTCATTCCTGTCTACTGGTGTTCAGGTGTTCCTGTGGGCATGTGTCCTGAGTCCACCAGACACGTCACTTGGAGCAGAAAAGTTGGTCCTACCCCTCATCTCCAGCTTGGAGTCACTTCTCAGATCCGGGTTTCACCTGTCTGTGAGTGCAGCAACCAGAAGGGCCTGCGCCACCTTTGCTCAGGACCCTGTGCACAGCGGGCCCAGATGGCGCTAGGCATTTTCCTCTAGAGTCAAAAATATGGGCAGAGAGTAGTCTCCTCTGGTTTCCCAGGCGTGTCTGTCCCTCTGAAGGTCTAGCTCTCCCTCCCACAGGATTTGGGTTCAGGGAGCTGTTTCACCGGGTCCCTTTAAATCCAGGCGGTGTCTGGACCTCAGCATTGAGTGCCCCTATCTTCCTGTTCCTAGAGGCCCTATAGAGTTTCCTCTTGGGCCAGGGATGTGGGCAGGGGTGGGCAGTACTGGAGGTTTCTCCTGCCCTGCAGTGTCAGGAGTGCCCACCTGTCCGTTTGGTGAGCTCTCTCTCCCCCGGGGTTTGGGAGCAGGGAGCAGTGGGCCGGGATCAGCGAGGTTCAGAAGAAACAATTTCTAAAGGAAATATGGAGCTATGAATATAGGAAAAATAAGAGGTCACTAAAGATACTATCAGGCATAAATCATTTAAAAGAACCAAAGAAACTGTGAATTAAAAAAATAAACATAAAAAATCACTATGGAGCTTAATACGAGATAGAATGATGTAAAGGGAACAATCAACACATTTGAAAATAGATGAACTGGCATCCAATTTAGGGAAAAATAAATAAATAAGTCTCAGAAAAATATGGAACACCATTAAATGTGCCAAGATATTGCACAATAGAAATCTCAGAAAGAGAAGAGAGTAGGAATAAGAAAAAGTATTTGAAGAAATAATGACAAATTTCCTGAAAGAGAGTGGGAAAAAATGCTTAAACCATATACTCCAGGAGCTCCCTGAGCCCCAATTAGAACAGATTCAAGAGCCCAACATGATCCTCATTAAAACCAAGCTGTCCCAAGTGTGAAACAGAAAGAGATTTTGAACTCAGCCAGAGAAATGTGACTTTTCAAATAGAAATGATCTTCATTATAATCCACAGTTGATTTTCACTTGAAACTAAAGAAGCTAGAAAGCAGTAGGCTAAGACAAGCAGCAGTGAAAAAGCCAAAATGATCTCACAAGCACTCTACATACCAACAAGTATTACTCAATACTACATTAATGAAAACCCACATTGTATTAAAAACATTTCACAAAAATTAAGTTGATTAATTTAAATATTTAAGGGTAAGAAAGACAAGAAGTTGCCAGTAGGAATATCTTGGGATGGAATGAAAGGATACCAGAGGGTGACTAAAATCCACACAACAAATAAAGAACACAAGGATAGATAGTCATGTAGGTGAATATTAAAAACTGTACAAATATAGTTCATATTTATTTGTAAATATATCCTAAAGTACAACTTTACAAAACAATAATTACAAAGCAAGAGCAATAGATGCAAACTACATAAATATGTAATTCATGATAATAATGGCGATGAAAGGAGAAACAGCATTATAAAGGCAAATTTTCACATGATATTGAAAATAAGTTAATATTGTCATCTACTTTTATAAACTGAGACTTGAATTGTAATACACAAATCATCTATTGGGAAAATGACTAAAAGTACATACATGAAAATTAAAAATAGTGGGGAGATTATGGTGGCACACACCTTTAATCCCAGAACTGGGAGGAAGTGGTAAGTGGATCTTTGTAAGTTCGAGGTCAGTCTGGTCTACATAGCAAATTCTAGGACAGCCACAGCTACATAGTGAATACAAAAACAAACAAACAAACAAATAAAATTAAATTAAAAAATGATAAAATTACAGTGATCCAGGCTAAAGAATGAATTCAGATTTCTACTTCTCACGATATTTAAAATTAAGTTAAAATGCATCAGACTTATGGGTAAGATCTGAAATTATAGTCTGCTGGAAGGAAAATAAATAATCTCTAAAGCTTTATGATATACAGTAGATTGATATAAATATTTGTGGCCTTGTATTAGCAAATGTTTTTTTCTTTTTCATTTGTTTATTTATTTGTTCACTTTATATTCCAATCACGTCCCCCCTCCCTCCTCTCCTACCAGTCCCATTCTTACAAACTCCTCCTCCTCCATTACCCCCTTCTCTTCTTCTCAGAGAAGCCCACTTGGGTATCACCCTGTACTGGGATATCAAGTTGCAGCAGGACTAAGCACATCTTCTCCAACTGAAGCCCAACCAGGTGGTTCAGTTAGGAGTAGGGGATCCAATGACAGGGAACAGAGTCAGAGACAGTCCCCCTTCCACTTGTTAGGGGACCCACATGAAGACCAAGCTTCACATCTGCTAGAAATGTGTAGGTGGCCTAGGTCCAGCCCCTGCATGCCCTTTGGTTGATGGTTCAGTCTCTGTGAATCTTTAGGGACCCAGGTTAGATGGTCTCCTTGTGGAGTCCCTATCTCCTCCTCCTCCCTCAATCCTATCCCCCACTCTTCCACAAGACTCTGCAGACTCTGCCTGATGTTCAGCTCTGGATCTCTGCATCTGTTTCTATCAGCTGATGAAGAAGTCTCTAGGTACCTGTTTGCAAGCATAGCTGAGTATCATTAATAGTGTCAGGGGTTGGCTCTCTCCTATGAGATGCTCTCAAGTTAGAGCAGTTGTTAGTTGGCCATTCCCTCAGTCTCTGCTCCATCTTTATCCATGTACATCTTGTAAGCTGGGTCAAAAGTTTTATGGGTGGGTTGGCTCTCCTCTCCCTTCACTGAAGTCCTGCCTGGCTACAGGAGGTGGCCACTTCAGCAAATGGTTTCGTACAAAAAGGAAACTGACATAGGGAAAAAGATAGCTTTAATCTGATTTTATTTATGTATTTATTCATTTATTTATGTATTTATTTTGTGCTTCAAAGCATACCATTAAGAAACTTAAAGTTTAAAAAGAAGAAAAAAATTGCTGAATGGTGGCGGCACAGAGGCAGGAAGATCTCTGAGTTTGAGGCCAGCCTGGTCTACAGAGGGAGTTTCAGGACAGCTGCACCGAGAAACCTTGTCTTGAAAAACCAAAAAAGAAAGGAAGGAAGGAAGGAAGGAAGGAAGGAAGGAGGGAAGGAGGGAGGGAGGGAGGAAGGAAGGGAGGAAGGAAGGAAGGGAGGAATGAGGGAAGGAGGGAGGGAGGGAGGGAGGAAGGAAGGAAGGAAGGGAAGGAAGGAAGAAAGAAAGGAAGGAAGGAAGGAAGGAAGGAAGGAAGGAAGGAAGGCGAGCAGGCTGAAAGAAAGACTTAAAAGAAAGACTGAAAGTAGGCTGGCAGTTGTGGTCCATGTGGTGGTATTTGCCTTCAATCCCAGCATTCATGAAGCTTAGGTATGAGTATGTATGAGTTTGAAGCCAGTCTGGTCCTTAGGCCAGTCTGGCTGTAGGCCAGCCAAACTACATAGTGTGACCTGTGATCCTGTCTCAATTAAACAAACAAGAAGAAAATAAGAATGAAATTCATGTAATAGAAGAAACTACTTATATATTTTATATCTGGCAATGTATGGTACTCAAAGTGTAACTAACTTTTAAAAACTAAAAATGAAAACGACAAAACTCTAAACAAGTCAGAGGATTTGTAGATGCTTATTTATGCTATAACTCTTCACTGATATGGTATAACTCTTTCTTCTAGGATGCAAGTCTTTAAGAATATCTTACAATGGATCTGACCATATTTCCTCCTCCCTCGAACTCCTCTAACTCCCCACTTCTTGACTCTCTTCTTAATTTTGTGTCTTTTGTTTTCAAAAGAACCCACTGTATCTAGTTTGTGTTTCCCATGTGCTTACAGTGTGGGGTCATCCAGTGCAGCATGGTGGATTCACCAGGCGCCACATCCTTAAAGCAAACTGTCTTTCTCTCTCTCTCTCTCTCTCTCTCTCTCTCTCTCTCTCTCTCTCTCTCTCTCTCTCTCTCTCTCTCTCTCTCAGAAACCATCAGCTGTCAGTAACTCCTCAGTGTCTCCATGGGGAAAATCAAGCTGCCCAAGCCGAAACAGAGCTTCAGGCGCCCGCAGCCACCAGCCACTTCTGACCCTGTGGGAACACAGCAACCCAGCAGCACAGTTGGGTGGAATTTGCCTAAAATGCCCACAGCCCACAAAACAGAGTCAAGAAAAACTCCACACACAAGCAAAGCTTCGAGTCTACAAGAGAATAATGGACCAGGAAAACTGCATGCAGCCCATACCAGGACCAGGGAGACAAAACAGCAAACATGTCAAGGAGATGAAATTGACATTTTTCTAAAAAGATGTACAATAGCTTACTTGCCCTGTTATTCTCCTTTTTTTTTCATAAACTGGTTCACAAGGGGGGGGGGATGTCCTAACGTTGTGAAAATATGGCTAACACCATCTATCATTAAAGAAATGCAAATGAAATTTGCAATGCCAGGCTGCTTTACACCCTACTGGATTGTTGTAAAATACAATCAAAGTCCAAGAGTAGTAACGGGTTTGGGGAAGGACAAAGAGAAATTGAGAACCTCATCCACTCCTGGTAAGGATTAAAAATAGTGTAGTCACTGTGTGAAAACAGTTTGGTAGCTCTCTTAAAGCTAAATGTAGACTTCCTTTGTGATCCAGCAAACCGAGAACACTGAAAGCATGTGTTTGCACGAAAGCCTGTACATGGCCAGGCGTGGTGGCTCATGTCTTTAATCTCAGCACGCAGGGGGTAGAGGTGGGCAGAGGATCTCTGTGAGTTCAAGGGCAGCTTGGTCTACATAGTGAGGTCTAGGACAACTAGGGCTACATAGTAAGAACCTGTCTCAAAAGACCAAATAACAAACAAACAAATCAATTAATTGATTACAATAAATATTATAATATAATAATAATATGAAAGAAGCCACATAAATCATGTATACAACATGGATATAGGGATAGAAAGTAGGTAAGTGGTTTTCAGAATGTGAGGAGCATGAAAGTGACAACTAACAAGAAAAGGGCAGAAATGTCCTGGGATTAGTGGTGATGGTCACAAAGCATGACAAATGCACAAAAACTAGACAGTTTTTTTTGTATTTTTGTACATGTCCATATAACGTTTAAGGGGATGTCATAGTCTCCCTAGGCTCTTATAACCACATTTAGCTTTAGAGATATGATCTGCTTCAGAATACCCACTAAAGTTGTACTGATAAGGGATATTGGGGTCAGAATGTTAACTATGATGCTGGCATGCAGAAGAGAGGATTCCACATGGCCTATGATGACTGATTTGGACTGACTATGGCTAAGCTGAAACACTTATCTCTTGTCATGGGACCTAAAGACAAGATGATGTGTTGGCCATTCTTTGAATGTGTGTGTCAAAAAAAAATAAGGAAAAGGCCAACCAGTTTTGTGTTTTGTTAAAGAAGAAAATCCATCTTGAATTTCTTAAAACCACAAGACCCACATAAAGTCCTCTTGGTTTGTGGCTGTAGTTGAGCAGAAGCATAAAATGGTACACTGTGAACTGATTCTTTTTTTTTTTTTTTTTTTTTTTGGTCAACTTGACACAGATCAGAGTTACATTGGAAGGTGGAAACCCCCGTTGAAAAATTGCCTTCACTAGATTGGCCTGTGGGCATGTCTGTGGGGACATTTTCCTGATTAATAACTGATGTGGAAGAGCCCAGACCACCATGGGTGATGCCACCCCCGAGTGGGTGGTCCTGAGGTATGTAAGAAAGCAAACTGAGCAAGCCATGGGGAACAAGCCAGTAATAAGCATTCCTCCATGGTTCCTGCCTCTGCTCCCTCTTGAGTTCCTGCCCTGACTTCCCTCAATCATGGACTATAAATGGGATGTGTAAGCCAAACAAACCCTTTCCTTCCCAAGTTGCTTTTGGTCATGGCGTTTATCACAGCAGGAGAAAGCAAATTCGGACACACCAACGATTCTGGAATTTTTTTACATGTTGGACCCCAGGAAATGTGTTCTGACTTTTGATATATATGAGAAAATATTGTGATTGTTTTTATAATATGCTGAGAGTCAGTCTAAAAGAGAGATCAAGAAGAACCAAAATTGGACAAGAGAAATGTCCCTAAGCTTTTCCTCAAACCATTGCCATGGGTTCCTGCCTGTTGGCCTATTCAGTCAGCCTCTCCTGAGCATTGCATTGGATTGCTAGCATTTGTTGGAATTTGGACACGAAGGAAGACATTCCCTTTGGGAACCTGGCTCTGTTCCTTTCAGTAGTACTGCACAGCTGCACTGAGAACACAGCCAACTTCTATGTAAAGGTCAGTTCCTCTGGTGAGCAGAAAGCAAGCAACGGCAGAGGCCTGCAAAAGGGGGTGGGGGCAAGCGATCGATAAAAGTCTGCCATGGGGTGGTGGAGATCCAGGCATAATGGATGCCATAAACAAACAGCAGGTTTGGATGTGAGGTAATTACATGAAACTCCAGAACAAAATTTCCAGATTCTGTGCCTCAGGCTTACCCCCTGCTCTGAAGATTTGGTTGGAATCCCATGGTCCCATACATGCCAAGAGCTGCTCACTTTTTTTTTCCACCACTAGTTTCAACCTTGGTTTTTAGGTTTCAAACCAACGATATTTGCAGAGACAATGTAACTTCATAGTTCAAGCATTGAGTCTGCTGACTAAACACCTGAAGGAGTCCATAAGTCTCTCAGTCTCTACCTCTAAAGATACTCATGACAAAACTAACGCCAATAAATAGAACTGAAAATGATGCCCATATGAATTATCAGTTCCAGAAAGGAAACAATCAAATTTTAGTTCCTGTTTACCTGAAACCATAGATACCACTGTGTCATGGATCAATTACCCTCGGTGGCCTCCCCTAAATCTCTACCACAGAACACTTAGGTGTAATGGCAGTACTCCCCGTGGTAGAAGACATGGAGTCCTGTCTGGCTGGATCCTTTAAGTCAATTAAAGTTTGAGGACAGAGTTCAGTAATACAGCACCCATAGGAAGTCCATGTATTAAATTTACAAGAAAAAAAGTCACACAGCAAAGAAGACATAACTGCAATTAATGAACTCATCATCCATGTGCTTTTTATTCATATTTTTAAAATTGGCATTCAAAGGATTGTTTTTCATTGTTCTTATTCATCCACCCCCTGTCTTTCCTTCACAAAACAGAAATAAAGGAAGAAATGAGGAGGAAGAACTTACAAAATAACCCAAACTGTCCACATCAATGTGAAGAGAATCATACAGTCACAGAATGTGTCATAAATGATATCTGAACAATAAATTTTAAGGTGATTTGGTAATTGCCAGTGCCTTCTAATTGATCAACAAGGTTAAACTACCTTCAGGGGCTACTCAGAGAGGACTGGTATTTGTCTACCATGTGACTCCTACACTGTATGTTTTGTTGGAAAATGTAATCCCTCAATATAGGAAGTTCCATTGTTCCCCGAGGAACTCCCTGTCAGCCCCCAGAAGTGAAAGTCAACTATATTGCCTGTAATCTCTATCATAGTGATGATACTTCCGAAATGAAATAGTTATTTAATAAAAATGTGAAACCTCTCAGACTAAAAAGTTGTTATAAAACACCAGCACACTTAGACTTGAATGATTAATCTAGGAAAACAGTAAGATTATAAATAGGTTTATTTCAAGAATTAAGGGTCCTGGTTAATGGGTATCAACATGCCTGCTGTTTAAGTACATGGGACAGTGTAGGAAACAAAACGTAAGCAGAATCACTTTGTCCTAACTACTGTCACCTTGCTCTTGAATTTCAGTTTTTCTATCTGTAAAATGGATTTAGCTTTCTGTTTCGGAAATGGCCGATGGAGCTTGTGCTCCCTTTGTCTTGACATTGCTCTCACTTTCTGTTGAATGAATTAGTCCTGGTCCTCCCTAATCAATGAGTACACAACTGTGACATTTTTCACAGTGCCGTCGTTAGCATTAGCAGAGTGCTTGCCATTTTGTAAAGATTAAATAGATATCTAGCTTTGATTCAGTGACCTATAAAATACACCACAATCAGGAAAAAGACATTTTGGGGTCCTGGAGAGGTAGAGTTTTGATGATTAGGAACACACCCCGCTCTCTCAGAAAACCCAAGTTCAGGTTCCAGCAATGGCACTGGGTGGCCCACAAGTTCCTATAACTTCAGCTCCAAGGGATCTGTGTCCTGTTCTGACTTCCATGGCACCCGCACTCAGTGCACAAACCCACACACACATGCACATAATTATTTTTTAGAAAATTTTAAATTTACTAAAAAAGAAGATACATGAGTTGGGGGGGAAGTGTGAATAATATGAAGATATACTGTATGAAATTCTCAAAGAACTAATAAAAAAGGAAGTATATTGGGTCAAAGTGATGTAAATCTATATATTGAGTAACTCTGAAGTACAGGAATGAAGGGGAATTTACCTTGTACATTCAATGGAGGTAAGAGGATGAGGGGATAGAGTGAAGGAAATACAGAACATATTAAAGGCAGAAAATACAGGGTGTGAAAGCAGTGAAAGGCCAAACAAGACCAGTACAATGGGAAGTTGAATCTTAATTCATTTGCTATAATATCATAATTAAAAGAAACATTATATTTGAATTAGAAGTTATCCTAATTGTATAACACATAAAATAGAAGGATGACAAGAGGATAAACACTGTGGGGAAGAGTTAAACTGTTTGCAAGACAAGCATGAAGGCCTCAATGATATCCTGGGAACAGCATTTTTAAAAAGCTGGGCATTTTGGTGTACTATTGTAAAAGCCATGACCTTGTGATTGCTATCAATTTTCCCTTTGTACCCAATATAATGCTTGGGGTACTCATTCATTCATTATGATGTATTTTAATTATGGTGTGACTAGATAGAAAACAAATTATTGGTAACTGAAAGCTATTGAAAGAGGAAGACTTTGTTCCATGCACTCTTATTTGTAGGTGTGGGTTTTGCCCATTTTTTACTATTAAATGTGCTTCAGTGAACATCCTCAGGTGGAGTCTCTGTGAATTTCAGACCAATTTCCCTTATGAATATCGACGCAAAAATACTCAATAAAATTCTGGCAAACCGAATCCAAGAGCACATCAAAACAATCATCCACCATGATCAAGTAGGCTTCATCCCAGGCATGCAGGGATGGTTTAATATACGGAAAACCATCAACGTGATCCATTATATAAACAAACTGAAACAACAAAACCACATGATCATTTCATTAGATGCTGAGAAAGCATTTGACAGAATTCAACACCCCTTCATGATAAAAGTCCTGGAAAGAATAGGAATTCAAGGCCCATACCTAAACATAGTAAAAGCCATATACAGCAAACCAGTTGCTAACATTAAATTAAATGGAGAGAAACTTGAAGCAATCCCACTAAAATCAGGGACTAGACAAGGCTGCCCACTCTCTCCCTACTTATTCAATATAGTTCTTGAAGTTCTAGCCAGAGCAATCAGACAACAAAAGGAGGTCAAGGGGATACAGATCAGAAAAGAAGAAGTCAAAATATCACTATTTGGAGATGATATGATAGTATATTTAAGTGATCCCAAAAGTTCCACCAGAGAACTACTAAAGCTGATAGACACCTTCAGCAAAGTGGCTGGGTATAAAATTAACTCAAATAAATCAGTAGCCTTCCTCTACACAAAAGAGAAACAAGCCGAGAAAGAAATTAGGGAAACAACACCCTACATAATAGACCCAAATGATATAAAGTACCTCAGTGTGACTTTAACCAAGCAAATGAAAGATCTGTATGATAAGAACTTCAAGCCTCTGAAGAAAGAAATTGAAGAAGATCTCAGAAGATGGAAAGATCTCCCATGCTCATGGATTGGCAGGATTAATATAGTAAAAATGGCCATTTTACCAAAAGTGATCTACAGATTCAATGCAATCCCCATCAAAATCCCAATCCAATTCTTCAGAGAGTTAGAAAGAACAATTTGCAAATTCATCTGGAATAACAAAAAAAAATAGCTAAAACTATCCTCAACAATAAAAAGACTTCCAGGGGAATCACTATCCCTGAACTCAAGCATTATTACAGAGCAATAGTGATAAAAACTGTATGGTATTGGTACAGAGACAGGCAGATGGACCAGTGGAATAGAATTGAAGACCCAGAAGTGAATCCACACACCTATGCTCACTTGATGTTTGACAAAGGAGCCAAAACCATCCAATGGAAAAAAGATAGCATTTTCAGCAAATGGTGCTGGTTCAACTGAAGGTTAGCATGTAGAAGAATGCAGACCAATCCATTCTTATCACCTGTTACAAAGCTTAAGTCCAAGTGGATCAAGGACCTCCACATCAAACCAGATACACTCAAACTAATAGAAGAAAAATTCGGGAAGCATCTCGAACACATGGGCACTGGAGAAAATTTCCTGAACAAGACCCCCATAGTTTATGCTCTAAGATCGAGGATCGACAAATGGGATCTCATAAAACTGCAAAGCTTCTGTAAGGCAAAGGGCACTGTTGTTAGGACAAAATGGCAACCAACAGATTGGGAAAAGATCTTTACCAATCCTACAACAGATAGAGGCCTTATATCCAAAATATTCACAGAACTCAAGAAGTTAGACCGCAGGGAGACAAATAACCCTATTAAAAAATGGGGTTCAGAGCTAAACAAAGAATTCACAGCTGAGGAATGCTGAATGGCTGAGAAACACCTAAAGAAATGTTCAACATCTTTACTCATAAGGGAAATGCAAATCAAAACAACCCTGAGATTCCACCTTGCACCAGTCAGAATGGCTAAGATCAAAAACTCCAGCGACAGCAGATGCTGGCGAGGATGTGGAGAAAGAGGAACACTCCTCCATTGTTGGTGAGATTGCAGACTGCTACAACCATTCTGGAAATCAGTCTGGAGGTTCCTCAGAAAATTGGACATTGCATTACCTGAGGACCCAACTATACCTCTCTTGGGCATATACCCAAAAGATGCTCCAACATATAACAAAGACACATGCTCCACTATGTTCATAGCAGCCTTATTTATAATAGCCAGAAGCTGGAAAGAACCCAGATGCCCTTCATCAGAGGAATGGATACAGAAAATGTGGTACATCTACACAATGGAATATTACTCAGCTATCAAAAACAATGACTTCATGAAATTCATAGGCAAATGGATGTAACTGGAAAATATCATCCTGAGAGAGGTAACCCAATCACAGAAAAACACACATGGTCTGCACTCATTGATAAGTGGCTATTAGCCCAAATGCTTGAATTACCCTAGATGCATAGACACATGAAACTCAAGACGGATGATCAAAATGTGAATGCTTCACTCCTTCTTTAAAAGAGGGAACAAGAATACCCTTGACAGCGAATAGAGAGGCAAAGATTAAAACAGAGACTGAAGGAACACACATTCAGAGCCTGCCCCACATGTGGCCCATACATATACAGCCATCAAACTAGATAAGATGGATGAAGTAAAAAAGAAGTGCTGGCTGACAGGAACTGGATGTAGATCTCTCCTGAGAGACACAGCCAGAATACAGCAAAATACATATGGCGAATGCCAGCAGCAAACCACTGAACTGAGAAGCAGGGACCCCCGTTGAAGGAATCAGAGAAAAAGGACTGGAAGAGCTTGAAGGGCTTGAGACCCCATATGACCACCAATGCCAACCAACCCAGAGCTTCCAGGGACTAAGCCACTACCCAAAGACTATACATGGACTGACCCTGGGCTCCAACCTCATAGGTAGCAATGAATAGCCTAGTAAGAGCACCAGTGGAAGGGGAAGCCCTGGGCCCTGCCAAAACCTAGACCCCCAGTGAACCCAGTTCTTGTGGGGAGGGAGGTAATGGGGGGAGGATGGGGAGGGAGCATCCATATAGAAGGGAGAGGGGGGGTTAGGGGTTGTTGGCCCAGAAACCTGGAAAGGGAATAACAATTGAAATGTAAATAAGAAATACCCAAGTTAATAGAGATGGAAACAAAGGAGGAGTCTCTGTGGAGATTGTATAAGCCAGAGATTTTTCTCTAGGGCACATACTTAGTAGTGTAATTACTAAGCCATAGGGAGTGCTTACCTGTACAAGTGGAATTGTTGAGTCTTAGGCAGTGCTTATCAGGTGTTTCCAAAGTGATTGAACCAATTTGTTCCCCCACTGTAGTATGTGATGTTCTACTTCTCAACATTGGTTCAACACTTGATGTAATCAGTCATTGATTTCTTTAAAAGAAATACATAGGTGACTGTAAAACGAGCAATCATTCTGATACACATTTACCTGATTACTGGTGAGGTTGAGTAGTTTTCACTGATTCTTGTCCAGCGGGGTGCCTTCCTCCATGAAGTACCATTAACATCCTTGGCTCAGTTTTTAATCTCAATGGCTGCCAGCCATGCTGATTTGTTTTCATTCTTTATATAGCCCATGTATAAACCTAGTCATAGTTTTATACATCTTTAGTCTCTCTGCATATGTTGCCTCTCTTTTTTATATTATAGTTTGAATCATTCATGTGAATTATTTACATATCAGTATTGTTTCATTGAGTATTGATCCACAAAGCATTTAAAAGCAATAAAAGAAAGGAGTTTTAATGTGCTTTATAAGACATGAAGGAAAGGTTCAGGATACTAGTAAAGTGTGTGTGTGTGTGTGTGTGTGTGTGTGTGTGTGTGTTTCTGAGCATTACATCCAGAACATCGCACATACTAAGCACATGGTATTACCACAAATCTATACTCAAGGTACTTGCTTATCTTCTCATCCTGGAAGACAAAGTAAACATGGAATGGGATCGAATAGGAACCTTCAAAATAAACCTACAGTTATATGATCTGTTGGTTTATGAGAAAGATTACAAGAATACGCAACATGTGGTATTGGGAGAACTGGATATCTGTGTACAGAAGAAAAGTAGTCCTGCATTTTAGTTAAAAATCAATTAAAAATGAACTACAGACTTAACGTTACACCCTGAAATTATGAAACAAGTAGAAGAAAACATAAGGGACATGCTTCATGACATTGAAGTGGGTGAGACATTTCTGTGGGGTAGGAACTCCAAAATACAGGAAACAAAAGCAAAAAATGATGTACGGTTACATCAAACTGAAAAGCTTCCACAGAGTGAAAAGAAAAAGTGAAAAGCCAGGTGCCAAGAAGTAAAATATTTTCAACCTGTATATGTGGCATATTCAGAACACATAGGGAACTCAAAACACAAAACATTCTTAGCAAACTAATATACGACCCACCTACATGCTACCTATTGTGCTAGTGAGGCTCCAGGAACACATCCCACAGAATCAACTAAGCAAGGCTCCCAGAGACTGAAGTGGCAATCACGGAGTCTGCATGGATCTGTGCTAGGTGTGTTATGATTGTGTACCTTGGTGTTCTGGTAGGAATCTTCACAGTTGGAGTAGGGGCTGTCTCTGACTTTTGCTTGCTCTTGTGATCTGCCTACTGGGTTGCCTCATCCAGCCTTGACTTGAGGGGAGGTGCTTAGCATTATTGTAACTCTTTATGGCATATTTGGTTGATATCCCTGGGAGGTCTGCTCTTTTCTGAAGGGAAACAGAGAAGGAGTGGAAAATGAGGAGACGTTGATGGGGGGAGAGGGGAAGAGAAATTGTGAGGATGGAGGGAGGATAAACCATGGTTGTGATAAATTTGTATGAGGGAAGAATAAATATACATAAATAAAAGAGAAATAGCAAAATAATAAATAACCTGATCTCAGAATGGGCAATAGACCCAACAAGAATTCTCTCAAAAGAAGACATACAAGTTGCCGAAAGAAATATGAAAAGAAGACAAAACAAAACAAAAAACACCCAAAGTCACTCATCATCAGGAAATGCAAGTTAAAGACACAATGTAATATCCCCTCACCCAGTAAGAACGTCAATTAGCAAAAAGACAGAAGATAGCAAGCATGTCCCTTATGAGAATGTGGAACAAAGGGGAAGCCTGGCATATTGTTGGTAGGAATAGAAAACCATGTGATGGTTCCTCAAAAAACTAAACATAGACTAAGCATATAATCCAATAATTCTACGTCTGGGTATGTACCCCAAAAAACTGAAATCTGAGTCTTTAGTGACATCATGTTCATATTTATTGCTGTATGATTCCCAATAGCTAAAATTGTGGAAGTAGTCCAAGTTTTCATAGATGAATGAGCGAACTTCTCAAAATGTGTATAGTGTAATATATAATTCAACAATTAAAGACAAGGAGGCCACACAGTGAACTCTTATCTTGAAAAACAATAACAAAAGAAAACAAAAACAACATTGAGGACATTATATTAAGTGAAATAAGTTAGGTACAAAAAAGTTAAGTACTATACTCTTAAAGTACTATATTCTTAAAGAAAGTACTCAGACTAGTCAAAACTCATATCAACAGAAGGGAGAGGCCAGGGTCTAGGCACACGGAGGACTAGAAATCTAGTTTAATGGGTATAGAATCTATGCCTTACCTGATCAAATGAGAAGGATTCTTCATAATGGCTTTACAAAAATTATGTATGTATTTAGCACCACTAAACTATATACATAAAGTGCCAGAAATGCTAAATTGTTAGATGTGTGTTAGAACAAGAAAAATTAGGAAAGGGTATACAAATTCATGTGCCTTTATTGATAGATAGGGTCTGGTTTTATACTCCTTCCCTTGAATATAGGCTTAGTTATTCATTCATTTAGAGCAACTTACTCTGAAATAGCCGTTTGTTCTTCATTTAAGCTGATAGGAAAATGACTTCTTTATTCGGTGATCTTTCTAAAAATGAACTCATCTGGCAGTAGAACCTCACACATCACTGGTCTTTAACACTTCTTTCATATGACACATATAAATGTATCCATGATTTTTATTGGAGCTTTTAAACTTAAAAATTAAGTGAATAAAAGTTTACAGACTGATATATTTTTACTACACTTTTATTAGCCTGCAAGGGCTGCCATACAAAATATCACAGATTGGGTATAAACTGAAATTGGTTTCTCACAATTATAGAAGCAAGAAATCCAAGACCGAGGTGTTCTAATGATTTGCTTCTGTTGAGGAATCCCTTCCCAGCTTTTACATGGCTACCTTCTTACTATGTGCTCACATAGCTTTTCCTCTGAGCACAGATGAAGGATATCATATTCCTTTCTAAAATCAGCATTCCAATCCTGTGTTAGTCTGCAGATTCGGACTACATCTAACCTTTAGCTGCCACACCATTATAGGTCCTATTTCCAAACTCAGTAGTCACATATGGCTGGGGGCTTTGAAAGAGTTCATTCAACGAAGACAAAAGTTAGTTCATAGCAATGTCCTAGAATTTCCTGAAACGTGATGGGGAAAAATCGTTCTAATCCCTTCAGATTGCATCATTTATTTTAAGCAACCAGGTTGAGAAAGTCACCAGGGCTTCTGAGAGTGTGCATGGCTGCCCAGGCACGCTAATCTCCCAACTCGAAGGGTGTTTCTTAGTAAAACAAATGGAAATGTTTCGATCTTTCTGATCTCATAGATTCTGGCTTTACAAACTTCCTCTCGTTTCCCAGAGAACGTTTTACACAGGAGGTTTATTTTGTTATTATTATTGGAAACCATAATTTTTAATCGTGTAAAAGTAAGGTTAAAAGTAAAAAAGCTCCGGCCAAGAGTACCACTGAGTTCATTTTGAATTGGCTTCCTCTGCTAGGCATGGAGCCTGACCTTCAGTGTGGTTTGTGTACCCAGTGAGACTCCGTTGGAGAAAGCTGATCGGTCCTTTGCAAGTGGATGCCAATTGGAGATAGCTTGTGGGTTAAGGATGGGGAATCTTGTCCACTTCCATCCTCTCAGTGTCGGGACCTCATCCAGCTTGAACCTGTGCAGGCCCTGTGCTGCTGCTAGGTCTCTGTGAGTGCATATTGTGTCAGTCCTATTGTTTCTTGAAGGGCCTTGTTTCCTTTGTATCTTCTGTCCCATCTGGCTCCCGACAATCTTTCCACCTCCTCGTCCACAGGGTTTCCTGAGCCCGGAGGGGAGGGACATGGTGAAGACATTCCATTTAGGGCTGAGTGTTCCAAGATCTCTCACTTTCTGCACATTGTCCAGCTGTGAGTCTCTGTGTTTGTCCCCATCTGCTGCAGGAGGCAGCTTCTCTGATGATGGCTGAGCAAGGCACTGATAGAGTATATAGCAGAATGTCATTAGGAGCCATTTTATTAGTATTCTATTCTTTTAGCAGAACAATAGTATGTGGGTTTCCCCCTTGGCACTCGGCATATCTATTCTCGGTTCTTGACTGCTCGAGCCGTCCTAGGAGTAATTTGAACGAAAAGTCGAAATCAAAAAGCATCGTATCTTCCCCAAAGCACATGGCGGAGACAACTGAGATCTAAATCGTAGCTCGTCTTGGGCTTGGCTGGACCCTGGCATCCTCCATGCCATGACGTACAGTTAATCCTAGCACAGCACCAGTCTTTGAGCCTTAGCTCCACTGGCAAAACAGAGCTGTCTGTACTTCACTTGGTAAACAGCTTAGCTCGTCATGTAAAGCCAAAAGACCCCATAATGCCAGGTTCAATGAGGATTGAGATTTACAGTTCTGTGACAAGATGTACCCCTCCCTTCTTGTTGGGACTCTGTGCCCTACTCGTTCACTCTAGTTGGCAATTAGCCTATTCTTGGGTTAGTACGATAGACTCAGCTTAACTGATCAGAGTCACTTCTACAATCTTCTAGGCCCCATTCTCTAAGACCCTGACTTTACTTTGAACGTTCCAGAAAAAAACCTATACTCACTAATATTTCTGCATGTGTAATTATGTTTGCTTATTGAAATAAAATCAACATATTACACACTTCACCTTTTTAATAAAGCGGATAATATTTCTGTAATTATATCTGTTTATCGAAATAAAATCAACACATTATGAACTTCACCCATTAATAAAAATGAACAATTTGGTGGGTTTTCTACATTCAGGTTTATACAGTTATCGCCACAATTTTAGAACATTTTCCTTTTCCCTATAAGAAAGCTTGTACCATTAGCATTCTTATCCTCTCATCCAACTCTATGCAAATACTAATTCACTCTGCCTTTATAGAGTTACTTATTATGCTATCTCATAAGTAGAATCATAAAATATGTGGTTTTTACTTCATTGGTTTCAGGGTTTATCTTCACTGTGTGTGTCAGCACTTCCTTTTGTGGCTAAGTATTAGTCTATCAGATGAGCATCGCAGGCTATATTTATATCTGCATTTGATTAGTATGTGGACACTTGACTTTATTATTAATAAATCTGCTATAGATGTTCATTCTAAGTTTTAATGTCAACAAATATTTTAATTTATCCTGGTACACATATTTAGGACTTGACTTTACTGGGCCACCAGGCAGCTCTGTAACCAACCTTTTGAGAAACTAAAAGAGGTTCCAGTTTTTCAATGTCCTAACTAGTACTTGTTATTACCCTTTTAATTTTAGTGATTCTAGCAGGTGTGGGGTGCCACTTCACTGTGTGTTTTTTGTTTGGTTGGTTATGGTTTTTCATTACATGGCTTCTCTGTGTAGCCTTGGCCATCCTGGAACTTTCTCTGTTGACCAGTCTGGCCTTGAATTCATAGAAATCCTCCTGCCTCTGCCTCCTGAGTGCTGGGATTAGAGGCATGACTCACCACCAACCAGCTCATTTCAGTTTTTTATTTCCATTCCACAGTGATTAATTAGTAATGAAATAGTGAATTTTTCATGTATTTATGGCTCACTTGGGAATTTTCTATTGAAGAGTGTTTTTCAATATTTTGCTCAATTTTTTTTTTTTTTTTTTTTTTTGGAGCTGAGGACCGAACCATATTTTGCTCAATTTTAAAATCAGGTTATTTGTCTTTTCACTGCCATATTAAGACACATACAAACAAGCAACATTAAATAGTTGCAATATATATATATATTTACTATCTATTATATAATGTATTGTATATAGACATATAGGTATATAGATACACAACAAAAGGGATCATACATTAAATTTTAACATAATTTTTTTATTGATTACTTAGGAATTTCACATAGTGCACCATGATGACTCTTCCCACTTTTCCTCAAGTCCACCCCCAACCCTTGTGGCCTCTCCCAAAAAAATGATTCAGGCAAAAAACAACAACAACAAAAAACAAAACAAAACCAAGTCCAATCTGTGTCGTCCATATACTCACTGGAGCATTGTCAACCTCCCGGTGGCCAGTCCCTTACAGAAAGATGGGTCCTTCCCCAACCCCACTCCCTCAGTACCCTCATATTGTGGAGAGCTGTACTTCAGCATCCTCGTTACCATGTTTAAAAGTTCTCTTCAATGGCTTCTGCCTAGGTTGTTATTTTTGGGCAGAAGGAGGTCACCACAGAAGCCTTCTATGTCTCTTTTTTTTTTTTTTTTTTTTTTTTTTTTTTCCGAGCTGGGGACCAACCTAGGGCCTTGCCTTCCTAGGTAAACTCTATGTCTCTCAATCAACTGTGGGTCTGCAGTCATCTATAACACTGCTAAAAGAAGCTTCCTTGTCCTTTACGGTCAGCAGGAGCAACGGATCATGGAATTCTACATGGTGTCTGGCAACAGCAGGGAGTATGGACATCTACCAGGCCTCCAGCATCAACATGTGCCATGGATCTTAGCATGGTCTCTGGTGGTAATACTGGCCATGGACACGAACGGGTCCCCAGCGCCAGCCTAGACCACAGACATCAACGTGGCTTCAGACAGCAGCATAGAACACATACATAGCCTTCAGTGGTAACATAAGCAAGGGACATCAACATAGCCCCCAGCTCTTGCAGACCCAGGGACCCAGACATGGGTCGGATGGATCATGGACATCAACAGGACCTCAGGTTGCAGCTCAGACAATTCACATGTGCATGGTTCCAGATGGCATCACAGCTCACATGTACCAACATGGCTTCTGGTGGCAGCACGGACCACAGGTATCTGTACGGCCTTCGGTGGTAGCATAGGCCATGGAGAAAAGGAGAGATACATTTGAGAGGGAAGGAGCAGAGGGGGAACAAAATGAGTTGCAGGGGAGAGAGGGAGGGTTAGAAATTATGTAACAGTACTTATTATGAAATTCTAAAATATAGTATTTTAATTAATAAAGGCTTAATAGTATATTAAAGGTACTAGAATTTTTACAATTTTCAATTTTTTCCTCCTATTTTGTGGGCCCCTTTTATTTATTTTTTTTGTTCTAAGAATGAAAATTAAATTTTTAATTTGCAACAATCTCATTTGTATTATTATCAGTCCACAGTTTAATTTTTAATCTATAAAGCTCCATTTCTTCTTTTCTTTCATTCTACTATCAAAGTCTATACAAAGTTTGCTTTAACTTGTAGTATTCTTACTAACATGGATTTCTTACTTACTGGTTTATGAAGATATATTTTAAATAAATGGGAAAAAGAAAGCCAAAACCAAAAGTAAATAAATCCATTTAAATTATTGCTCAGTGGTTTTTTTTTGTTTTTTGTTTTTTTTTTTTTTACATTTTAGTTTGAAGAATTCCCTCAACATTTAAAATTTTTTTAACATTTTTCTGTAAGTGTGTTTTTCCTGGCTATATGCCTGTGCACCGAGTGTGTGGAGTATCACACAGGGCAGAAGAGGATGCTGGATCCTGCAGAACCGAAGTTACACATGGTTGTTGGCTACCACGTGGGTGCTATGAACCAAACCCAGGTCATCTGCAAAAGGAACGAGTGCATTTAACTTTCTAACTCACCTTAGCATTTCTTGTAGGGCAGATTTGCTAGTCAAGAATAATGTCACTTGTTTTCAATCTGAATGTGCTCATTTCTTCTTTATTTTCCAAGGCCACTTTTTGCTGGATATAATATGGTTGTTTATTTCAGTTTTGTGCTTTTAGTGATTTGATTGGGCATTCTGCTGCCTTTTGCCCTCCATGACTTCCAGTGAGAAATGAAATATCTGTATTCCTTTCTGCTTTCAATAGCTTATCTTTGGTATTGGCTACTAACAGTTTATGACATGTGGCCCCATCTGAATTCATTCTACTTTGAGTTGGGTTTCTTTAATGTGTAGATTAAGATTTTTCATCACATTTGGAGTTTCTCATGCATCTTTGCCCCATTTGGACTTGCATTGTGCATATACTTACATGCCTGACGAAATCTAACATAGCCCACTCCCCTGAGGCTCTGTTAGGTTTTTTTTTCAGGCTTTTGCCTTTTTAATCTTCATATATGATAATCTCAATTGCTCTATATCCAAGTTCACTGCCTCTTCTGTCTTTTGTTTACTCAAGTCTACTTTGAAGTCTGTTCAGTTTTAAAGTTTTTCAATTAGAGTTATTTTATAATTTCCACTTAGTCCATCTTTCATTCTTTCTCATCTTTACTGCTATAGTTCATATCAGTATACAAAGAAATATCATTCTCATACTTCTCTTTAGTTCTATAAATATAACTTCCATTTCTTTTTCTTGAAGATATTAATTTTATGAAGAAAATAATTGGCACAGCTCATGAATATCCAGTGATAAGCTGAAACATAAATTCCCTGCCCCAAGGACATAAAATTGATTCAAAGTGGATCAATATGCATAACAAGTTTATATTAAAAATCATTCTTTATGCCTACCTCTCATGTGCTCATAAAACAATCAATGTAAAACAAGTGTAAAAGCTTTGTTTTATGCTTGAGTTCAGTTAATGCCCTAAGATTCACAACTTCTAAGCATTTACCAGCACCATTATTTCAAAATCCTACACTACTTTATATATTGATAATAAAAATTAAAAAACTGAATATATAAAATGGTCTAAACATCATTAATTCATTTTCTAACCTTTTGTTATTTATAATTTCAGACTTGCCAAATGTTTTAAGTGATTTGAAAAACAAATACTAATATCCAAGATATCAAAATAATCATATTTATTCAGTCTTCAAACTAAAATTTCTATTTTTAAAATATGGAGGAACACATGGAATACATGTTAATGACTATTTTTTCCAACTTCCTACGTCCACAGTTACACTGTGTACAGCATGACCTCATTATGTCATCATGGATGCACCCTCTTCACCAGTGGCATCTTGGGAAATCTGAGGGTTCTTTAGCATTTCAACCTGGCCTAACTCAAGGCATGTTTCCGTGTTCTGTGTCACTTTCCACAGGGATAGCTGAATCTCTATAACTATTGACATTGTTTTTCTAATTGCCTCATCTTTATGATCCTCAAGGAAACCTTGGTATATTTTCATTCATCTAGATCCATGTTTTCTCTATGTGTTGCAAGCTCTTTTAGTTTTCACCTCATGCAATGTTGATCCAGTACAGTTCTAGCTCTTTTTGATTAATATACCACAAGTGAAACTCTGAATTCATTTTACTGACATGATCACCATTTACGTTACAGTTCACCAAATCAAACCCAACACTGGGACCCCATGGTGTAGAAGGCTTCAAAATTTTCTATTTATTTCAGATGCTTATTGTACGCAGACTTCCTCCATGTAACACTTCTGAAATAGCATCCCGAAAGATGCACTACATTTTAGCTCTTGACCTTACTGTATCCCTTCACAATGAACTGTTCCAGCTGTTTGCGATGCCATGGACTATCGACAAGATGACTCCAGAAATCACTGGCATCAATATCCGCAACTTGTTGGGATCTATGAGATAAATGGTAACTCGAATGCACATACATACTCACTTCAAGTTTCCCAGGTGGTACCAATGTATGTGTGTGTGTGTGTGTGTGTGTGTGTGTGTGTGTGTGTGTACTGGTTTTGAATACAGATTGACAGATATTATCCTTGAATGTTAGAACAATTTCTATGGGGTGGGGGGGGTTTGGAATTGTATGTATTACTGTATATATATATATATATATACATATCCTGAGATACATATATATATACATATCCTGAGATATATATATATATATATATATATATATATATATCCTGAGAGATCAATCTTTGTGATGTTTTGTATCTAGAGGGAACCATACACTGGAGAAATCTATCTTTAGAACACATTGCTTTGAAGAAGAATAACAATCAGGCCCATCATGAATTTCTTTGAGATGAAGCGTGTTATGATGCATTCCTCATTCAGAATAAGCTGTTCCAGATAGTGCAAGATCTTTATTTCTGTGCCATCTTTTGCTCAATCTCAATCTCAGCCTTCTAGTAATCCTTAGCTTTTGCTCTATGGCAGTCTACAGCACATTTGGAACAAAATGACATAGTCTGGCACAAATACTTACTGAAGGATAACGCCATTCATCACCTCTTTCTGAATAGCCAATTTAACTTCAAGTCTTTAACAGGGGCTCAACCCAAACAAATCCTGCACCCACAAGCTCTCCTTTACTCAGGGGAACTTTGATTTTTTTTTCCAAACACAAAACAATGAATTCTAAAGCACACTGTTCCCAAGTTCCTGGTGACTGAAAATATCCTTGACATTGTTTGCAGAAAGGAATTAAGAGCTGTTTCAGAATGCCTTAGCTGCTGTCTACTTGCTTCACAAACAGACCACACAAATATTGACAGGACTTAAGCTAATTGTACTACCACACTCATAGCATAAAATCATGTCCAGAGCTACCATTAATTCTATCATATACTTCATTTTTCTGTATGTGACGTACCTCACATACCTGTCTACATTCATAGTAATTTAGCAACAAAATCAACTCCTGCTTCCTTTTCAGTAGCACTTTCAGATGTCTCGTCTTAGGTCCCTTAATGTATTTCAAATGGCATATTTAGAGTTTTTATCTAACTTCAATGGCCTGAGCTTCTTTGAGGAGAGCTCCACTAAATTTTTGCTTTTTAGCCCATATATTATTATTGGTCATAGTTTCTATGTGGGCTATTTTTATGTATCATAGTTTTTGTTGAAAAAGAAATGTTTCAAACAGTGTAATTGACAACTTTGGAAGTAATGTATTGTGACAACCTCTGAAAGGTTTGCTGCGTTTTTTGCTCTCTATTGTTTATTTATTGACTTTTGTGACCTAAATCTTTAAGGCTCTCTTCTTTGTGATTTGGGGCCAATGAAATATTTGCTCTTTCAACTTATTGGTCAGGTAATTTTTGAAGAAGTATTTTCTTAAATGTCCCAAATCAACAACACTTCTAGCCTTTGCCAAAGGGAGTGTGTGGAGGTTGGGATCTGTATTGCCACTCAGAAAGACAACTGCTAACTCTGTTTAGACATCACTCCCTACTTATACAGAGCCTCAAGGTCAGCTGGGGTTGAAAAGTGAGACCCCTCTCTGGTCTGGTTTTCCTGGGTAGATGTATTGTATAACTAATATGCCTTCCCAGGGTGAAATCACTCGGCCCACTTAGAGATTAAGGAAACACTCCTTAATAATACTGTATGTCCAGCTTTGGGTAATGCTCAAAGATGAGCCAACCTAGAATATATTTTGCTAACTTTTATACATCTTAGACATATGCATTCCACAAACACATCATCCTTAATTTTCTTTCAGGTCCTGCCCACAGGTTACAGTTTGAACAACTTAAACCAGGACAGGCGCCAGCAAGTATGGCCACTAAGGCAGATTGGAAACTTACACAGCAAAGATACTGACTATTGCCAGAATCATTTTAAGTACACCAGCATTGTTCTTTACAAGCTGTTGCTACCCAGTCTTATCTTGCCCACCTAGCCAAATTACCATTTTCTCAAGAAGAGATCTGGTTCTTTAGACCACTTGCTAAAAACATGTTCTTTGATATGGAGATGGACCTAATTCATGGCTGGTTGTAAGTCAGGGTTGTCTCCTATCTCATAGGAATGGGGGCCTAAAGGTTATCAGTTTGGTTGAACAATCATTTACTCCTCACATCCTAAAGTCTCCCTTATCTCTAACAGGCCTGGTTAGCAAGCTACTTATCTTCCGGGGCAGTGGTCCTTAAGTTTTGCTTGTCTGGCTTAAAGTCTCCTAAGCAAGTCTATCAGTAAATTCTTTCTAACATCAGTTCTATTACTTTGAATTTCTTCTACATCAAAAAATGCAGTCCTGAGCAGGCACACTGCCCTACACCTACAAATGACTTTCGAAGGACTGACTATGTTGATACTTTAAAGAAAAAGCAACAAAACCAAACAACAAACGAAACCCCCAAACCAAACCAAAACAAACGAACTAAAACTTTGAACATCTCATTCTCTGGCTTTTCATTTTAAGATTTTTGACAGTTTGTTTTCGTCCCAAGTGTTTTGAACAGCCCTGGGCTGCTGCTGCATTAAAAAATTGCCACTGATTGTTTTTGACAAAGCTTCTAGGGAAAAGTCTTTTCACACTGAATAAACTCAGAGTCAAGTCAAATAAAGATAGGCCTTGGGGAGGTAATTTTCCAGGGAACTTCCAGACATGATAATCATAGCAGTTAGCTGAATTTGGAACTTTGCAGAAAGTGAAAATTTGGTCCCCCATCCCACTGGGAGGTTGTTAGGGCTGTTGGGGTGCTGAATTTCATGGACATATTGAGATGGTCTGTTTTTAAGCCTACCATGGCATTGAGGAAAAGAAAAATGTCAAGTTTAAAGTACATCTACACTCATTGTTCTTAACAAAATTCAGCATTTTTGTGACTACAGGGTCTTTGGATTAAATTTAGTTAAATTCTAAAATTAAATAAAATGCAACTTTGACTTCTTTTGATAGCATTCTCATTGCTTTTATGGGGGAAAGAATTTCCAGAAGCCCCTGCTATTTTCACTGAGAGTACCTGCCAGTTTTCAATTCAGTGGCACGACCACAAATGGTACTAAAGACAGCACCTACTGAACGTTTCAAGCAGCATGAACTGAGCTTGGACTTCTAGCAACTACACTGTCTAAATGTATGATATTTGTCTGCAGAAAAACTCTCATTTATGTGATGTAGATGGATCCATGAAACTCTGTAATTATAAACACTGGTCTCCAATTAAAATGTGCCACAACTGAAATGATTATATTTAGAAATAGGTTCAAAAAAGAGCGCAGACAGTATGGTACAAATATACATAGTATATATTACGACTTTTGCTATTTAAATCTTCTGAGTGCCATTTAAGATCACAATTGTTCTCTGGAAATTTTGCATAGTGATAGCTCATGCTGGGGTATCAGCATGATTAATTAAAATACTGACACCGTGATATTTAAAAATGACTTTTAGGACTTGTAATATAGCAGAAATATAATAGATGTAATAATTGTTTAAGTAACGATAACATTTAATATTTAACCCAAAAGATGTTTGACATATGAGTTTGGGGGACGATGTTCAGATGTAGAATTACAAGTCTGTAATCTCAGCATTCAGGAGCAAGAGACAAGAAGACTGTGACTCTAAGGCCAGCCTGTGCTACACAAGACAAAAACAACAGAAAGGTTTGTAAGGCTCTCACCTCTATGATGCCTGACCAGGACAAGAAAAAAAACAATGTAAGAGTTCTCGCCTCCCCACAATTCCGTTGCACTCATGACATTGCTTCTCCTTGTTTTCCTTGCGTTTACCTCCCATATAAGCATCCCTAAACAATCGAATTCTGATTTATATAGGTTCAAACTTCCATACTTGTAATTCGTTGTCTGTTTTTCATTGTGACTACCTTCTTTCCCACCATAGTTTTGAGGGACTTCACTTTGCTATTGTAGAGTCAGTGGTTGGTTTATTTTTATTGTTGTGCAGTGTTCTAGTCTATACTATAGCACAATTTGTCTGTCTTAACTGCGAAGGACATCCTGGCTATTCCTAGTGTTTGACAGTTGTAAAGCACTACCGCAATGGCTATGCTTCGACTTACCTCCTAGTGTACATAGCTCTTGAATTCTGTCCGACTTATTTAAGAAAATGGATATCAATTGTTCCCTGCACCAGTGTAACTATGGATTTGGGTTGTATTCAGATGGTAGAAAGGGGAATTTTCCTTTGGACACCTGGCGTGATGAGACTGGAAGTCAGAAGATGAGAGGTGAGAAGGCCCTTTCCTTCCCTCTCCTTTGCCCACATCTTCACTATACCACAGAATTAATACCAAGAGAACCAGGATTAGCCACCTCTACTATATGAGATAATGCATAGGGTGGTGTGTGTGTGTGTGTGTGTGTGTGTGTGTGTGTGTGTGTGTGTGTGTGTGTGTGTGTGAATATGTGTGTGCGCACCTATGTGTGTGTGTTAGATATTTTTTGTCTCTGTGAACAAATAACCAAGGTAATACAGTAATAGAGCACAGATCTGATCAGGCTCCTTGTTTCAGAGATTTAAATGCACTGCTTTTAAGTCGTGTGGCAGCAGGAGCATTATCACAGAAAGGGAAGGAAGACAGAAGCTGCTTACCTTAAGATAGGTAGGAGACATAGAGAGTGACAGGGAGAAGCCAGGGACAAGATATGTTCTTCAATACATGGTCTGAGTGGCCTACTTCACGCATGTAACTCATAGCTGAACTAATGGATTGCGTCACAATGTTCTCCACCGTGAAATGAAAATAACATTATTCATTTAAAGACAGTTGTTGAAGGGTTACCTGAGTTGGAACCTTTCATGTATGTAACAGAGTAACATACTGTTGTCCTTAGTAGTCCTAACGTGGAGTAAACGTAATTCACTGAACTGAGCATTTCAAAGAGTATTTTGAGATCTTTGATTTTTTTAAGTACTTGTTTTTGATTGCTTCGGAAAAGCATAGAGTGGGCTGGAGAGATGACTCAGCAGTTAAGAAAGAGCCCTTGTTTCTCTCTGGAAGACAAGAGTTCAGTTCCTAACACCTGTGTGGTGACTCACCATCATCCATAAATCCGGTTCCAGACAATCTAATGACCTCTCCCGACCCCTGAGGGCCGCAGGTATGTACCTATTGCACAAATATCCTCATGAGCAAAACCCTCATGCACGTCCAATTTTAAACAACATTTTTTTTAAAAGGTTAAAACAATAACAGCAGGGGGTTGGGAATTTAGCTCAGTGGTAGAATGCTTGCCTAGCCAGCACAAGGCCCCTGGGTTCGGTCCTCAGCTCTGGAAAAAAAAAAAAAAGCAGGGACTTAGCACAAAGGTCACTCTCTCTTTAGTTGTTGTCAGAGTTCTGCAGAGAGTGACAAAATAACATCCATTTGCTCGTCTCGGAGTTCAGAAACTCAGACCATATGCATTCTTTTTCAGAGAATGCTGTCACTGTCACCAGCTTGCTTATTATCCCAAACAAAAAGCTAAGACAATTAAAAAATGCCTCACATATGTCATCTGAGATTAGAGGGGCCAAAGTACTGCCATCATGTCTTGCCTCTTGGTCTTGCTTGTTGGGTTACAGGTCTTAGTTCTCTCCCATGTAGCTATTCTTTCATCAGGGAACTTGCACAGGGGTCAAATCCAAAAGCTATCAGAGTCTCTTCAGCTCTAGTCTCGGCTTATTCCTTATTGCATCCTATTTGTCCAACCAATCCCAGGACTAGCCTGTATCAAAAACAGCCTGTCCTGCTGGGTGTGGTCACTCACACCTTTCATCCCAGCACCTGAGAGAAAGAGAGAGAGGCAGGTCTGTGAGTTCGAGGCCAACCTGGTCTACAGAGTGAGTTCAAAGAAAGGCAGGCCTACACAGAGAAATCTGTCTCCAAAAAAGTTCAAATAAGAAAAAGGAAGGAAAGGAAAGAAAGAGAATAGCTTTTTTCTGCTCAATGATGGGAAAAGTCCAGTCATATTGAAAATTAACCTGCAGGACATCGTGTGCTGTTGTCTTCTTTTAGGAGTAATCTAGCATACATAGATTGTGAGCCATTGGAATCAGAACCATTTGCCTCTGCTAGAAAGGGACCTGCCTATGTCTCCACTGTTAGTCTCAAGTTAGGAAGAAGCCAAATATCAGCTTTGTTTGGGAAAGGGGTGTATGAAAAGAGATGAAGAAATGAGCCTTTTCTTCAATGAGCACCTTGCCACCAGCTTTTTCCTCCCCCAAAGAAAAGGCCAATGTAGGATTTCTTAGATTGCTGGATCATCCTCTGAGCTCTCTTCCTCTTGAGTGTCATGGAAAAATCTAAAGTGAAGAAGACAAAAATCTTGGGTTGGCAGTTCAAGAAAGGCTTCAGCTTCTAGATAACAAGAACACAGTGAAGTCATCCATGGACAAACTCAAGGGAAGGGAGAACCTGTCTGTTTGAATCTCTGGCTCCTGACGTTTTCTTCTGATTTCAAATTTTGGGGCAAAACCATGCGGGGTTTCTTGTGTCTTTAATGTCAAGTCGATTTTCTTTAGCACTGACTTGTGACTCTGAGGGATCCTTGATAAGGCTCTGTAGGAGTTAGCAAATGCTGCACATGGGTCTCTTGACCGTTTGCTCCCCTTCACATTGCTGCTTGTTCCCTTTTTCCACATTCTTCAGTGGAAGGCCCCCGGGCAAAGCATTTTTTTTCCTGTGCGCAGGATACTCACCGGCCTGTAACTTCTCCTTCTTGTATCATAGCTCTTGACATTCCAATGCTCATTTTTTTGTCCTCTCCCTCATACCTATATTGCCTCAGCTACCCTGTCTATGTGTGCCATGAAGATCTATCATCTCTTAGCTCTGCATACCTTCATTTGGATGTTACAGTATAGACCCAGAGAGTCATGGTAACTGGGTTTTGACCTGTGGCCTTCTCTAACCCTGAACCCAGTCGGGCTAACAGCTTCTATTCATCCTTGCCTTCAGATAAGCCAGGGTAACAAATTGTCACCAAGATACATGTACAAACACAAAATATGAATATTACTACTTTTATATATTTATGTATGTACACAGTGCATGTTTATACATACAAGCATGCATGTACCTATAAACATAACAAGCCACACACATATTTCCATAGACAAACATAGAGATAGGAATACTTTAGTTGAAACTATCATCATACTCAGTACAATAATGTACTCAGCATTCGCAAAATCATATCTACTTCTATGCAGACACATGCACACATACATATCCTCATATGCAATTCAAACATATACACACAACTGAAGATCATATTCAGACCCAGTGGAGGCAACAGCTGTCTCCAAAGGGGCTACGTGGGGATTATGAACATGTACATGAATTATGAAGACACTGACTGCCATGACATCAGAGGTTGGATGGTGGTTTTAAAGGCCATCTAGCCCATAATCCCAGTTCACAGACAATCTCACCCGCTAGGACCCCTTCCCATTCCAGAGGATTATTCAGGCTTCGTCCCAGGTGCCTTGCCAAGTGTTTGACATACATCACATTGTTTTAATCTCACGGCGACCCAGGAAAAGCAACCATCAACACTAGCTGTCTCTCTCAACACAACACAGATGGCCTTCGCTCCCTTTGGTTTTGAGAATACTTTCCCATGCATTACTTCCAGTTGATTTTGAATGTTGCAATCACACTGGGAAGCAGGAAAGTTTGGCATTGGCATCCTCAGTTTGCAGCTGAGACTCACAGAGGTTAAGGAACTGTTTCAAGCCCATAACAGCTTTTAAAAACCTATACGCCAGATCGTAGCCGTCTATGTCCACGCTCCAGTTTCATTAGTTTTGTATATTTATTCCTTTGTTCAATTCCCACGAACTTACGATGTTTCTTACAACCTTCTGGGACTGACATAGGTATTAAAACAAACAAACAAGCAAAACTGGCTGGGGCAGAGGCTTGACTTCAAAATAGTTGTCATTTTAGAGTGGAGAAAGACCAGTAATATCACGGTATCACATGCCAGAGGCTGGGACAGAGACTTGGAAAAACTGGCTAGAATAACTGGTTCTGCTGAGGAAGTCAGCAGAGCTGGGGGTGGGGGGTGCATGCTGTTAGAAAAACTGTTTTTCTATGTAGTGCTTTTATCTGTGGAAAGACTGGTTAGCTTCTGTGAAACAGTAAAGTTCGTCACGTTCGCCTACCTTTGTGCTCTGCAAGGGCTGGAAGGTGGTGACGATTGACTGCAGCACAGTTTCTGAGTCAGTGCAATATGAGTTCTTCAATTATTCAGGAGTCAGTAGGATTTCTGCTTACCGCAGCTAAATCATTATGGTCACGAAACCACATATTTGAGTGTATCCTTTAAAAACTGGCTATGCAGTTACCTAACTGTTTTAGAAAATGGGTTACAGGTGAAAAAATCCTAACTCAAAACCAAGTGAAATGTTATCTTTTCTACGACGATCATAGGGAGTGTTTGGATTTGTCCTCTCCAATTTTACATATAGTTTCCACAGTCTCTCTCCCTCTTCCTCACTGGATTCCACTCTTGACCCCTCACTATGGCTCCCACCGTTTCTTTCTCCATCTTATGGAAAATTCTGATCATACTCACTCAGGGCTTGCAGAACAGCAGGAAAGAACCAATCCTCACTTTTAAAACTAGCAACAGTTTGTCTTCTCTCATGCTTCACACCTTCGGGGGTGAGTGTTGTTCTCACACAACTCCAGCCTTCAATTTGTGAGGGAGGGAGTGAGAGCAGGAATCCGGGAGGCATTGAAGAGAGGGAATGTGGAAGGGATGAGAGGAGTAAAGGGAAGGGGGAGGTGATGTAATCATATTTTAATTTTTAAATAAATAAAACTACAGTCCTGTTATTTACAAAGTTCTGGAGGAATGTCAAAGCAGAATTGGAATATATATATATATATATATATATATATATATATATGTATACACAAAATCTTTCCACCCATCATCACTGTGGAGTTGGAAAGAAGCACATACTTTAAATGAAAAAAAAAAAGACTTAATAAAATGTCTCATGTGGCATTAGTGCATATAGCAGCATGCAGCTCACCTAGATGAAGTATTTCTGGCAGCATTCAGCCAGAATAAACAATATGTACACATTTTTGATTGAACACCTCAAGTAAGAACAAAGCACAATGCAAGAATAGTTAGCTACATGAACATTTTCGCTTTATATAAAGATACCATTGTTGTTGCTGTTCTGGAAGCTCATTCTATTTGGACTTTAGGATAGCATATTCATCTTTTTCTGTCACTGGGACTATGACTTCATTTGTTTCCTTCTCCTCTATTTTCTGGAAGTCAGTCTCCTTAGTTGGTAGTGGGAGTGGTTTAAGATATCCGGGAAGGGGGTTGGGGGTTTAACTCAGTGGTAGAGCATTTGCCTAGCAACCTGGGTTCGGTTCTCAGCTCCGGAAAAAAAAAAAAAAAGATATCCAGGAATGTAGTACACTAACTACAAGGTGAAAAACTGTAAATCTGTAATTACAGTGCAACCATGAGTTAACATGGTGGCCAGCATTAGATATGGGCAGCGGCTTCAATGAAAAGGCTTTATGGCTTATTGTATGACTATGAATGTCTGTGTATGCATGCCACATGTGTGCAGGTGTCTACAGAGGCCAGAAGAAGGCATGCAATTTCCTAGAATTAGAGTCAGAGACAGCTCTGAGCAGCCTGAGGTGGGTGCCAGGGAGCGAACTCTAGTCTTCTGGAAGATAAGAAAGTACTCGTAACAGACAAACCATCACTTCATCGCCTCAGATGTAGTTTTATTCCCGGATGTATAAACTGTGGTGGTATTTTCATAATAGAAACAACTTAACATGAATCGAAAGGGTATTGTAAAGCAAACCAGAGTTCATCTAAACAAGATGAGGCTTTAGAAATGCAAAACTTATTAGACATTGCTTATTTGTATGACATTGCATAATAAAAACAGTATACAAAGCTCTATATCCAAAAATGAGCTCAACTCTATAAAAAATCGCTCCTGGAAATGATAGTGGAAGGTAATGTGCCAAGAGGTTAACACTGGTTGCTTCTGAAAATTAGGGTTATGACTGATTCTTATTTTATTTCTTTTTATACTTTTCTTTCCTTTTCAAATTTCCTACAGTAAGCATGTAATTACTTGCATAATCAGAAAAACATTTTTTCTAAATAAAAAGACAAGCAAGTCTCATAATCCCAATGCCTAGAAGCAGATCAGCCAATCTGTTTTGAATGTTTCCAAGGCAGTGAACCAGGCAAAAAAGTAAGAAGGATGATTTCAGAGTCCCCAGGGGAGACTTGTATAGTTAGTTCCTAGGAAACCAGAAGTTTTAGCCACTCAAAACACATGTAAGTGTTTTTGGTGTGAATCAAAACCTTCCATTAGACATAATTTCAACAGCAGCTGTTACACAACCTGTATAAACTATTTTTGGTGTGAACCAAAATTTAAACAACATAGAAACTCTGTTAACTATTTCATGGTCCTATAGGTGGGAAACCTCGTCTACCGCAGCTAGGATCAGCTGCCTGGAGTTAGAGAAATGTCTGATGTTATACTTGGGGCTAAGAAGAAAGGCTTGGCCAAGAATCAGGACAACCTTCCCTACTGCCCCTCTAACGGCTTTGTGTTACTCCTGATTTTTGAAGGCTTTTGACACGGCTTTAAAAATCAACAGATTAAATGAAAGTCATAAGTAATTCACACCTATTCTCATAAAAATAACAGAACTATGTAAATAGTGTTATTGCCTTCTCTTGGCCTCTGGTTCTTTCCATCATGTGTAAGCAATGCTAATCGGATGTGTATCTTTATACCTTTCTCTATGATGTAGAGCACGTTTAAACACACACAGTGGATAAAGTACCTCCTCTATGTCTTTTATTTGAAAAAAAATATAAAAATATAAAATCCTTGGCCCCATCCTCGGAATTTTAAAAATGAACTTTGCAAAGAAACTTAGTGAGCCCTGTAATAAAAAGGGAGTGGGGGTGGTAGACGTTCTCTACCCATTATTTTGTAATTTGCTTTTATCTCTTAATATACATGAGTCCTTTGAGGTTAATGTCTAAGAGCAAAAGTCATTGCTTTTTGATGAAAATGAGAAGATGTAGTTAGAAGTGAATTATTTAGTTTGCAAAGGACACTTATTTTTTCTTTATTCGTAAAAATTTCATACATGTATACAATGAACTATAATCATAGTTACCACCATTTCTTCCTTTAACTCCCCTAATATCACCCTGCCCAAATATCCCCCTCTATACTCTATGGATTTTTTTTAAGTTCTTTTTTTTTTTTTTTCGGAGCTGGGGATCGAACCCAGGGCCTTGCGCTTCCTAGGCAAGCGCTCTACCACTGAGCTAAATCCCCCACCCCTGGATTTTTTTTAAATATCCCACCAAGTCTAGTTAGTACTTTCCATGTGTGTTTGTATGTGTTTCTGGTATTAACTAGATCATGGGGAATCTATCAGTGGATATAACCTAGATTAAGAATAACTCTCCCTCCCCTAGCGAATATCCACTGACAATAGCTTGCAGGTAAGGAGTGGGGTTTAGAGCTCATCCACCCTATACTGGAACTTTGTAACCATACTATGCAACCCCTCTATGGAATTTTGTCTCAGCTTGATCTTTGTGCAGGTTGTTTTGTAGGTAAAACAAACTGCTCTGAGTTGATCGTGCAAAGAGTCAGAGTACATGACAGGAAGACAATGTTTGTAGCCTGCCTCCATCCTCCAGCTTACCAAAAAATATTTTAAACAACCTTAACACATACGAAGATACGGAACACATAGCCCTAATGGCAGAAAGATCCTGCAAATTGAAAAGTGAAAGAGAAACAGGTACATTGCAAGAAGTATTCTGAGGTACTGTTAGTTATGAGGATGCAAGTTAAGAGATACTTTTTGAATCACTACCTGTGAAAGAGAGAGGAAAATGTTGATTGACAGAGTAGCTAATCTCTTACATAGACCCAAAGATGGTGTTCCGTGGCTGGCCAGTGAGAATCCCTCATCATTATCGTTCAAAGTCACATGACTGTCATTCAGTTTCAGCTTACACCTGCATATCATGAGGTTCCAAATTCCATGGACCAAGCTCAAGTTGGCTTCCCCTTTGTCTGCTGACTAGAAATAACTCATGCACCTCAGTGTGCTAGGAAGAGGCGGTAACCCAGACTGGAGACCTGTTCTGGCCCACCCACTAAAACCGGTGTGTGTGTGTCTCTTTGTCTTTCTGGTGTTGGATCACTTCTTTATAAAAGTTTACTACTAGGCCCATCTAACGTAGAATGTGGTGGGAATGACCAGCCCCAAGTCATGATGAACAGTTGTAGCCACAAGCTTACTTGTTTTCCTATCATCCATTGGTCTCATTTATACCAGGACCCAAAGCATACACGTTAGTTGCTAAAGGCCTATAATTATCCTCTTTCTTAAGTCCTTGAGGTCTACATTGTGATTATCTCCATAGGCTTGCTATAAATTCCATCTAGCCATTTCCCTGCCACTATGGGTTATAATAGTCATGTGTTCCAAACAGCATAGTAGTGAATAGATGCTTTTTTATTTTGGCCTCTACACAAAGTATAGGGAATTTGTATCAGGACAGACCGCCAAACGGAAAACCCTACCAGATCTTTTACTCCCTGTCTTTTACCTGGGTTGTTATTGTTTTATACCCTACCCATGGGCACCTAAAATTTTATTGATGTGGTAGGGTCTTTAATCTCCACAGAAGTTATCTTCCATGCTGTGAGTAATTGTATATTGCTCAAGCTTCTAGTGTGGAAGCAAATTCTTGTTTTGATTAAGTGGATCAATGGGACATGCTGTGGGATAGCCAGCTTTCTTAAACTATTTTACAGCGGCATCTTAGAGAGTTAACAGAGCTATGCAGCACAATGACAGAGGTCTATTGTTGTGTGAGGGTGTGGCTCAGAAGCAGAGTGCTTACATGACATAAATAAGAGCACTGGAGTCGATCTCCAGCACCAAAGAAAGATAGAGAGAGAGAGAGAGAGAGAGAGAGAGAGAGAGAGAGAGAGAGGGAAATATCCCACAAATATGTATTTATGTCTAGTTTATGTGGATCTGAACTTTCTTATGTTTTCTAAACAGTTTAGGAGGGAGGACCTTAATATATCAAATACCCAAAGGCCACATATCATACACCCAAAGATGTGTTCATCTTCTCTAACAAATATGCCACCTTGGTACAGAAATCAAAAGACAATAATTCGATGATAATACAACATCTGTCATCTCCCAAAATCTTCCCCACTCTGGAAATCAGAATTGAGGAATTCAGCATAGATCTGATTCTTACACATTGGATCTTTAAGAATGATACTAATTTCAGTATCTTTCTGATGAAAACAATATCACGGAGGCAATTCTCCATTTTTAAACATTTAAAAAAATTGACAGACCTATGCAACGGATAAGCAAAAAAAAATATACTTTAAATTTATATTTTGTTGCATTGGCTTTATCATTTGTTTCTGTGTTCTTCTATTTTCTACCAACCCATCTAATTTTTGTATGGCATTTTAAAAGTGCAGACAAAGGGCATTTCCCTCAAAACACTGCTGCAAGCGTATCTTTCAAGATCAATGTTCATTCCCAGTTCTTTTTGTTTTGTGGACAGTTTCTTTGTTCATGATTCCCTTCAGGTTAACTTTTCACATAATACCATAAAAATCTTTAATGTTTTTGACAATGCATATAGCCAGCTTATCCTCCCATTTAAGTGTGTCTCCCCAAACATAACATTCTCCTCGAACAAGCCTTCCTCTGTGAAGCAGCACATACAACACATACCTTAAATATCCCCTTGTACACCAGCTAGACAAGTATTTTCTCCTTCTGAATGCCATGTGGCCGGGAGAAAATCTCAATTACCCACTGGAGAATGTGCCCATGGCCAGCTGGCACTAAGAGTCACCAAGTTTCACAAAGCCAGATTTTGCTGAACCAACAGGACACCTCTGCCTGAACTGAAGTAACAGGAACTCCCGCGCCTGTCCCTCGAAATAGTTAGAACATTCCTCTGCTTTTCCCTAAAGTGCTCTCACACTCTGGTCATAATTTGTCATGATAGGAAAACAAAACCTCTAAGCACACATGATTCTATTCAAAGCCAATGACCAATTCCTTGGTCCCCAAATAAGTCCCAAGAGAAGACAGTGAATAACTTTAAATCCTAGTACAGCACAAGTGGGGGATTTCTTTGGGAAAGCCTCATTCTAACTCAGCTGTTCTTCAGTTTCATGCCAACTAAGAAAAAGTAAGAAATGAGCCTTTAGTTCGGATGTAAGGACAATGGAGGAAGTGGGAGAGGCTCTGTTAGAAAAGCCTTCAGCCATAAGGTCTGGCTCTGCGCCTAAATGCTCACCTGTATGAAGAGAAAGCAAACCGGTCACGGTGAGCCATTCCTGTAATCCTGACACTCTAGAAGATGAGACTAGATCAGTAAGCATTCAAGAGCATCTAGAACTACAAACAAACCGGAAGGAAAGAGAGAGCTAAGTACCATGGGCCAGCTCAGTGAGAGTGCTTGCTGACCACATGAAAAGGTTTGTTTGATCTCTGATAACTAAACATGTTTTTCAATAAGACAAGAAATTTAAAGTCTGGGTCCAAATTAAGGAGAAAAAAGAAATCAAATCTCAATCTGTGTGTGTCTTACCCACATTAGGGCTACGATTTGTACAAAAGATGAAGCAAAGGTCAGAAAATTTGTGTGTGGAAATTTAGTTGTGAGCCCTAGTGCTCTACCACGGGAGACAAGCCTTTCCCCTGGCTTAAGGGGACAGATTTAGGAACTGAATTACACGTAGCTCTCAGTGTGACATTTCTGGTAGAGAATTCTAATTCCATTACAATTGAGCATTTTCTTATTGTCATCACACTAGCATTGGCAGGTACAGAGAAACTGTAGGCTCCAGCCACTCCCTGGGCAAGCCTTTTCTCTCTTTATTCAGAGCAGACCTGAGCCCACATGCTAGGCAGCCATCCCTCTAACTTCCCAACCCTTAGGTCTGAGTTCCAAGCCCTGATGTGCTCTCCTGAGTTTCTCACATAATTTCCTCATGTCTCTTGTGCTTCCTCCCCAGGCTTTTAGCCAGCCCTACTGTGCCCCAGTGACCTTCTTCCCCAGGGAGGGTTCCAAGCTTAATTGTGCTCAAGTATGCTGGCCCTTTACAGGCTTCTCTTCCTGTAAAGTAGCTTCACTAATTTAGCTCCCTGGATCCATTTAGATCCCTAACTGAGTTGTCATTTGAAGAATGCGTCCTGCTTAGCCCTGCCCTTGATTCTCTTTGTATTCTGGTGATCTGTTTGCTTTCCCTGGGTCTTTACCCGTTGAGTTAAAATCAAATCTATAAAACATGCCGCGCGAGTGGCTGTGATGAAATTGTTTTAAATCTCTGCTCAAAATGGTTGTTTGCATTATATTCCAAATGTTCTGGTTGGAATGCCAAAGCTTTTGCCAGTAGCAACAATCCACTGGAGAAATGAGCATTAGGTGAAAGTCAAGCTACATCAGTGGGAAAGTGGGAAAGGCTTTGGCTTCTAATTAGCAACTGTGGCATTGGAAACCCTCTCCATCAGCGTGTTTCCGTCTTCCATGATTCCTTCTGTGTAGTATGGAAGAAGTTACCAGAAAATGTGAAGATGAAGAAGCAAATCATAGCCTGGCATGGTGGTACATAACCAACTGTAGTTCTCGCACCCCAGAGATAGAGGCCGGGGAATCAGGAGTTCCGGGTCAACCTTGGTTGTATAGCAAGCTCCAAGCCATCTGGAGTTACCTGAGACCCTGCCTCAAATGCCTTTCCTCTCCCTCCCCCAAAGCAAGCAAATTGCATCCATCCGGTGCTTGTAACATGATTTGCGCAACTAGAGCCAGTGTCCAGTCTGAACTTAGACCCCCATCAGAATCACATGAAGTGGTGTGGGGAGGGTCTGAGAATGTGCATTTACGACATACTTCCCCAGGTGGTGCAGGTGCTGTTGGACTAGTGTAAACATATTGAGAACCTCGGCTTTGGGGGCCATGCTGAAGAGACAGGAAGGTCAAGGGACTCTGGACCCAGCAGAACTCGTGCAGAGGCAAAGATTGCATCACATGATCTGTAAGAGGTTCTAGCCGGCCACAAGCAGGACTCGGCTGTCTACTCCTGGGCCTCAGTAGTTCTAGAGTACAAGTTAAACCCAAGGCCTCGTGACAAAAGCCCTGCCCTTTGTGGAGTTTTTCTAACTTTGCTGTCAAGTGTTGCTGCTCTTTTCCACACGAGGAGAGAACAGGGAGGAACTGGAGGCTAATCCCCCTGGGAGCCAGGGGCCCAGATGAGCCCTGAGCTTCTAGAGCAGTAGCAGTTGAGAACTGGCACAGTGACTCAGGCTGATAGCCCCATGGCGGGCGTTGAGAAAGCACATCCCTTGAAAAGCCTGAGCCATGCTGACCGGTGCTCCTTGACATAGGGGACATGAGGTAATGTGTGTCCTTAGAACTGAGGGGCCTGTGACAGTTGAGAGACAAGCAGACCAGGCAGGGGCAGCTTGAACATACATCGGGGGTTTCGTTGCCATGGGTCAGGTTCTGAGGTGACTTCATTTTTCTAGTTTTGAGTTTGCAAGAACTCTGCCAGTTTACATACAAGGCAAACCAGTCTTCAAACCATTGTTTGGATTGGGTAATTTGGGTTCAGAGGAGAAGAGAACTAAGAGTACAGAGTTCTATGAGGCTTTACAAGGGGCATTCCCTCAATGTTAACCTATTTGCTTCTCCCAACAACGATGCATGGCAGGCCAAGAGTTCCATTTCTTTCAATGACTTCATAGCATTAGAGAACATGTGTGACTTTTCTAATATTCTATAGCTTATGATACTTGGATTCCAACTGCAATCTATCTCCAAAAGCCTTCCTCCATGGGCACCATTGCCCCCACTTTATTATTGAGACCCCCAACCTTCAGCAACTGCAAGGCAATGCTGGTGGTCACAGTACAAAGGATTATTCCTTCTCCTGGAATGGCTTTTTTTGAAGAAAGCCTAAGATGCCTAAGGTTGTATATCATCCCTGGGTGATAACCCCACATATCAGTGACTGTTCCAAGGTGCCTTGCATAATATATCTGGCTCCCCTGTGTGCAAACAACAACCTCGTGGAGATTCCATGGGGATCTTCTGAAGTGTCCCCGAAGCTGTTTTAATTTCCACTTCCTTCTCTGGCCAGCACTGTTATCTTTTCCCCTGCAGGTGTTTATCCCGAGAGCGACCCTTATCCTTCTACCCAGATGCTCTGGTTCAGCCTGCTTCCTTGGGAACATTATCTGTTTCTATGATCACAGGCCAGTTGAGAGGAGGAGTCAGGACCGGAACCAGTGCCTTCCTACGCTCAGCTTTAAAAGGCACCTTGAGGATCTTCCTAGCTTCAGTACGTCCATCCGGGCACTGGGGTATGTGACTTTACCGAATAGGTCAAACTAAATGAGAAACTCACACATATCCTGGGTCCCGCAGTCTAACAACTGCCAATAAATTCAGTGTGATTCCTCCAGGGAAAGGCATTCAACCCTGTCCAGGTGAAGAGAGGGCATGAATAGCAAAGATCACGTAGACGGTTGAGAACTCATTACCCAAAGCCCTAGAGCAAAGGGGATCTGACCTTTATTCCTACACCTCCGCCGCGGGACAGAAACTCACAGGAATGAACCAGGGTCCTGCTACATCCGGTAGAAGCATTTCCTGGTTCTGTGTAGCAACCCCCCAGAGTTTCCCAGCAGCCCAGTACTCTGGAATTCATCTTCCTTCACTAAATAGGCCAGCTGCTGCAGAAGCCTTGTTTGGAGGTGACATAGTGAAACTTTATGTCATGGTCCTTTGATTACCCTGTGGGGCAGCAATAATAGAATTTGCATAGATTAATTTTACTGTCTTCTTTAGTGCTACCTAGTGGCACCAAAGCTAGAGGAGGCCAGGCCCAGGCCTCTTAGCAGCTCACTCGTCTCTGGGGAATCACTTTTGACATAGAAAGCTAGAGGGGGGTCTGAGAAATGCTTGGAACCCCAGCTACCAATCATGCTAAATGTTTATGGGACCACAAACCCCAAATCCCACAATGGTAAAATACATTCACAATGCCCAGAAGCAAAAAGAGGGAAGACCACACATGCACAACTTAGAAGAAGACAGTTAGTGAGCCTTTTGAGAGATGGCCAAGGCTTGAATGTAAAAATCAAGAGAACAAGCCTTTCCAGGTGATATGCTATGTTTATGGAGGAAGAATTTGACAGTGGGTAATTCTGAAATTTCTCAAAACAAAACGAAAGACATACAAAAAACCAATACATTATTTCAACACGTTCATCAGGGTTTGGTGCGGGCCTGTGACTAACTCCAGTTACCAGGAATATTGAGATGACAAATGTTCAACTTCCTTGGGCTACAAAGTAATTTCAAGGCCAGTCCAGGAACCTTAATGAGAAGCCATCTCCAAAGCAAAGGTAAAAAGTGAACTGGGGAGACACAGTTTGGTGGTGGAGTGACAAGGCCCAATCCTAGTACACATGTATGCAAAGCTCTCAGTATGATTTAAACGAAACTACAGTGCAAGTGATACCCCTCTAGTTTAAAAATGACAAAATGACAAAAGAAAAACAATTGCTGGTATGGATGCAGAGAAAAGGAAACCTTTATACTGTTGCTAATGGATGCAAATTAGTACATCCATTATGAAAAAAAAAATCGTGGAGCTTCCTCAAAACATTTAAACGTGGAATTAGCTAAAATCAAACACAGAATTATCTAGAAATCCCCAAACTGGGGACAATGACATCGCTGTAGAGGAGGAGACATGCACTCATGTTAGTCACAATAGCTACAACTTACACTTAACTTAAATGTCTAACAACAAGTAAACTGGGAAGGGGGTAAGAGAGGCAATCATCAGTAGAAGTTGGCCAGCAGGTAAGTTGCTAGAAGAAATAAAGTATGGTACTCCGCTCATCAATGAGGCATCTATGGTGAGCAGTAAATAAAGTATTGTAAACTTCCAAATAGCTAGACTTTCTTCCCTTTCTTTTCTTTTTCCTTTTTGCTTGGATATTTTATGTACTTACATTTCAAATGTTTTCCCCTTCCCCTCTCAGATCCCCCCCGCTTCCCTACTTCTACGAAGATGTTCCCACTCCCACCCAACCACTCCTACCTCAACACCCTGGCATTCCCCTACACTGGTGAAAGATAGCTAGACTTTAATTTTTTTTTTCATTACAAACAGAAAATAAATGTAATGCTGGGTCTGGAGGCCCTCCCCTGTGTCCGAGCACGTGCTGAGGAGGAAGGAAGACACCGGGCCAGAGGCGGTCTGCCTGAGCTAGGAAGTGCAAGTGTCTCAGTAAAACAAAGGGGTCTGTCGAATCAGTCATTTAGGAAAGTGCTTGCTCTGCAAGGAAAAAGACCTAAGTTCAATCCCCAGAACTCGTGTTCTTAAAAAAAAAAAAAAAAGCCAGGGTTAGTGTCCTTTTGTAATCCTTACCACCCGGAGACGGGAGATGAGACAGGAAATAAACAGATTGCTGGCTACTCACCCTATGCTTACTTGGTGACTTCTAGGCTGTTGAAAGACCCTGTCTCAACAAACAAGGCGATGACCTTTGGCTTCCACCTACAAATGCACACAGCCCACACGAAAACCTCCCCATCCACATGAACACATATACGAATGCGCGCACACACACACATACAAAAGAAGGCTGGAGAAGTGGTTTAGTTGGTAAAACATTTGAGAACCCCGAGTTCAGATCCCCAGCACCCACATAAAAGTGACTGTAACCCCAGTGCTGAGAGAGTTGGGGGTAGTGACCAGTAGATCCCTGGCTAAACTGGTAAGCTCCAGATGCAAAAGATAATGGTGTTGGCGTAAAGGACCGTGTTTGATACCAACACTACATGAAATAAAAGGATATGAAGCCAACACGCTAACCATCCCCATTCAACCATGAAGAACCCACAGCATGTATAAATGTAGATAAACATACAACAGGCATTGCCCTTTAAAAGTCGAATATTGGGGCAGGGAAATGATTCAGTGTTGAAGATGGCTGAGACTACCAGGCCTGAGACTTGAGTTTGAGCCCCAAACTCACAGGAGGTGGTGGAAGGTGAGAACGTACTCCCTCAAATTGTGTGCTGATCTCCATATGTGCACACAGACACACAAACATACAAAATAAGTGGGTGCAATAATGAATAAATAAGAAACTTTAAAATTTGAAAATTCATATGACTTAGGGGCTAGGGTGATGGCCCAGGGGGTAAAGTGCTTGTTTTACGTGTAGGAGCAAGGGTAGTGTGAGTTTGTAACCCCAGCCCCAGAGACACCAGGCTTCAGTGTAAGTGGTGTACAAACAACAGACCTGGAAGAGCACAAACACACAAACCTGTGTATTACTTTGTGCGCATTCTATAACTTAATCAATTCCCTATTCGCAGTAAGTAAATTCAGTTTCTCCCATTATAAAGTCTCCCTGGCTGTTTGAAGGATCGGTAGGCAGTTTGCCAATTGCATTCTAGAAAGTTCCTGGTGCTTCCATACACTTTCGAAGCAGCTAGTGGGAATAATTTCCCTTAGCTCCAGTCTATTATCTTCCCAGATAGCAAAACTGCAGTCCTTCAAAATTGAAAGACTTGTCTTATCCTGCCTGTTAGTCATGCAGCCTAAGTGGGACTCCAGAAATCCCGTGCACGCTCTCCCTCCTCTTGCCACATTCCCGCCCCTCCCCACGCACCGCCATCCCCCCTCCCCTTGCGCTTTCCCGCTCGGCCGCCTGGCCTATGGCAAACGCCAAGAATTAATTAGGGGCGGGGATGGAGGAGCGTCTGTCAGGAGATCGCCATATTTCTGTACGGCCCAGGGGCAGCCCTGGCAGTCGGTGGGTCAGGAGAGGTGCTGACAAGGCGGGGCGGGCAGACGCTGGGTTCCTCCGGCTTCACCCCTCCCGTTGGGGACAGGTGGCTGCAGCGCGCCCCGCCTCTGCCAGCTGCGAGTGGGAACGAGAGAGGGCCAGTCCGGGACGGCCACCGCCAGCTGCGAATCGGGGGACAGCGCGATCTAGTGCGGGGACAGCCGGCCCAGGGGTCCGGCAGCAGCAAACCGGTATCCTGGCGGCCAAAAAAATGCTCCTCTACCGAGGGGCCCCTGCGGCCCCCGGAACGCCGAGAGGCGGACTGGCCCGGGCGGGCAGCGTCCCGCAGGCCTTCAGGATCCGCCTGAGCACGGTAGGTCGGGGGCCCCCGAGGGGACGGACTCCCGCGAGCGCGCACGGGTCCCAGAGCTGCGGGGGGCGCGCGGGGAGAGCCGGGCGAGCCGAGGCCTCACGCGGGACGGGACCTTCTCTCGTCCCCAGATAAGCCCCCGCTACCTCCAGAGCAACTCCTGCAGCCACACGCGACCCTTCAGTGCCATCGCGGAGCTGCTAGGTGAGTGACGAGGGCGGGCCGGGTGGCGGGTCGCAAGCCCAGGGCAGAGGTGCCAGCGTGGTGCTGTGGACGCGAGAGGAATGCACGAGGCGCGGGGCGGGTCTGCCCTGGGCGGGCTGGGGACCCCGGCCACGGTGTTCTGTTGTGTGTGTGTGGGGGGGGGGACGGACAGAAAGGGTGGGGTGGGGTGGGGGCGACAGACAAGATCGTGCCCTGAAAGCTGAGGACCGGAGGTGTGTACGAAGAGTTTGGTAGGGTTCCCGCGCTGTTGTTCTGTCTGGATCGTGATGTTCCAGTCACTTTAGGATTCTTAGTTAATAATCAAAGAGCAATGCATAAAAATATCGGGCCCCGAGGCGCCTGGATTCGACCGAGGCTGGCGACCGACAGAGGGCCCCAGCCTGGCAAAGGAACAGTGCAGAGGGCCATGTAGAGTAGTTGGAAAGATCTGGAAACGACTTCTTTAACTTTAGAGACTAAAGTCTAGGAATGATGGGCCATCTCTTAAGAGATGATGACACGAGTGCATTTGGCTCCCGGAGACTGCAGAGGGCTGGGTCCGTAGTCCACGAGCGCCCTCACACCGCTGGAATGAATACGGAGGCCTTAAGGACTTAACCTCTGGGTGCACCAGTGCTTGCTCAAAAAACATTTTCACTTGATTCCTTGGAGCTGAGTGTATTGCTTCTGCACTAATGTGCTGTTCAAAAAGCAAAGATGAAAAGCAGTTCTGCGCAAAATGCAGCAGAGCAAACACATTATAAATATTTCAAAAACTGAAAGAAGGGAGACAGATTTATGGGGCTGGTTAGCACAGAACAAGACTCTTGAAAATGGTTTCAGAGCTTCATGAATGAACCCCGGTGGGGACTTAAGCCATCGCTGTGGCCAGGTCAGGAGACTTGTAAAGATGTTGGTGAGCCACAGGAAGAGTCGGAAGAGCGATCTAGAAGATGATGGAGAATTTCGATGATTAGTTTGGCTATAGCCCAAAATAGTATAGAGTAGGTTGCTGATTGCTTTCTAGAAAGTTCAGGAAGAAAGTGGCTGAGGCGACTCTTTTAGGTTTTCCCCTAGGGTTCGCTCTCTCTCTCCCTCCCTCCTTCCCTCCTCCCTCCCCCCTCCTCTTCTTTCCCTTTTTTGAGATATCGTCTCGTTATGTAGACCAGCTGGCCTGAAATTTGCAGCCTGGTCTGCCTGGGTCTGCTTCCCAATGCTAAGATTGTAGGCACAGGCCACTACACTCAGTTCAGTGTACAATATTTTTTAAAGCATTAAATTAAAAAAAACATAGACCTGATCTAAGATGACTATCATGGATGGGAATATATGTATAGTGTGTGTGTGTGTGTGTGTGTGTGTGTGTGTGTGTGTGTGTGTGTGTGTGTGTGTGTGTGTACACAGACGATGTTTTTAAAACCAAGTCACAAGTATTAACAGGGAAAAGGAACATCAGAGTGTTGACTGGTAAGCCCAAATTTTCATTTTAGCTTTTCCTTCAACTGTTTTCTCTTCTTCCTCATTAATTATTAGGAAATCATATACATTTATTAAACATCTACTATGCACAAGGTCACCAAGATAGGTTAAAATGGATATAATCAAGATCTACTTTATTAACAGGTATGAAGCATGTAAAACCAGGTTCACCATTTCTGTAGCAAGCAAGTAGAAAAAGACATGTGCAAAGAGGTTTACACATGTGCTGTAGGAGTACAGATGGACGAGGAATGACTTAAGTTTGTCAGACCAGAAGGGTCAGAAAGGCTTTGTGGAGGAGGGGACGCTTGAGAAGCGATTCGAGGGGTTGGGACATGTGGATATGGTGAGTGTAGGAACATTCCACTCCCAAGGAACACGTGGATGAGCAAAAGCATGAAGAATATCTTCTAGGTCTCTGAATTTAATTACAGCACTGAGTTCACAAATAGGAAACTGTACACCTTTAAAGCATTTACAGAGAGCTTTCGAGAATATTTTTTTACTTTTTTTTTTTTTTTTTTTTTTTTTTTTCGGAGCTGGGGACCGAACCCAGGGCCTTGCGCCTCCTAGGCAAGCGCTACCGCTGAGCCAAATCCCCAACCACCCCCCATTTTTGTACTTTTATCCTTGGAAGTGGGCATTTTTTTTTTCTTTCCAAGTTGAGTCAACAAAGGTCTGGGAAATTAGTGTACTTTTCTAAGGTTACACGTCTAGTAAGTGGCACGTTTAGGCTGCAGACACAGGTCATTTTACTTCAAATTCTAAGTAGGAAATGAGGTTAGAAAGGTGAGATGGAACCAGGATGTGACTGAGAGGCTTGGCATTTGACCTGTTAGCCTGACAAAGGTCCTGATTAGATCTCTGCTTCAGGATGCTTGGTCTTACAGGAGTGTAGCTGGAGACGTGGATTTTAATGATTGATTCTGAAGCAATCACAGTAATACAAATGAGAAAGAACAAACCTTATACATTTAAAAAATGATTATAAAGTAGAAAGAGCCTGAGGGCATATAGAACAGAAAGAGATTAAAATGATTTTTAAAAAGAGATTTCTTTTTTATGAATGTTTTACCATGTATTTAAGTGTACCGCATACATGAGTAAAGGCTAGAAGTAGGTGTCAGTTCCCCCTGAACTGGAATTATAGACAGTTGTAAGCCACCATGTGGGTACTGGGAACCAAGCCCAGATTCTTTGCAAGAGAGGCAATTGATTTTAACCACTGAGCTATCTCTTCAGCCCCATAAAAATGACATTTTAAACAGGAATCAAACTCACAGTTTCACACATACCAGACAAGTATTCCATTGAGCTAAAACTCCAGTCCCTAAAATGGGTTTTGCGATTCATGCTTGCCATTTGAATGTAGAATGTAGAATCTCTCCCCTCCTTTCCCCTCCCTCCCTCGGCTCTCTCCCTCCCTCGCTCTCTCCCTCCTTCCCTCCCTCCTTCCCTCCCCCCCCGTTTGTGTAAAAGTAGCCTTGTGACCAAAGATGATGACCTTACTTTTAGACATTTATGTATTTGCAAGTTGTGTTGTAGTGCCTGTCCCTGGCAACCGTGCAAATATCCATGAACTGTCAGAGCAACAGACAGGAGGCTTGTGAAATACCATTTCAAAGCAGTCTCCCATTCTTTATCTCTCTCGTCACTGAACAACTTGCTTAACATCTCCCCTACCCCCACTCCCCGCCAGGTTCTGATGAGGTATGAGTCTTCTCTTACAGAGCATTTTTTAGAAGACAAGGAATCCTGTGGAGCGGGTGCATGTGCAACAGCTTAGAATATTAAGATTCTTATGTTCTTGCTAAAGTAACTTGGTAGTCAAAGGTGGAGAAAGAGTCCTCTCAATAAGGAATTGGTACAGAGCAGGACAGGAAAGTTAAGACTCTGTTAGTCTATGGAATTGTGAAGTCAGACTAGATAGATGAAGCTACAAGGTAAAGGAGAAGAGTAAGTGTTCTCTCATTGTATCTCTTGGTAGCCTAAATGGTCTGGGCTCAGGTAGACAATAGAGTCCCTGGGATGCGATAAGATATGCCACATGTTGGATGATTCTTACGGTGCTGAACAGCAAGGCGTAGGATTGAAACTCCCTGCCTTGTTGGTGCCCTGTAAGTTCATCCATTGAGGTGAGGCTGGTCAAGTTATCATTTCATTTGTTGACAGAAGGCCACATAGAAAGTACGTGCAAATCCCTGCCTGTCAGCCCATGCCTGCTGATCTCTATGTCCCTCATATTCCATCAGACACTGACCTCTCTCGGGCCCCATATTCCCTGCACTTCGTGAACCCTCAGCTCTTATATGACAGCTCCAGACAGCTACCATATAACTCATGAACTGCCCCTGTTCAGATTCCTTGATATGCTTTTACAAAACAAACAAACAAAAATGGCCTAGCAGCATTTGGCCAAAGCTTTCATTAGAGAGAGAGAAAAAAAAAAAGAATTGATTTTGTTGATTTTGTTAGAAACCCGCAAATTGATTCATTTCATGTCCCAGTGTCTAAGTGTGTAATTGGAGTCGATGTGTGTTACGTGTTTGAATTGTGGATGTCCACAAAGTATTAGGGGAAAGTCCCTGGTATTCATCAGTTTCCACGTATAAATGATATCCATCCGGTTGACAAGTTGTATTGGTCTCAATGGCTTTGGCTGTCTACCAGGAGGAGTGACTGATAAAACTCTGCGTGCCAAGTAAAATTTCCTGAATGCTGACAGATATAAAATGCTCGGTCCTTCTGATGGTTAAGGAAAAGAAAAACTCTGCCTCTTACAAAGTTAAGAACTACATTTCTGTTAATGTCACCATTACGTACCAACACATAACTTCAAAAATATAGTGTCAGTACCATTGCCACAGTTATATGGGGCTTAGGTCATACTTGGACCTTACAGATTGACTCTAATAGACCTTGGAACCCTTCTAGAGCTTTCCAGATATTTTTTTAGATTACAGCAAGTGACAATTTTATCAATGATTTTGACAGCACTGCACTGTTGTAGCACTTGAAATTAATCAGTGTCTCATTTTATTTGGCAGACATTCCACACATGTGATCGGTTGTAACTGATACTGATAATTGTATTGTTGAAAAAAATGTATATTTTGATTGTAAGAGATGTTGCCAATGCAGAAAATGGCATGATTTAATCAACGATATTGATGCAAAAATTTAATCAGAATTCCACATGGCTATCTCAACCCAGCTGTATGGTATCGATAAAACCATATAGAATGTCTGCAAGAGAAAGATATATAGATATATAGAAGGGAAGGTATTGCTTCAAAGACTATTTGAAATAGAAATGACTTAGGTACCTAGATGTATAAATCCATTTTGTGTCACTAGAACAAAATTCCTGAGTATCAATGCATTGTAAATAAGTTTATTTGGATCACCATTCTGGTGCCTAGAAAGTCCAAATGGCATCATGCCAGCAGTCCTGAAAGGGCCCCATAGCTGCATCACAAGGCATCACAATGTGCCAGAGAAGTCAAAACAGAGCTCAACATGTACAGAAAGGAGCCAAACACACAGGGTGGCCTTGGACTGAAACAACCCATTTTAGCGGAAACTAATCTAGTCTTTCTGATCTGACAGAATTACTCCCTTCCAAGGTAGCATACTCACCGACCAATTACCTCTTACTAGACCTTGCTTCTTAAAGGGTCTGCCATCTCATTACTGCACTGGAGACAGAGCTTCTAGATAAGCCTTTAGGGGACAAACCATATTCAAACAACAGTATATAGAATGTACTTCTAACAGGGTTAGTGATCCCTAATGAGACTAGCAATCCACATATGTTAATAACTGTGTAAACCGGTGACTATGGAAATAGATGTGGCCTTTCAAATAGTGTCATTCATTCTCCGACATGGAAGGCGTGACACATTTAATCTGGTTAAGTTTGATGTCTTTGGAGACTTAAATAATTAGCTGTTTGTGATGATGTACTTCAGGAGGAACCATGGAAGATTCTATGGAGATTTCTAATTTAATTCAGTTTTCCATTTCAAGGGGTAGACAACCTCCCATTTAATATAGAGAAAAGCACCAGAATCACGTTCTCTCTAAACAGACTCACTGTCATCACTGGGATTTCAGCAGTCAATTACATGCTTTAATTTTAACCCCTGACTCCTTCAGGTCTTTATAACTATAAAAAGGGATTGCAAAAATACCACCACCCCCTTCTCTTTTTTTGAGGTTCTCACTATGTATATCTGCCTGTCCTAGAACTCACAGAAATCCACCTGCCTCTGCCTCGAGAATGCTGGGATTAAAGGTGTGTGCCATGTTCTTTAACAGGGGAGATGATATTAAAAAGCAGGAAGTAATTTTTCTAAAGGAACTTTAATGTGCATAGGATACATTCCTTTTTACCCAATCTGCTGGTTCAACTTTTCCACTCTGGCCACATTTTACTGTTCATGAGCTGTAAAGTGTCTTGTGAGGCAAGAAGTAGGAAAGGCAAACCAAAGCAAAATGCTTCGCAAAGAACACGCTTTCCCCGACTTTTGTAGGGAGAAGGTGAGATTGCACTGTTATCCATTATGGGAAAACTGGGAATCTGCTGAGTGGCTCTACCTTGCAGTCATGGCTGCTATCCTCCATAACTTAGTAAGCAGACCACAATTACTGCCTCCTTAAGCACAGGAACAATTCATAGGAAGGAATTAAAGACAGATTTACGTAACTTGCTACTGACTGGAGATTTTGATAGATTATTGAAAGGGGGGGTCTAATATCACGTGTCTATCTTTTGCAGATAATGCTGTAGACCCAGATGTATGTGCCAGAACGGTCTTTATAGATGTTGAGGAAGTCAAGAACAAACCTTGTTTGACCTTTACTGATGATGGATGTGGCATGACCGCTCACAAGCTCTACCGAATGCTCAGGTAAAATGTCTCTATTCTATTTCTTTTTAATCTTGACTTCGCAAAACTCTAAGGCCTCATAACTTTCCATAATATTTTAACTTATTCTATTTACCCTGTGAACATTTACTAAGCATATTTTAGTATCAAGATATGGATCGTGAAGCAGACAATATTTCTGCCTTCATGGAACTTAGAATGCAGCTGGCAATTAAGATGATTAAGGCGGTAACCATAATAAAATCCTGAAGGCATAATAATAGGAAAGCATGAGATTCATGGGTAAGTCCACAGGGGAACGCAGTCTGACAGCAGAAGTCTGTTAGCCCTTCACATTGAAATGTGAAGGGTGAGTCGGATTTAACCAGGTAAGAAAGGATAGGAATCCTGGAGTGACAGTCCCAGAAAAGAATAAAATGCTCTATGTGACAACTTGGATTTCTTCATTTATCTGAGACCTCCCTTAGTTCCTAACTCACCTACACTCATTCTTAAAGCCACAAGTGCTGGAGTTGGGATGACTCATGTGTTAGAACTGTGAGAGAGAAATAAACGGAATTCCCATACACAACCTTACAAGGTTTTACAGTACGACTGAGCAGTTGAGAAATGGTATTGGTAAGCTGAAGGTCCATTCATATAGTCATCCCGAGTTCATTTCATTATTTTTAGCCATTCATGGTTGAGAATGTGCTTTATTGCCTTCCCATATCACTCTGTACAAGACGGGTGTTTCCTCAACTCTTTCCTTCTTTATTTTTCCTTTCTAGCAGATGTGGTTGTTAACTCTCCATGTGCTTCCTGAACTAGAGCATGTAAACCGTGGGTAACAATGGAACAGTGCCGAGGAGGAGGGAGGGGGCTCAGCACCCTAAAAAATGAAAGACAAGTTCATTGTGTTGTGGTTTTATGCGAAAGTTTTATGAATTAGCTGTTTATGGGGAAATCCCTTTGATCTTTGAAAGAAACAAAAATAACATTGGGTCAAAGTTAGTGGTTATGTTTTACTACTAAGCAGTCTATATCGTTTGCCTTAGTCTCTGTTTTAAAAAATAATTTTGTTTTATGCGTATGGATATTTTGCCTACATGTTTATATCTCAGATCCCCCAGAGCTGGACTTACAGACAGCTGTGAGCTTTCATGGAGGTGCTGGGAATTGCACTTAGGATCTTTGGAAAAAAACAGCTGGTGCTGCTAACCACTGGCCCATGTCCCCAGTCCTTCTTCTCTTATTCTTTCTTAATTAGAAGACTATTTAAGTGCCAGATATGGAAGTTCATGCTTCCAATCCCAGCACTTGGGATCCAACTTATTCCCTAAAATTAACAGTGCATACTAAAAGAAAGACAGCTTTGGTAGGCTAGAACTATAATATTTATGTCTAATTCTATATTACTATATTTTCCCTAAAATGGCTGGTCACACAGCCACGTGGTTTTGTATGTGGTTCCGTGTATGTACATGTTTGTATATCTGTGGCACATGCATGTCCATATGTGAGGCCAGAGGTTGACGTCAGATGTCTTCCTAAATTACTCTCCAACATTTTTTTTTGGCCCCAACAGTGCCTCTTACTGAACTTAAATTTCCTTTCAGCTAGACTAGCTTGCTAGCCGTTCTCAGAGAGATACCCCTTTGCTCCCATGCCTCAGTGGTGGGATTACAGGCATGCTGTGTGGGATGCAGGTTTGTGGTGGGTACTGAGACCTGAACTCAGGTCCTCTTGCTTATACATCACACAGTTTACTCACCAAGCCATCTCCATAGCTTCTACCGAAGATCACCTGACTTCCTCCCACAGCATCTTACTCCAGTTACATGGGCATCAAACAGTAGGTCCAGCAAATACAAACACATTCCACAATTTTTCCTGTGTAACTATTTATATGAAAGTTGATACAGTTATAAGATAGAAAGAAAGAAAGAAGGTGGTTTAAAAATAATTTCAGGGGCTGCAGAGATGGCTGCACTTCCAGAAGACTTAGTTAGGGTTAGGTTCCAGCTTGGTGAAAGTGCCTTTGCCTACTGAGACATCTTCGTGCCTCACAAAATGACATTTGAAGCAGAATAAGAAGGATCAGTATCGGGTTGGGGATTTAGCTCAGTGGTAGAGCGCTGCATTAGAAGCGAAGGCCCTGTTCGTCCCCAGTCAAAAAAAGAACCAAAAAAAAAAAAAAAAAAAAAAGAAGGATCAGTATCATCCCATTCAAAATAGGGTTAGAGTTAGAGCACTTGTTCTTTATATTTAAAACTTAATTTTAGAAAGCATTGTCAATGGGTACTTAATGTAGTATGTAAACGTGAATCAGCTAAAACATATCATTTATTTAAAGAAGAGCATTTAGTCCAATCCTAACATCCACCCCAAGACTCTATTTCCCACAATTTTTTTTTTAGCAGTGCTTTGCACATGACCAGCAGGTATTGTTTTAACTGGTCTATATAGCCTTAGCTTACCATAATTTTTGAGGGAAAAAAATCATTCTAAACTTTACAGGTAGTTTTGAAGATTACTGTATAAATTATTTTTTTTCTATTTTTCATCTTATGGCATACTTACCTTGTATTTGGAGAAAAATAATAGAAGCCATTGTGCAAAGTATGCCAAATCATTGCGCCTGTCACTGTCGGGTGACCTCTAACATTTATTGGTATCCTGTGCCTGTTTTCCTGACTCATTATGCTCCTCTTCCTGTTTTCTGGCTGATAAAGCAGGGTGTGTAACTGAAGGAGTAGTGTCTTTCATAAACACAGAATCCCATGAAAATTTAACTCAAAAAGGAAAGTCTGGGCTGACTAGGTACTTCCTCTGAGTGACACAGCACTTGCCTGGCATGTGCAAGTCTCTGTGTGTAACTCCAGCTCCTCAAGGGGGAAGAACCAAACTAAATCAAAGAAGACCTTTCATTCAGTTTGTTTAAGGCCTACTGTCTTTTTCGGCTTCTTGGATAGTATGTTAATCTGGATATATATGTATCCTATATGACCTTTCCCAGAAAGGCAGAAAGCCCCTTCGAAAGATCAAGGATTAAAAAGAAGTACAGAGCCTGGGGAAGCACAGAGCCCGGGATTGAAGGCTTTTGCTGCCTCTGCTCAGAATCATGTATCACAGTAGGTCTGTTCCAAAACAGCAGCTGGAGAGTAACCGTATGCTTGTCAGTTACAGTCACTTATAGTACGTGTTACATCACCACAATATCTAGGAAACAAACGTGCAAATGCTTGCTCATGCATTTCCCTGGATTTTTTTTTTTTTTTTTTTTTGCTAAGGTGTCTTTCATGGGCCGGCATCCCAATTTACATTTTTCCCTGGATTCTAGATTCCTGGCATCTTCAGGGTAGTCAAGAGGTAGTGGCTGTGCTATTATACTCCATCAAAAGTGCCAGGTTCCAAATCCGTTCGCTTGTAAACATTGTTACTTGTCACATGAGAGGAGGGAAGAAGATAGACTTAGTGAAGATGAACCATCCAAGCCAAGATGGTGCTTCTGAAATTACCTTAGCCATAGAAAGCGATATAAACTTTACTCGCACTTTTCTGTCATTAAGCATGGTGAGCACTTTTGTATTCAGTATTTGCAGTTAAAGAGAATACTTAATGCGGGACCTTGGGTGAAAATCAAAAGAGCACATGGAAAAGGTAGTGAGAAAAGAAAACCTAGAGTTGCCATCCCTCTGCTCCTTGCTTTTATCCTTTTCCATTTTGGTTTTGACCCTGCCTTTTCAACTTTTATCCTCTGATCTTCTTAAAGTAACTAACACAATTATGATTTATACCCAAGTAGGAGAAAATGGTTGACAAATGGTAGAAGAGCCTAGAAAATAAGAGATTAACAGTTGACCTGTTGTACTACTTTCCCTTGACTACTTAACTGAAAGGGTTTTTTTTTTTGTGGTATTAGAAAAAAAAAGCATTAAATCCAAATGACCATGCAAATTCATTTCATGGGGCAGGTAAAAGGCCTGTTTATGAGGAGCTCTGAATTTTAAAGCTATCATTAGATGTGGAGTACAGATAAGGAATAGTACACTCTAGTTCTCAGAATGAGTCCTAGTTTAAAATTAAAGATTGAATATTACTTTATAATTAATGTTACATAGACTGTAACCTTGTCTTTTCCAGCCGTCCCTTCTACAAGAGGAATGAAAAATATCAGAACTTTACCAGTTTATAGGCCTCACTTCCTGGAATCGTTAAGGCCCAAATGTAATGTTAACTCAGTGTTCTCTTTTCAGAGGACCACTTTCCTGAAAACTGTTTTCATCTCCTATTAGATTTATTTGTAGGATGCACAAAGACCTAGAGAACATCCGTGCATTATTACGTAACATTATGTAACAGAAAATTTGAAAGATGCTCCCCTTTATTGGGTAGTAAACACAAAACCACAGTCTTCAGGAAATGGAAAACAGGTAGTTGAACCATCTTCCCCACTGGAAGAATTAAGACCAGAACCAACCTGCTCAGTTGTGTCATGTGGAGGCAGTGTCTCTTTCACTAACACTGGAGAAGTAGCTAATCTGTAATACATGAAATTCATCAACCATCAGTTTGGAGGATGAGAATATCAGTTTTATTAATATTTGTGTCTCTAGTGCTTAGCACAGTCTGTAACTCATAAGGATTTCAATAAATATTAAACTAGCGACAGTGTGCATCAGTGTGAAATTGGGCAATCCGGAGACCTACAAGCCTCAAAATCAATGTTATTTATGGTGGCTGAAGGTACAAGAGGAAGATCATTTTGTAGATGTCATGTGTCTAAATATTCTCATACGCTGTTATTTGGATGTGTACCAGACAATTTATATGGAAAACATAAGAAAGGGAAGGATTCTGACTCAGAGAGTAAGCTGATGACAGAGTTTACTGAGGTGACTCAGTGAGAGGCCTTTAATAGAACAAGAGAGACTTTATACTGCAGCTGTTTGCAGATATTCGCAGGCAGAACTACCTATTTTTATCCCTTGGCCATATTCCAGTGAACTGTCCCAGCAGATGGAACAGAGGCTTAAAATTGGGAGGGCTATCCTTTGGGTGGGCAGTTTGAATTGTCAAGATAAACCATCTCTTTTTGATTCTTAGAGGGTGGTGTGACCAGATGAGAAGGTGTTTAGTTCAAGTGCCTCATTTAGCACTGTGCATTTATGACCTCTCCAGGTAAACTGCTCTTTTCATATAGCCCTACCTAATAGGAGTCAGGGCTGATTTATTGAAACAAGAAAAGCAGCTGCACAAGGCCTACTTGGCTCCTTCCGCTATGTTAGCTAGTAGGAAGGAGAATTGCATTTACAAAGTGTGACTCTGGCATATAGAACTATTTAATATTTAAGTACAAACAAGCCTCACTGGAAAATTGGTCTCATAGCCCTATCGTAATTTCCTATGTTTTGCCTGGAAGTACCAAACTGCGTGAAAAAAAGAACTTGTTGCTAGTCTGCATGTGTTAGCCAAATTCTCTCGGTGAACTATTTTAGGATGCTTTTTACCTTTCTCATTTCTTTTTTTTTTCTTCTGTAATTTCAGCTTTGGATTTACAGATAAAGTAATAAAGAAAAGCCAGTGTCCCATCGGGGTCTTCGGTAATGGTTTCAAGTCGGGTTCCATGCGACTAGGAAAGGATGTTCTTGTCTTCACCAAAAATGGGAGTACCCTGGCCGTCGGACTTCTGTCACAGACCTACCTGGAGTGTATCCAGGCACAGGCGGTTATTGTACCAATTGTCCCATTCAGCCAGCAAAACAATATCCTTCCTGGAAATGGAGAGTAATTGGTTAAATCTTAGTCTGAGTACTTTGGCAGAGTCTCTTCTTCAGGCCAAATCCAGCTGTTATTTGATATTTCATATTTCAAATATGGTTTTTTATATCTAAAGAGGTATTCAAAGGTCTCAAACATAACTGACATGTCCCTCTGTTAAATATTTTCTTTAATAGTGGGCCATTAGCAGAAGTTGAAAGTTTCTCCCCTGTGTTCAAATTCCCACCGCTCTAGTTCAGTTTATAAAAGTCTCTTTTGGCTAGCCACTGTTCCATGCTAAAGTTCTCAGGGCCTTTGCACTAAAGGCTCCTGGAAATGTCTTCCTTACAAGTGCACAATGGTCCTTTTGCATATATCCGGATGGGCTCTCATTTCTGATGGGAGCAAGATAGCTGGAAAAATTGAACTTACTGCTTTCAGATAGTTTAAGATTTTAACTTTGAACCTTTTTTTTAAATGAAGTACTTTCTTTGTTTATGTTGTAGCTTTGCAGCTATATTCTACAAGTATAACTGATTTTGCTGTTTGAATAAACAGCCTTTCCAATTTCCACTTCCGTTTTCTCTGGTAGCAATAATGCCTTTGTGTGTAGATTTTGTGTCCACACGTAACCCCAAAGGCACTCTGTTTGTTAATATTTATCAATTTCTGTAACTGTATAATAACGTGTTTCATTATCACATCTCTTGTACATAATGTATTTGGATTACACTTGCCCCGCCCTCTCTTGGTCCCTCCCACTGGCCCTCTTCCTCTTCACAGCTCGGCCTTTCGTTTCATGTCCTTTTCTGTGACCCAGAGAGTTTCATTATGACTCTTACTTCTTGATAGCATCCTTAGAAGATACGCATTTTCTTTGACTGATTTGTTTTTACAAAAAATGATTGTTACTGAGGATTCTTTGCCCAGCTTAGAAGCCATCTTGAACTACTCGATTTTCAATGATGAAAGAGACCTGATGTCTCAGTTCGATGCCATTCCGGGCAAAAAAGGCACCCGTGTTCTCATCTGGAATATCCGGAGGTATAGTACTAAAAGAGCGTTAAATTCTCAGAAGCAAATGGAGTATGATAAAGTACTTTTTAATATTATTTTCTAGACTCAAGTGGACAAACACTGAGTCATATTTTTATCTTTTTGCATACATCTCTAACTTTCTTGATTCTGTTGAAATAGTGGTTCTTGTTGATTAAATGCTGTGTAAATAAAGTGAAAATATGCATGTCCTGAGACTGTAGCTTTAAATGATCATGATGATACAATGTAACATTATTGCAACAGCCTCAGAATCATTTACACTTGTTTGGAAATTGGCAGATAATCGTTATTTTATACACTGGCCAGTTAAATGGATTATAAGAGAGATTACAGTGAAATATGCATGATAGTTTAAAAACAAGAAATTCTTTACTAATGCTCTTAGAGTAGCTTGGAATAGAGAAAAAGCTTTGAAGCAGATTAGTTTTAACTATAATGAAACTGAATTAAGATAATAACTTTAAAGCTAATAGAATGAGAGAAAGTCTATGATGTAACTTTTAATTTTGGTATAGATACATTTGGGAGTATATTAGAACTCAAACACAAAAACCCTAAAACCTTTTGGTATAGCGTAGAAAGATTACTTGCCTGGTATTGGTTAATGAGGTTGCCCATGGTCTTGGAAGGAGCAAAGCTAAGAAGCCAAAAAATAGTAAATAAAAAGAATAAGAAAGGTCCAAATGAAAGGGATACTAGTTGTTCTATGTACATGATAATTCCATATTTTAGAGGGCAAAAAATAAATGATGTTCTATAGCTCTGTAGCAGTCTGTGTGTTACTTTTTAACCATTTAAGAGCTAGTGCTAGGCCAGGCATGATGGTATGATGGTGCATGCCTTGCATCCCAGCACTTCAGAGGTAGAGGTGTGTGTGTGTGTGTGTGTGTGTGTGTGTGTGTGTGTGTGTGTGTGTGTGTATTCCAGAGAGAGGGGGGAGGGAAGGAGAGGGAAAGGGAGTTAGTTAGTTAGTTAGTTAGTTAGTTAGTTAGTTAGTTAGTTAGAGGTCAATATTAGATACATAGCCAGACTCGGCATTAGGGTGAGACATAGGACTGAATATAGGGAAATCTTGGTTTTCTGCTGATGTCAGCAGAAGTTGATTTTGGATGCATCTACTCATTCATTTGGGAAAAGTAATATTTAGTGAATTCTCTAACAGGACTCAGAAAGTTGTTATTTAAGATCTTGCATTGAGTATAGCTGAAATCCATTTGATTCATCAAATCATAGATATTCCTTTTGGTCTTTCCTTATGAACTTGGTATCACCAACACTAAGGAACATGGTAGATAAATTTATAATAGGAACAACTTAAATATTGTATAGTCCTCAATTTACCTAGTTTGTAGTTCATTTGGAGTGGCAGTCAGGGAAAGGAACCTGATGTTGACTTATGTATCACTTCTGCTGGGTTCCAAACACAAACCCCACCCCTACTCCTTGTGGTAGCCAGTTCTTCTTAGATTGGTACTTATCTCTTTCACTCAGAAACAAAGATGGAAAGGCCGAGCTGGACTTTGACTCAGATCAATATGATATCCTGGTGTCAGACTTCGCTGCTGAAGAAAAAATGGTTGATGGTGTGGCCTCTGAGCTGCCAGAAACAGAGTATTCCTTACGGGTAAGAGCAGCCCATCTTCCACAGTGGGCAGCATAGTTTCCCAGCGTGCCAAAACATTACAGAGCACAGCTTAAGTGCAGTTGTGCAGGGATGGTTCTCTCCTGCTACACGGAAGCAGTTTAGTTTCTGTAGTTACTTCCATTTCAAGGTGGTGGTTGAAATGTTGTAACGAGTATAGAAACTAAGCCAAAATATTCGCTGAGTCTATACTCCGTAGGCAAGTGATGTTTTGAGGAGATAGCTGTAGCATTGGTAGTATGCATAACGATTTTTTTCTTTTACGACTCCATAGGCATTTTGTAGTATTCTATATATGAAGCCAAGGATGAAGATTTTTCTCCGACAAAAGAAGGTGACTCCGCAGATGATTGCTAAGAGCCTGACCAATGTAGAATATGATACATATAAGCCTACCTCCACGGTATCCTTGCATGTAGCTGAGATCTTCAATTCAGGGTTAAATTACACAGTCTAAATGCTGCCTTGTTCCAATTCAAAATCATATGCTAAGGCATCCCTCCTACTGGATCCTTAAGGAAAGAATTTTTAAATGTCTGCACCAGTTTTTATCAGAAACTACCTGTGAGCTGTTAAATGAAAGTCATGTGTATTTGAAGGCTGTGGCTCAGTAGATTTCAAAATCTAATATTTATTTATTTATTTATTTATCTATTTATTTCTCTTGAGATGGGGTCTCCCACAATATTCCATGCTGGCCTTGAACTCACTGTTTAGTATAGGCTAGCTTCAAACTTGAGGTGATCCTCCTGCCTCAGCCTTTTGAATGCTAAGAATGTAAGTATATGCTGTCATGCCTGGCTTTAAAACATTTTTTATTAGAAATGTTCATTTTAAGTCCTCAGCATATACCAGTGAGCAGCCAGACTTGAGAATCTTATCCATAGATATCCACATTACAATTTATTTATATTGGAATTTTGTCATATTTCTATTGATTAAAATAAAATTTTAGTTGGACTCGTTAATCTTACAGTTTATGTTGTACTAGGTCCAGATTTGGACTTGGATGTGAATTAGTGAGTGGAAATTAAAGGTATTTCTAGGAGGAGATGAATCATTCAGAAGCTCAACATGGATTTCCTGGGAACTTCTCATAATGACAGCCACGCAGAAGAGCACTTGCTCATTTTCTACACCTCATTGTACTATAAGTGGATTCCAGATACCAGGGACAATCTTAAGATGAACTATGCTAATTAACCATCTTCACTGGTGGTGTTTTGAGGAGAAATTAGTCTACAGAACACTCAGAACTCAAGTACTTATGAAAACTTGCTCTTTTATTTTGTAATTCTTGGACCTATAGACATATTCTCTGCATTTTAAAAATCAAAGGCATTATTTTACTTTGTCTTCTTTTTTGCTTGTTTAAAATAAACTGTGCAGTTATTACTCACAGTGGATTTATTTATTTCCCCCACTTTGGAAAGCACATACCTTCTCTACGAGGAAACTTGCTTAGCCCAACTTAGAGAGTCAGAGCTAGCAAGTAAGAAAGTTATGTATAACCTTACCTCATGTAGGTTAAGATTGTAGCACTGTGTGTTTAGCAGAGTCCCTCCAATGACATGTTTCTAACTCCTGTTTTAGTATATGGTTCCTTTCCTGGGCCTAGCTTCTTAAGTTTGAGGGTTTCTATCAGACCAACTTCAATGTATGCAATTCATATTTATCACAGTCTCCCCTTCCCATTAATCCAGTTACCCTCTGATGTTACAATCCTGGTTAAATAGAGTCACTGTTGGCATGACTAAAATGAAAACCCAAGCACTAGCATTATTTTCCTGAGATGACTGCGGAACAAGGTAATTGGTACTGATTTATTTATTCCTTAGTCATCAACTCAAAAGCCTCTTCACTCCTCTCTGTGCTCTTCATACAAATTTGATGACGCATTTCCTCTCACAATGTACCCTCAGCCCATTACATACAATTTCAAGAGTGTACAGCACAAAATAGTTGACAATGACTGGTTTTAAAATGTCAACTTTGTGGTGTGTGAATTTTTATTAAGTTGGGAAATTGTCTTATTTTTTTTTGTTGTTTTTGTTTTGGAATAGGTCCTATTTAAAGTTTCCCTTGTGTTTCTGGAGCCCAGAAAACTTTATATGTTCTGAGTCGAATATTAGTGCGCTAGGCTTACCAATTGCATCATGGTTCCCATGGTACCTGACCCATATCATATGGTATTGATGTCCATGGCTTGTCATTTACAAAGGCTGTGCAAGCTTTTTGAAAAATATCTGTGGCAGCTAGCAAAAGAAACAACTGTCTTTAGCTCATGATTTCAGAGGTTCAGTCCAGTGTGCAAGAGAGAGAAGATGGGGCAGAGTAGCTCGCTTACTTTGTGGCAGCCAAAAGGTAGCGCCATGTGTGGTGGCACACATTTTAATCCCAGCACAGGGGAGGTAGAGCCAAGCAGACCTCTGAGTGCAAGGCTAGCCTGCTCTTTAGAGTGACTTCCAGAATAGTCAGGGCTACACAGTCTCATGCCCCTCTCCAAAAAGAAAAGAGTAGAGCAAGAGAATGTTTGTGTTTTTAAATTCTTTATTATGTCAACTCACATGTACTGACATACTGTGGGTTTTTTTTTCTATAATATAATGGGTTTTTTTTTCTCCTTAAGCCTCTGGTGTTTGTCTCCTTAATGATTTTCTCCTCAGAATAAGCAAGTGAGAATCACATTTGGATTCTCTTGCAAATATCGTAACCAGTTTGGAGTTATGATGTATCATAACAACCGCCTTATTAAGGCCTTTGAGAAAGCGGGCTGCCAGTTAAAGGTGAGTGCTTAATGTTTCTTTGCCATAGGGACCTGTAATAAATGGGAAGCAAAATTGTAAATCTTAAATTCTTAGTGGTTTTCAGCCCCTTCTCATGATAGTTGATAGATTCTGGTACTAAAGTCCTTTAGCAGTAGATGGGGTGTCCTGTGTGGAAAAATTATTTCTCAGGTACTCATGCAGCAACTAGGGGTATGTCCAGAAGGAGTAGAGTTCAGTGATAGCTGCCTCACCATGTGTATTGGCTTATTAGTATATAAAATAGCTCTTATCTTGTGGAGACAATAAAAGTATATTGGAAGGTTCATAAAATTTAGTGGTTGAAAACCAAGATTTGGGGGCTGGAGAGATGGCTTAGCAGTTAAGAGCACAGACTGCTCTTCCAGAGGTCCTGAGTTTAATTCCCAGCAACCACATGGTGGCTCACAACCATCTGTCATGGGATCCGATGTCCTCTTCTAGTGTGTAGGCATACATGCAGATAGAGCATACATACATAAAATAAAATCTTAAAAACAAAAACAAAAGAAACAATATTTGTGTCCTGGGTTTCTCTATGAGCTATACCCCTGGGCTAATCAGTTCATTTCTTTGAGGTTCAATGTCTATGTTAATAAAGTAGAAACAACGTTTTCTTTATCTCCCTTTCAGCTTAAAGGGTTGAAAGATGTTAAGGATGATAAATGATATGAAATATTTCATAAACCAAACTACGCAAATGTTACCATTATCTTTGATGTTTTAATGATCATGTAAAGTAGTAATTTCCACAAGTAATTCCTTTGTGCCTGTTTTAAAGATTAGCTGGCTAAAGCATGGGGAATGACAGACTGCTCTGTATTAGAGTTTACTGTCTAACAGTATTACTAGTAGGACAGTTATGTAAGACCCAGGATAGCTAACTGTGTGGATAGCTTGGTTTTGCCTGTTATATCATCTTCTTAAACAACTCCTAGTTATGTGTCAGTTTAATTACTCCTTGATTCTAGTAAAGAGTAAAGCAAGCTTTAAAACCCCCAAATCCCTTGCACGTCATCTTTGACTCTGGTGGTGGCTTGGTGGCCTATCTGTGTGTGGACATGCCGATAGTATGAGAGTCACTGTGGTGGTTACACTGCACCTCAACTTTTTTTTTTTTGGTTCTTTTTTTTTCGGAGCTGGGGACCCGAACCCAGGGCCTTGCGTTTCCCTAGGCAAGCGCTCTACCACTGAGCTAAATCCCCAACCCCCCCTCAACTTTTAAAATGAGGTTTCACTTCAGTTCTGTGGACATTAGTATGTAACTTTGCTTTCGAGCACTGTAAATTCTTTATTCCGGTGAATCTTCTGGCAATCCTAGAATATAAGACACATGAGAATGGAGTTGTGTGGATGACGCAGGTAGAGCTGAGGGACTGCAGTGATCTGTGAGTCCCTGAACAATCTAAGAGACAGGAATGGGGAGAACTGCAGAGCCAGGAGGAGTAAAGAGAGAGGAGATCATAATTGGGATATATTATATGTAAAAAAAGGTGAAAAAAGAAAAGTAAAAACTGAACTTGTCAGTTTCCCTTCTAAGTGTTCCTCTAGATCTTCATGGCCTTTCCTTACCCGTGAATATTGTATAACCTTTTTCATTATTTTTTGGAATCAAAAGCAAATGCCTCCAGGCTGTCAATAGTAATGTGTTGAAATTAACATTGTCTTCTAAGCCAACCTGTGGAGAAGGTGTGGGAGTAATTGGAGTCATTGAGTGCAATTTCCTAAAACCTGCGTACAACAAACAAGAATTTGAGTATACCAAGGAATACCGGTGAGTCACCCCCAACCTGAGATGCTGCGGATGAATCACTCAGATACCATTCTGCTCTCCAAAGCCTCTAAACCAGCATTAAAAGCCAGTTTGTTAGGAGACGTTAACTAACAATTACTTCAGAACTATTCTCCAAGATTAGAGATGATTTTGCTCTTTTTCGATTTACCTCTAGAAATTATAGAATGAGGAATTATTTGGGTACGGAATTTCTGGTAAAATGAAGGACCTTGTTTTTCAACTTGAAGCAAAGGAGTCTGAAGTTACTGAGCACATTTTGGGGAGAGAAATTGAAACGTGCCCTTTAAATTTTCTTGAGGCCAGTGTACACTTTTGGAAATGTCAGTCCAACAGGAAGATATTTATGCTGTCATGGAAGCATGTAGGGAAGATAAATAGCTAAGAATCAGAAAGGAGCCTGACTCTGAGGTTAAACCAATAAGGATATTTTAGGAATTGATGAAAGTGGTTGTTAATATGGGGCTGAAGATAGGTTTGGGGTTTAGGATACAGGATGCTTTCTCAGCATGCATGAGGCCCTGGATTTGATATCTCTTATATCTTAGACAAAGGACACAGGTTGAAAAAGTAAAATCCTTGATGGTTATGAAAAATGTGGTATGTGAAAATATGAGTTATGTACATCAAAAATAATTAATGTATATATGCAAAATGGGACCTTATTTATTTATTGTTTTCTGAGCACAGTTTCTCTGTGACACTGTGGCTTTTCTGGAGCTTCCTCCATAGACCACGGTGGCCTTGAACTCACAGAGATCAGCCTGCCTTCTGTCTCCCAAGTGCTGGGATCAAAGATATGCACTACCACTGCCCAGCTGAGGAGAACCTTTCAATATGACCAAAGAAAATCAAGGAAAGCTTCACAAAACAGTGTATATTCGAGCTGAAACTTAAAGGAAAATTGATGCCTTCTAGGTGAACTAACGGGAGGGGTATTTTAAGCAAAGGGGTGCTAGGTAATGGCATGAAAAGGTAAGAAAGAGAAAATGTGAGACCATTTGCTGTCATTTTATTTAAAATCCTAGTAATATTTTTCTAAGGGTGGGAGGAAAAAGTAATCTGTCAGAAATGTTTTTTTTTTGTGCTCTAAGATATAACAAAATTAATGAAATGTTCCTCCGTTTATATGAGACCATAAGAACTTTAGATGCGGGGTTGGGGATTTAGCTCAGTGGTAGAGCGCTTGCCTAGGAAGTGCAAGGTCCTGGGTTCGGTCCCCAGCTCCGAAAAAAAGAACCAAAAAAGAAAAAAAAAACCAAAAAAAGAACTTTAGATGCAGGGTTTGACAAAGAGATAGCTATTTGAACGGCAACCCCTAATTAATTTCTGCATAATTGGGTTTGAGTCACTCAGGCTTATCAGTAGTTATGGCGATGGTATGCCCTGGATCCAAATAAATTAATCATTTAAATGTGGGTCTGACCCATAATGAAGACCTTTGACCAAGACTTGTCTCCTAAATGGAAAAGCTTAAAAGTGGCATTGCTTTAATGGAACCAAATATTGTTTCTTTTGAGGAAAAGTGGTGAATTTAGGATAATTATCTAAATAATATTTATAAATTCTAAATGTTAGTTATTAAAAATGATTTTACAACTTCCCGTGCTATCATTGCTAACATAACACCATAAAAACCTGTAATTCTTTCCTTAGCATACATTAGACCTTGGATTTTTGATGCCTAGTTTTGGTATGATGAATTTGAGGTTATTGTAGAAGGTCCAAATATAGGTATTCTATAAACATGTAGGATTTCTACTTCAGTAGTTTAGTAGATACTATGTATTTTAATAAGAGCAGAATGAGAATACTAACCCACATAGAGTTTTGTGCATAATAAATCCCCTAATTATTACCTAGTTCAGGCATCACTGGCATTTTTTAAAATCTATTTATTTTTTATTTTATGTGCATGAGGATTTTGCCTGCATGCATCCAACATTTGTTCCCATTGCTGGCAGCTGGCAGTAGAGGACATCATATCTGAAGTTACAGAGAGTTATGAGCTGTTGTGTAGGTGCTAGGAACTGAGCTGGGTCCTTCTTCAAGGGCTGCAACTACACTTAGCCCCTAATTCATCCCTCTGGCTCTACTATTTTTTTTTGAAGATAGTTTCTCACATAGTTCATGCTCGCCTCGAGCTCACTGTGTAGTTGGGGGTAGTTTTGAATTCTTGTACTTCCTACCTGCATCTCACACATGCCAGGACAGTAAGAATGGATTCGCCATGCCCTATGCCCTTATATTTCTATGCTGGGGACTGAAACCCAGGTACTTATATATGCAAGTGCAAACAGTACTACTGAGCTATAACCCCCGCCCTTTATGTAAACTTCATGCAACATGAGAGATCTTAGATAAAAATATGGGGATTTGAAAGCAGACATAGGGGTATAGACCTTTAATCCCAACACCCAGGGACTATGGCGGTGCGGTTGTGAATTCAAGGCCAGGCTGAGCTGCATAATGAGTTCTTGGGCGGCCTCATCTACATAGCAAGGCCCACCATTCCCTTCGCTCCTCTCCAAAACTGGGAGTTTGAGAGAAGGATTAGAGAATACTGTTTGCCATCACAAAATCCTGGGAGTATTAGATTTAAAAGTACAAATGATAAAAGAGATGCAAGCCAGCGTACCGCCAGAATATCTGCAAACAAATCGTCGGTAATATATCACTTTGAGCAATCTGTGGATATTAGACTTTAGCTGTAAATATTGTGGCTTAGGCTTAAAACATTTTTAGAGTCAACTTAACCTTTAAAAATGCAACAAGCAGAACATATTAAATGAGCAAAGCCGCAGGCACACAACACAGTGACTAGATTTTATAGAATCTTCCAAAGAATTTCCGAATTGCTCACTATAAGGACTTTATATTCTGTTTGTGATACAGACTATCACGCATCTCAAAGCAATTAAACACATTAAGAAGCAGTAAATGGCTGATGGGTCAATTGAAATGTTTTTCGCTACTACATAGGGAAAAATGCCCTGAGAAGATAAAGGCAGACACTTTTAGGTGTGACTTAAGCTATGCTTTAAATGGATCTCTGAGTTTGAGGCCAGCCTGGTCTACACAGAGAAACTCTGTCTCAAACAAACAAATAAACAAACAAACAAACAGCAAACAAACAAAAGATATTCTTTAAAAGGCACAAGATTGGAACTGTAGAGAGATGGCTTGGTGGTTAAGAACACTGGCTGCTCTTCCAGACAGTCCAGATCCAATTCTTAGCACCCACAACTTGGCTCACAACTTTCAGTAGCTCCAGCTTCTAGGTAGCCAATTCCAAACTTCTGGCCTCCATGGGCAGCAGGCACACATGCATGCAGAGAAAAATGCCCACATGTATAAAATACCTAATAAAACATTTAAAGGACAAAGGTTGTCAAAAAGGGAAGGAGTTCTGATAAGCAGTTGTAGCATGAGCTATGGCATTGATAAGAAATCCGAAGGGGAAACGAGATTGGGGTATGTGCTAAACTGAAGAGAAATCCAATGAAATTGATAGGATTGTGGGCCAGCTCTTAGAGCAGAGACAGGCAAGTATTTTCTGAGATGAGCAGATTTGGGTTTTTGCAGGCCACCCAGTCTCCTACCCAACTTCTCAATTCTGTCATAGTATGAAAGTATACATATGCAGTAAGTAAAGGAGTGAGTATTGTGCCCAGTATGATTTTGTTCTTGAAATAGACTGGGATTGGTCCTCCAGGCTAAGGTTTGCACACTGCTTTCTTAGAACCCCTATTTCTGAACTGTGTTCCAAGTTACAATTAATGAATTCAGAGAAACTGAGTGATAATTTATAGTTTATGGAAGAACAGTGATAGTCCACTTCTACCTCTAAACAACAGAAAGTATCTTTAGTTGTAACAATTTGTCATAAATTCACTGGCTTAAAACACTAACAGACTGTACTAGAGGTCTCTAGGTTAGATAGCTGACACAGATCTCACTGGGCTAAAATCAAGGTATTGGCAGCCCATCTTCTTTTCTGGAGGCTCTAGGGGAGAATCCAATTCCCCCCTTTTCTCCAACATTAGGGGCTGCCAGCATTCCTTGGCCCAAGGCTCTCTTCTCCAACTTCAAAGTCAGCAGCGATGGGTTGCATCCTCCTCACATTGCATCAGTCCATAATCCATTTCCTCCTGATTCTGACTCCTCTGCCTTACTCTTCCACACTTAAAGGCTTACATCAGGAACCTTAGGAATAATGTTCCTTTCAGGTCAACCGATGAGTAACAGTAACTCTCTCTTACTGTGTAACCTAATATACTCAGATTTTAGATTTTAGAGATTGGGATGTAGACATCATTGGGAGACTACTATTTTGTCAGTCTGTCCTCTGGCACTTCAAGATTTCTTACTCACATTCAAATGTGATTGCCCTGTCCCATCCCAATGTCATCAAAAACATCAGATTAAAGTCTGAGCTAAACATCCTAAGCTCAGAAATCCCATATTTCATATCCAAATCACATTTTTCTGAGTCTCTCTCTCTCTCTCTCTCTCTCTCTCTCTCTCTCTCTCTCTCTCTCTCTCTCTCACACACACACACACACACACACACACACACACACACACACACACACACACACCTGTACTGCTAAAATATAATAGTGTGAGAAGCATGGGACACCAGTTATATAAAAGTTCTGTGTCGAGTGAAGTTTAAACTGAAAAGAAAAAAAAAGGTTCCAGGTACCAAGCAATGTTATAAATCCAGCTAGGCAAATTTTATTAAATATCCAAAGACTGGGCATAATTTTCTGAGGCTTGCAACACTGCCCTCTGTCATCAAAGATCTGCCTTCTAGCCTTATGGTTCAATCCTCAAAATTATCTGTTTGTGAAGACTAGTATATTTTTACAGCAGGGTAATTTCATAAACTTTTCTCTGCACTACAATTTTTGAAGTATTTTATTTCTTGTGCTGATAATATAATTACATCATTTCTTCCTTCCTTTTCCTCTCTCCAAATGCTCCCGTATACCCATCCTTGCTCCCTTTCAAATTCATGGCCTCTTTTTTCACTAGTTATTGTTACATACATATACATATGTATGTATGCATGTGTATTCCTAATTCCAACCTGCTCAGTCTGTAGAATGTTACTTGTATGTATGTTTTTAACAGTCCGATTGGATTCTTTCACTATATGTGCTCCCCCATTTATTCCTGACAGTCTAAGCTGAAAAACTTAGTGTTCCCACGTGTCAAAACCCTTGTAGCTCTTTCATGACTGTGATGAATAGTCATTCCACGTGAGAAGAGGCTCTTGTCTGGTCTTCCTTAGATAATCTTATTTCTTTTCTTGGCTTCAGCTGAGACAGTTGTGAAGGTCTGTGAGTCACATGCTTAATATTCCCAAAGAGCCTTACATGTGACTGAATATTTTGACCTTTTGATCGTACTGATATATTCACAAATGATTGTCATTCACAGAACTCATGTTCCTAACATAATTTTAACATCTTTTGTGCTTTCCACTAACTGATTTTTTTTGGTCAAATTCTGATTGCTTTCTGATGATAGGCTCTTCATTTAAATTGTCATTTCTTTCCTGCATTTTACTTGAGCAGCCAGAGGACACAGCTTCAGCAGTTTATCTGGAGATCTCAGGCAAATGCACCAACTCATCATTTACAAGCTGAAAATGGAACTAACCAAAGGACACGTTTCTGCTAAGCCTTCTCTGACTGTGTAGCTAGGATCGGATTTCAGCTTTTCCTGGAACGTGTTGTTCATTTCACCTGAGCCTCGATTAGCAGTGTCTTTAACATTTGTGTTCCTAACTCCGCTTATGATGATTTAGGCACTCTTTAAGCCAATCTCTGTGTTCCCCACTGTGCTCCTCTAGTTCCTTCTGAACCCTCCAATGGAATTACCTCCCACCTCATATGTCTAGTAACAGTCTGTTAGTGCAGTTTAGACTCTGGCATGTTTCTCAGAATTCTTAACACTTTTGCTACTTTTTATTTATTTTTCTTATTTCTGATTTTAGACAGGGTCTTGTGTAGCCTTGAACTCTTGATCCTCCAAAATGTCCCAGGCTGCCAAATTTCAGTTTTAAAGTAACTTCCTTATAATTTAGGTGTTTTTTTTTTTAATAGTAGCACTCTGTTTCTAGGCACAGCAGTCCGCAATAGTATTTTTATTAAATTTCTTTATATTTAGGGGTGTGTGTGTGTGTGTGTGTGTGTGTGTGTGTGTGTGTGTGTGTGTGTGTGTGTGTGTGCAGGCTCAGGTCAGGAAACACCTTCACCCACTGACCCATCTTGAAGGCCCTGTATTCTTTCTGTCACATCGTATACTTGTGAGTTTGGGTTGAATCTGTTTACATTTAAAGCAATCATTTGCAAGGGATGCCTTCTGTCATTTGGTAATAAAATAAAAGAGCTTCTCTGGTTTCTTATGTTGCTGTGTTTTATGTGTAGGTGATGTTTTATAGTGGAATGTTTGAAATGTTTGCTCGTTTCCTTGTATATATATTTATATTATCTCGCTATTTTCCCTCTTTCTTTTCATGTTAGACTTCTACGATGCCTATTCTCCTCAGGTCTACATTTTATTTTGGTTTCTTTTTCCAGGTCTTCTGTCTCTTTATTGCCATTTCCATTTTTTTTCAAAAATTGCTTGTTGACTTCTTTCACATTTCTAGGGTTATGTAAGCATCTTTAGGTCAGAACTTTCTCAGAGACAGTTTCTTTGCATTTTATTTTTTAATCACCTTGTTTTTATATTCCTTTGTATACATCATTATTTTCATAACATGATAATTCAGGAAATAAGATTCCCCACCCTTTCCTAGGATTTGCTATGTTGTTTTTATGTATGTGATGTTGGTGCTGTGTTTTGCTGTAAGCTGTCTCTGTACCAGGGACCAGGTAGTGTGTAAACTTAAAGTTTTCTCACTTGTGTTCTGACCTGTATCTTCCCCTGGCAATTCATTGTGTATATATGTGTGTGCGTATGTGCATATATGCATGCATATGTATGTATATGTATGTATGTATGTATGTATGTATGTATGATTTTGAGTATCTTCATTTTAACATCTGGCTCACTAAACAGATAAAATATGAAGAGGTGAAATTAAAGTTCCATCACTTTGACATTATTTCATCTAGAGGAGAAGCTTGTAATCATGGAGAAATATAACCCAAAAGGCCACTTGCCCATTGTATGATCAAAGATAGTAGCAATGAGAGCACTGATCTCTCTCCTTGGAGGATAGCATCCCTTTCCCCTATCCTGGTTCTTCTAAGTGGCGTCTGGGACACACGCAGGATTTCCTGTTGAGGAGCTAGAGGGGGAGAATGTGTAACTGTTACTCTGCTGAGAACAGAAACAGATGAAAATTAACCATGATTTACCATCTACATATTCCAAAATATTGTAGTTAAATATTAACTGGATCAGATTCAGACTCCTACAGCAGCTGTGCAGTAAGATGTTGAAGGAACATTTTTCCTGTTAGTGTTATAGGTCTGTGATCACGCAGATTCTGCCGTTGTTATCTAGTTAAGGAGACTAATTCCACATGCTTATTTATCTTCCCAGGCACCCAGCACATTTTCTTTCTTTAATTGGATACTCTGTGCTTGTGACTTGAGGGAAATTTATAACAGAGGGATGAGAGCATCGGTAGTGAGAGAGGGATGAGTTAATACAGGAACCTGTCTATAATTATTTTAATCTCATGTAGGTAGTGGGGATCGAATTTAAAATGAGTAAAGTGGAGGTAAGGAAGAGGTATACTCAAGAAGCATTCTGAAAAATAATGAATAATGACCCTGAGGGGAAAGAGAGATTTGAAACTTCTCAAGTTTATAGTGTTCTGGGTCCGTGTACATTTGAATTAAGTTGTAATCCCGGGGGATAGAATTTGATAGGAATTATTCATTAGACAAGAGAGCAAACTGAAATACTGCTTCTAATAACAGTGTTGTAGAAAATTGTTGGAGAAACCTTTATCGTATTAGTACTATGCAGCTATGATTGGTGTTTGGATGCAAGGGAACTTAAATACAGATAAAGTTAATATTTGATTGTTGTTAATAGATAAGATTTTGTGTATGCTCCTCTAATTTTTCTATTTGATTCTGAAAATGTTACAATCCATCAGTGCTTATGTTTGTCCTTGTTCTGAAATGGTGCTCTGTCATGGTCTTTAATGACAACTTACTCATTCTGTGACTCTGTAAGCCTTGAAAACACTAGACCATTTTACTTTTGGGGGTCTTAGAAACATTTTGACTTCACAACCAAAGTTACTATCAAATATTATGATGTTAACATGATTTTTTTCTGTTTTTTCATTATGGTTTTATTGTAGGAGTTTTCAGAGGCAGTTGACTCCTATGTTAGTTTTTTAAGTTGTAGTTATTCAAAACTATGCTGACTAGTCGAAATTGCTGGACTCCGTTAAACAGGAGCTTCTGAGAGATAAAAACTTATTCAACATATTTCTTGCCTTTTCTTTCAGGTTGACAATAAATGCCCTTGCCCAGAAGCTCAATGCTTATTGGAAGGAAAAAATATCTCAACAGAATTTTGAGACCTCACCTATATCCAGGCTAGTACCATAAACAATAAAATATAGACTACAAAAACATTGAGGGTAATGTCCTTCCATCAAATGGAAGAAAGAAGGATAAAATGGTTTCCCATCAGGGAGGTTAGTTAACTAACAATAAGAAGGGCAGGTACTAATTACATTTTTTTTATCTCTTCCTTCTGTTTTAAAACTATGTGATTTGGGTCATAAATGTGAATGGTTTAATGCTGTCAGTTTAGGAGAGACTGTAATATACTGAGGGATTATGGCCTTTTAAACCAAGCAATCCTGGGTGGAAAGTCTAGACCTGCTTCTTGATAGCTGAGCGCATTTTATAATTGAATCAGTTCACGTCTCGGAGTTTATTGAGTTAGGACCCATGCCTGTAGAACAGTCATGACATAGACTAGGTGTTCAGACATGTAAACAAACTTGCTTCCTCTTTGTTTTTGCTAAATATTGGGATCGAACTGGTATTTCAGAGAAGAAATGAGAAGGAATAGGGAACCAAACATATTAGAGAAAAAGTAGATGTTTCCGAATCTGTGCCTTACTAAGTAAGGAGAAAATATCATCACAGAAGACAAACTGCATAACAACACACCTACAGTTAGTTATAGCCTCAACAAGTTAAAGATTAAAGTGCTAAAGATTACACTGCCCCCTCATATGGGGGAGCTCCTACTGTTTTAAGTGGAAAGTACTAGATCAAGGTATGGTGCAGAATTTTGTTTCAAATGCAATCCGAAGGCTGGGTATGTTTCTACCTTATTCTAAGATCTCAGCTCATGTTTACCCTCCATGTTTTGCCAAAAATTCAAATTCAAATGAGATGCCATTTTGCCTTTCAAAGCAGCAGTGATAAATGTAGCGAGACAGATGTTCATATATTACTAGACCGTGTAAGAGCTTGCAGTTAGCAGCAGAATTTTAATAGAGATTGTTTATTGAGTGTTTATTTAAATTCTAGACATTGTACTTAGTGCCTTGCATGGAATAATTATTTACTGATCCACAAACCTAAGTATACAGATATTATTTCTTTGCAGATAGAAAGCCCAGTGCACTAAGAACTTTCATCATTTGTACAGGATTAGACAACACAGCAGAGCTAAGCTTCAAATTAAGCAACCAGTCCCCTGAAGCTACAATCTTCTAGCAAGAGCAATAGAGTATAACACCTTTAGCTTCCTATTTACTACAAAGAGAAATTCTAAACCCCTTCTTTGTGCCTGGATTGAAGGATTCAGCACGATCTGTTTGTAGCCTTTAGCAGAGAGTCGCTGCCTCTTAGTGTTCTTGTCCTCAAAAATAATGCAGGCATCTTTCTGCAAGGCATTCTTCTGGACAAATACATCTAAAAACCAAAGCTACCATGGCCTTTCCTCTCTTCCACTTGTGCTGAAAGTACTTTCTATGGGCTCTGGCTCTTTAGTTGTGTGGAAATATCAGACAGCAGAGGTCAGGCCTGAGCTTAGAGCAGATTGCAAGTCTGGAGCAACCTAAAGCAATAGGGAGGGGAGGTCTAAAAGTATAGGAAAACTTGGCTAAGTAGATGTTTTTAAAAGAGGACATGGGTTTGAGTGTCAGAAGTACCTTTTATTTTCTTCTTTATAAATTTTTCTATTTGTAATCTTCTACAAGAGGGTTGTGTTATTTTTATAACTAGTAATAAAAAAGCTGGATTTGAAACAATAAAATATCACTACAAGAAGTCATAAAAGAACCATGCCACTTTATTGAATAGTCCAGTGGAAGACCAGTAAAAAGCAACATACAAAAGAACTGCACCCTGGTAGCAAAGTGGACCTGAGGTGTCTCTCTCCTCCTTTTGTCTTTCATCAGCCTCTGTTCTCCCTCCAATACAACTTTCCACATTATGTCTACCGTCTGTCATATATGCACTGCACTGTAAACAGGGAAGCGAATTCACTTTAATCTATAAGTGATTAGGTTACACCGTTCTGGAAATGACAAGCGCAGATATGCATTTGAGGAGTTTGATGACTTTATCCTCATAATTTCAACCAACTGTTAGAGCCATCATTTATAGTTAGGAAGTTTAATCTAATTCTATTGCCCTATATGATGGGCATTGGGAATATCAACCTAATAAAAGTGTGAATGAAACAATGTAAACAGAAGATGTTTTTATGTGATACTGGAGTTAAAATCCCGAGTCTTGTGTATGCTAGGCAAGCTATATGCTGACCTACATCCCTAAAACTAAAGGGCTGTTTTTGAAAGAACAAGAAGTCAGAAGTGCACATGGAGAAAGATTTTGACAACAGTGCTTCTGTGCCTCCTATAAATATGATACATATACTACTTTTTCAAGTTAATAAATCTCAGGAGTAAAATTATCCCATTATTTCCTTGAAAATGATTCTAGAATAAATATTATTAACCCCTGTAAAGAATGATTGATCACTGCAGTTTTTTGTATCCACATCTCGTGTAGTTAGACATGTTGCTAAAAATACACACATTTCAAACAAGATTATACGATTTCTAGCATATCTTCCCTATAGAAAGTTTTTTCACTCTTAGGATATACCTTTGAAATGCAGGACAAAGCACAGAGCTGGGAGCTACGTAATGACATTTCTGGTTTTCCTCACCCAGGGGGATTCCTGACCAGACATGGGTGCAGTGTGATGAATGTCTTAAGTGGAGGAAACTTCCTGGAAAGGTGGATCCATCCACATTGCCTGCAAGATGGTTTTGTTATTATAACCCCCATCCAAAATACAAGTAAGTCTGAAGATTCATTATTCTTTCAATAGCTCTTGATTTGTCTTCCTATTTTACAAAGCCACTTCATATCTAATCTGCATTCTTTAGCCTGGTATAAAGCCTGGTATCAAGTGCTGACTGCCCCCACTTTGTCTATCTAACCTTATTTTTTTCATTATTTGTCACAAAGCCCTACACTCTAGTAAGGCATTATTCTCCACATATACCATGGTAGCTCTCTCCTCTATGGCTGTGGTAGTTGACTGAAATCACTTCGTGTATCCTGTGCTCCTGTTCAAATCATAACAGCCTCAGGTGCTGAGGTCTTGTGTGGGCAGCTTTTCATCTCGATAGCAATTTTCAATGATTATTTTTACCCTGACCTCCTGTTCGCAGTATTTGATTCTTGACATTTGTTCATATGCCACTTTTTATTTGGAGGTAGTTTTCACGTGTACAGTTTTTGATTCCACAAGCGTTTTTCAGTCCTCTAAGACTGAGCTCCTTGCTCCACATCGAGTCAAGCTTCCTCATGCCACCTCTGGAGCGTCAGTGTACATAGAATGTGTTACAGTCAGTACCGTTGGTTTTCTTGTTCGTCTTTCTAATGTGCCATATGTTCCATCTAAACAGTGCCTGACATAAGTCAGTCCTTACGTGTGTTCATAATAAATCTGTCTCCTTGGATCCAGCTGTGATCTTTTACATATCCTTCCTTTTTCAGACCACACACAGGTTACAAAAAAATAAAAGAGGTACTCCAATAGAGTTTGCTTTTAGAGAAAATGTTCAAAATGGAAGAAAGTAAATGAAGGAAGGCTGGGTCTCATGTGCATGCACCCCTCACGGTCTCCACGTGTGCCTAAGCACCTTTTATGCAGAGAAAATGAGACTGTGTGGTCAGTTTATGGGATGGACTAGTTGAAAACATCCTTGTTGAATGTTTTCCTTGTTTGTCTATGTTGTCTTTTCCCTGTTTACACTTATGCAGGAGAGAGCTTTCTAAGCCACTTTACTCCCTTGCAAAGTGAGTACAGTGCAGTCCCCAACTGGTACTAGCTCTTGTTTGTCATTTTCTCAGGTCTACTTGTGGCCACTGAATACATTTTTTTTTTTTGCAGTTTTGACTTTTTCCCTTCTGAGATTCCCTTCTCAGTGCTTTAATAGTGTGAAGCAGATCCAAACTGTATAGTGTTACACAATTGTTAAGCTGCCCTATAATAGTCAAAAGAGAAGGAAGGAGTGAAAGCTAGGACCATGTTTTGGTTTCAAAAGATAATTTCCTCACTATACTACAGGAGATGCTCTGTTCCAGAAGAACAAGAACGCATTGATGAAGACTTACACTGGAGCAAGGCTAAGCAACAGTTGAGTATACATGAGGCGGTGCTCTCCATCCCTGAGGGAGGGGACCACACTCCCTGAAATAAGACAAGGGGTTTGACCTCCTCACCTGTCTGTTCTGCCAGTTCTTCCTTCTGTCACGTAACCCAGAATTCCTCGACTTATTATTGTCCATTCTCCTACCTGTTCCTCAAACACACACACAGACAGACAGACAGACACACACACACACACACACACACACACACAAGCACACACAAGCACAGTGAGCAAGCAGGGGCAGAGAGAAGAGAATGAGAATTTGAAATTTCTCCAGGAGCACAATTCAGGACTATAGCCCTAGTTTCTCAGTGAACTTCCTGAGTGAACTAAATAGCGCCTGATTTCGAGACAGAGTCTCGGTCCCTAGCTTAGAATGAGCTGTAACTCACTCTGTAGAGCAGGCTGGCCTTGAGCTTTCAATCCTCCCACTTCCAGTATCTAAAGAGCATTTTTATTTTCTAGAGTCGAGATTGTCGAGAAGAAGCAGAAGCCTGTGGAAAGTGACAAGTACCAGGTGAGAGACAAGTGCACGTCTTCTCCTTCTCACACAGTTTTCCCCAACAGAAGATTTAGGTGGAAGAACACTGCCAAGCAAATGCTGGGGGCTTCTCCTCATGCTCTTTTGACTGGATCTTTGGGTTTCGTGTTGATCTTCTGTTGATGGTGTTCGGATCACTTAAAACAGAAGAGTCATGTCGCTTATTTTCCAGATTTGGATTCGTATACCGATTCGGGGCAGTGGGAATGACACATTTGGTGTCAGAGAACAGTTGTGTGCCATCTTCCTAAGCTGCTCCTCTTCACTGTCTGGTTCTCCTGTCTCCTTTCTTTTGGGATTCAGGGATCATTCTTTCCTCTTTTCTCTTGGGAAGAAGGGTTGGTTCTTTGTGCCTCCCCGCCCCTCCCCCATCCCTGCTTTCAGGCTGGCTGGCTTTATAAAGACTCTGCTGTTTTGAATTTTCAGGAGCACTCGGACATGGTTGCCCAGCTCCGGACGCTGAAGGGTGCAATAAGGTTGGCCGTCCTTTGAGGGACACTCCTTTCCTGGCAGCCACCATAGCACCCATATATCTCTCCCACCCCTCCTTGCCTTTCTGCATGATTTCCCTCTTGACCCTATTTCCCAGAGATCTGCTAGTCGCATGTTAGATTCACTTCCTTCCCGAGACGGGCAGGTCAGACTAGTGAGGAGAGAGGCAGTTTAACACTAATGCTCCTTCATGTAACCCGCTCACGCTGAAGCATATGAGAAATCACGTTTCATATTCTATGTCTATACAGAGATTGAGTTTTCCAGGACTGCCCTGTCCTCATTCAGTTTGCCTTCCCTTTATTCTTCTACCCTAATTATTTATATTTTCTTCGTATGCTGGCTCTCCTACCAGATCCCAGGTGCATGTCTCTGTTGTGTGCACTGTGAACATGTGGTAGCCTCTGGCATGCGTCTCTCCTAAACCAGCAGATACGTGCTGCCGTGCTTTTCCTTTCCACCCATAGTTTCAACACAGAGCTCGAAAGGATGAAGACCCAGCCTTCGCCTGGGTCACAAGAGCAAAATAGACCGCGATTGGGGCTTGGGTTTGTGTTGTGGGTGGAATAGGTCTAGTAACCAATACGAGAATCGCGAGCAGTCTGTTGTATCTAGCTGATAAGGTTAGTGACTGAATGTGTTTGGGTCCAGTATTCTAGTGGACATTACTGTGGACTGTTTGTTCTGTTTAGGAAACAGTTTCTTTTTATTTGGCTAAGCATTCTTTCCTAGCATCAGAAGAATTGACACATCTTTTGGGATTTTGTTCAAACTTGGGATTTTTATGAACTATTTCTTTCTTGCTAGGTCTTCAGTAACCCACCAAAGATTCCTACGCCACAAAATATGACTCAACTAAATGACAAGACAATTGGATATGAGCGAATCAATAGCCCCAGGCTGCTTCCATCTGTTGGAGAAGAAAGCAGATCACCCCCTCGACTTAAATCTCTGGATTCCAGTGCTTTTCAGATTTCCAGGTGACCAAAACCATTCCTTGTTTTTGGTAGTAAGCCTCAGAATCTGTTTTCCTGTAGAGTAATTTGACATGTCATATATTTTATATGATATATATGTAGTACATATACATGCACATATTGTGTGTGTGTGTGTGTGTGTGTGTGTGTGTGTGTGTGTGTGTGCATGCACGCACGTTGGCTGTCCTCATACTCACAAAGAGATCCACCTCTCTCTGACTTCCAAGTGTTAATATTAAAGACATGTACCACCACACCACGTAAGCTGGCAAGTTTATGTTTTGCTTTAACACATGAAATTCACTAATGGAAATATAGTTTTGGACTGATAGAATTGTGTCTTGCATGCACCTCCTAGTTTACAAGTGCAACAACTTGGTGGTTTTGCTTGGTTTGTTTGTTTGTTTGTTAGCTTCTCTCCTTTCATCTATCATCTCATCAATGTTGTTAGTCCATATCATAAGAAGGGATATGGCTGTTTATTTTTGTAGGAATTAGGTGTCTCTGAGGTACTAAAAGATATGACAGCCCTCGTATGGCCACTAGAAATGAACACAGTACTCCTAATCGGCACGCCTTGTATTTCTCTTCTCTACTGTAGAGAAGGCACAGAACTGTTCTCAAAAGTAGACATGTCTAAAGTTATCATGAACATGATTCTTAGATAGTAGTTGTGAGGTTCCCAGCATCCTTTTCTTGACATATCATAGGACGGAGGCCACGGACTATTTCATAGGGTCACTTAACCCCTTCCTCCAGTGATAGCGACTCTTTACATGTTTGGTTCTTCTTAGGTATATCTTCAGGCTCTAATAAACAAAGACTTGTGCAAGTGCGTGAATCCCCTGTACTTCGATTCTTATATAATCTGTGGATAATAGAGGGACCTTTAGATCCTCCTGAACATGAACAGACAGCATCAAGAAGTTATTGACACTCCGAAAGCATGTAGATCATACTCAGTAAGCAGATTTAAAGAGCAGCTTAGAAAACTGAATTTTGTAGCAGGGAGTGAAAAGCCTAGTCCACCCTAGTCTCTGTAGTTTAATCCTAACTTACCCTGTTGGTATCAATAGATTTTCAATGGCCATTGGAGGTTTGAAAGGGTGCATGGGGAATGATTTTGATTTTGAAGCACAATGTTACTTTTCCCCCCTGCTCTTCTGACTAGTCTCACTCCTTACACTTCAGTGATCGCTTTCCCTTTTCTGTCTGCATTTGTAGGGAGCTGGTATACTTGGTGAGTGCAGTACCACACTACATCCACTGGGTGGCACACCTGGTCCGCTTTTTATCGGAGTTTTTGTATGCGTCATTGTGGAATGATAAGGCTTAATCCGTAGAGGGCAAGTCAAGTGCTTTGAAAATTCATGTGAAATTCTAATTTGTTGAGAGCAAAATTCTTTCAAGAGCTAAATGATACTTGGCGCTGCTAGTAGTATATGCTATGTATGGTTAGCAAATAATAATTAGATCATTTCAGGCTGTATGTTTAGTACTATTCAGATGTGTTGAGGCATTTCCAGCTACTTAGAAAGACTAAGGCCTGAAGGTCTGCTGAGTCCAAAGGTTGGAGACCAGCCTGGATAACATACCAAAATGCTGTCTTTTTAAAATTCTTATTAGCAAATTTTTCATTTGGAAGTGGAAAATGGAGGTGCTCACAGGTTTAATAAAATATACAGTTTCTGATAAAAGAATATTGATGAAATAATTAATAATTTAATTGTTACAAAGCCTTCCTTTGTTATGAAAACATATAACTTAGCAAGAGACTTTGAGCTATGTAGCCCTGCTTATTAACTGTACCAAATAAAGCCTAGTCTGTTCAAGAGACCTTTAAGAAGTCATACCTTGGGCAGGATAGAAGGGTCCTCCATGAAGGTTATTAAAAATGACTTTATGAGTCTGACACACCTAGCAAGGGGAGAAAAGGAATTACTGTACAATAGGTTCAGGCAGTGTGTAAGTCATAACCTTTTATGGAAAAACAGCTTGTTTCTGTTAGAGAGAGCAATTTACTTCTGTCCATTCATTCTGCATATGCTTGGGTGCTGGATGAAAGGTATTCTTTTAGAGTAATAATGGGATCCGAGATGATGAACTAGCCAGTGCTAAATGCAAATATCTCCAGTACATGCACATTCCCTCACAAATGGTACAAAGTAAGGTCTAAAATAGCCATAGGTGTATCAGCAAAGGAAAGACTGTATTTATTTATACATTTTGAATAAATTATGCTGAAAGCTGATGAGTTTGTATTTTAAAATAATACTTAAAAGATACCTCTGTTGCCGAGGAATCCTGGTTTGTTTGGGAGGAGCATTGCCTCTGACTGTTGTCATCTCCCCCAGCTTTGTACGGTGGAAGGTAGATTGAGATAGAACCAAAAAGACTGAGTCTCTCATCTCCCTCGTGCAGGGTGGAGGCATTCACTCAGGCATAGCGTGCTGACAAAACTAGGCTTTCATTGCACCAGTTCATGACTGCTCATAGATCAAAGGTTCATTGTAGGTGGAACAAGTCCAGAATGGCTCCAGTCCTCGCTCATAATGCAGAGATTTACCTCTGGAAGAAATAGGCTATTGTCTCTACTTCTACTTTTTTTTGCATAAGGTGGGCCTTAAGGTTGAACTCTGTGACTCTACCTAAAGGACCTGACTTTATCTGCAACAAAGTATCAAGAATCTCATGCATGAGGACCCTGTCAGAAATAAAATAGACCATGACAGGTAATCATTAAGAAGTTGCTTATAATTCTATAATACAGCTTACAGAAATAAAATAGCCAGACATCCAGAAGTTTGGTAATGGAATCGGGGAAAGACAATTAAGATAAGTTTCTTGAGATGGCAGTTAATTCTAGGTGTCAGCAAGGCTATGCATAATCAGCACCCACTAAGAAACAAACAGAATAAGAGGACATAAGGGGAACTTGAAACCAGTACCCAAGCTGCATTCAGAGAAAACAGCCAACAGGTAGCAACCCCATTGGCATAGATTGAATACTATGACCACCAGTCATTAGCCAAATAATGCTCTTATCCAGTGACAATTCCTAAGAAGCCAGTTTTGAAGATAAAATCATACACATCCCTGATAATTTGGACTATGTATGTATGGATGGATGGATGGATGGATGGATGGATGGATGGATGTTTGTTCAAGTCTCTGCTCTCTCAGAGTTGACTAAAGAAGGGATATATAAGCAATTGCAAAGTGAATATGTTGCAGAAGCAAACTCCTTAAATTTTGGTGGAAGCCTCCAAGGCACAAACAAATACAGGATAAATGGGTAAAAACCTAACTGGAGAGGGGCACTTAATCACAAATTCTGACCAATAAGTGTTCAGTGGTCTGTGATAAAACCAGGGGTGAGCCCTGGGTTGTCTGAATTCAATCCATGAGACACACATGAAGGAAGGAGAGAGCCAACTCCCACAAGTTCTTCACTGACGTCCACATGCATATCATAGAATGCACATGTATACAGACATAAAAACTAAAGTAAAATAAAATGTAATAAAAATATGCAAGCAGAAACACTATAGAGCCAAGACAGGGAGAATCAGTGTCTAGAGTTTTTATACTATATTTGCTAAAATGGTTAGATGTCAAGAACAAATTATGAGATATGCAAGGAAATATGAAAGCATAAGCTGTACATAGGAAGAAAAATAGGCCATTGAAACTGCTCTTGAAGATATCTGGGTGTTTTGTCTGGCAGATGGACTCCAAAGCAACCATTGTTCAAAGACCTAAAGGAAATTATGAATAAAATATTAAGGCAGATATGGAGATAGCGTTTCATCACGTACAAAATAATAAAAGAACATAGACTATTTTTAAAACAAGCAAATAAAACAAATTCTGTATGTAAAAAGTACAGACCTGAAATTTTCTCTTTTTTTTTTTTAAAGATTTATTTATTTATTATATATGAGCACACTGTAGCTGTCTTCAGACACACCAGAAAAGGGCATCAGATCCCATTACAGATGGTTGTGAGCCACCATGTGGTTGCTGGGAATTGAACTCAGGACCTCTGGAAGAGCAGTCAGAGCTCTTAACCCCTGAGCCATCCTCCAGCCCCGAAATTTTCTCTTAAAAGTAAGAAGAATAACAAATTCCTGAAATGGGACAGTCCAATTAGAGATAATTCAATCAGAAGAATATAGACAGAACTGACAACGGAAAAAGCTTCTGAGGCAAGTACACAAACTCTATGTAATATTACATGAAGAAGAGACAGAGGGAGGAGAAATGGCATTTTCAAATAATAACTGAAGTCTTGCCAGACTCAATGAGTGGCACTGGCCTGGGCATTTAAGTGCGACAGACTCAAAATAGATAAACAAGCAGTCATGTATTAGTGAAAATACTGACAGCCAAAGGTACAGAGAGAATCCCTAAAGCAGAGAGTATAAGTGAATGGTCTTGTACTAGCAAATCTCATTAAGATTAATGGGTAATTTCTCATTTAAAAAATGAAGATCAGAAGGTGATGGGGTGCTACTATGACTAGAATGTGGCTTGTTCCCAGCCAAACTGAGGCTGACGTGGTATTGTCAGGGTAACAGTATTCCTCCGACCATCAGGAGATGTTAGATCTTCCATTGTGAAGGTCTCTGTCATCCGAGTATTTCTCTACCTTCTACCATAAGTGAGCCTGGAGTGAGACTTTCTCCAGAAGCCGATGAGATCAGCATCCAGCACTGTGAACCAAAATAATTACCCCTTTCCTTTAAAGTTACCCAGCTCTGGTATTCTGTTATGACAATATAAAACAGATGTTTAAAAGATACACTATTTCGAGGATTAGAAAAAAGAAGACTATCCACCAAAAATTTAATTTTAATTTAATTTAATTAACTATCTTCAAGAAGTTAAATTTACAAGTCTAACAGATAAGTCTTTTGACTCTTACTTTTACAGCTAATTACTTATTTTATATATGTAAGTGTGTGTTTGTACACATGCATGTGCTACAGCATTTGTATGGCAGTCAGAGAAGAACTCATAGGATTTGGTTCTCTTCTTTCATCATGCAGATTCCAGAGATCAAAATCAGGTGGTCAGGCTTGGTGTCAGGTGCCTTTACCTTCTGGGACATCGTGCCAGCCCAGACTTATTTCAACAAGACCGTCTAAGGTTATATGCTTTAAAACAAAAATCTTCTAGATAGAAAAAGAGACAGTTAATGATAAAGCCCATTGGGAAGGCATAATCAGACAGAAGGAAGGAAATGACTAAAGTGGAAATGAAACAGAGACAAGCAAAACAGTAGAGAAAATCAGCAAGACTAAAATCCACAATGTTTAAAGAACAACAACATTTAAGGGAAAAGGCCAAATGCAACTTTATTTATGATACCTTCAAAAATATCTAGAATAAATGTAACAGAAGTGGAACAAACATTATCTGTCCACTAGAAAACAACAAAACGTTGTTGAATTAAAGGCAGAGTAAATGAATAGAAAGGCATCTGTCATTTCTGTTATCAAAGGATTTCTTACTTTAAAAAAATATCTCAGTAGTCTCCAACTGGTCTACAGATGCAGTATAATGTCTTTCCAAACACCAGATGTCCCTGTTGTGATATCAACAGACTCATTCTAAAATTCATATGCAAATGCCAGGAACATAAAATCAGTCCAAACACTCTTGAAAAAGAAGAAAGTTAGCAAAGTTAGCATTTCGCTCACCTGTAATAATCTCCAGTAGTCAAGACAGTGTGATGGTGGTATAAGGGTACATACATATTTCAATGGAAAAGAAAATAAAAACATACCGTTACATTTATGGTCAGTAGATTTGAATAATTGCTTTCCTATCTAAGTGTAACAGCTAAAACTTTAAGACTTCTAAAATAAAACAGAAGTTTTTGTAGCCATGGACTAGGCTATAGTTTCTTGGAACACACACACGCACGCACGCACGCACGCACACACGCACACACGCATGCACGTTTGCATGCACGCATTCACACAAACTGGTAGGAATAATGAAAAATAGTTCACTTGATACATGTAAAAATTAAAAGATCTGAGAGGCTACAGAGGCAAATCAGTGATTAAGAGCCCAGCTCCCACAACCACCTGGAGCTCCAGTTCCAGCATGTATGACACCGTCTTCTGGCCATTGCAAGCCCTAGGCAAACAGATAGTACATGTGAATACATACATGCAGGCAAATACTCATACATGAATAAAGTAGCTTAGTGGGCCAAAGAAGATACACAGGTGAGTAGCAAGCACATGAGAGGAAGCTTGGTACCAATAACCATGAAAACAATGCCAAACGAAACCAAAATGAACTGTTACCTCACAGCCGCTGAGGTGGCTATCTTCAAAAGGATAGATAGTAGGTGTTGGTGGTGGTGCTGTACAAATGGAACCTTTGTTTGTTGACAGAAATGCAAAATATCATAGTTGCTTCAGTGAAAGAGACTGGAAATACTACAGAATCTTCAAATAGCTGATCTCCCAGTTATTCTACTTCAAAGTATACATTCTAGAAAAGTAAACCTGTATATTCATACATATGTTTATAGCAAAAAATAGAAACCACCCAAATTCTTATCAGCATAGTACTTAATACAAAAATATAATATCCTCTTCTATTTCTTTCTTTGGTGGTTGGTTTTGTTTTTTTTTTTTTCTTTTTTCTTTCTTTTTGTTTTTGTTTTGTTTTGCTTTGCTTTGTTTTGTTTTTAAAGACAGGATTCTCTGTGTAACTTGACTGTCCTGGAACTCACTCAATAGACCAGGCTGGCCTCAAACTCATGATTAAAGGCACTCACCACTGCCCAGCTATACCACCACCACTGTTGTCTGTCCGATTTTGTTTGTTGTTTATATATAAAAAGCTCTCTCTCTCTCTCTCTCTCTCTCTCTCTCTCTCTCTCTGTGTGTGTGTGTGTGTGTGTGTGCATGGTTTGTTTCTACTACTTTTACTGAATGTATTTATCATATGTAGGGAGTTTTGTGGTTGAATATTTTAATATATTGAGATATGGACTTTGAATCCCTAAATGCTTCAAGAATTTCCTCATGAAGGGATGTTGGATTTTGTCAAATTTCTTTTCTGTATCTACTGAGATGGTGCTGTTCTCTTTACTGATGTCACTCCAGGGTAAGCCCACTCCCAAGACTAGTCTGATAACAGAATCTGGACTTGATGTTGGGGAAAGATATGAAGAAAACTCAGAATTGGGTAGTTAAGGAGGAAAGGGAGGATAAAGTGTGGAGAGGGGAGGAGGGGGGAAGGGCATGAATATGATTAAATTATGTTTTATGATATTCTCAAAAGGAAGAATAAAATACATAAAATTAAAAAGCCATACAATGGAATCTTGCCCAGCCATATAAAGTACTTATATTAGTGAACTTACTTGTTAGTATAATGAAATGCCCTAGACTGAGTAACCCTATGAAAAAAATCAGATTTATTTAATTTAGTTCTGGAAGCTGTAAATATTAGTAGCACATCACTAGGTCAGGAGAAGTGAAGCCTTTTGGCAGAGCACTGAGGTGGTGTCATGTGGTAAGAGACAGGGAGAGCACATCTGTGTCTGTGTCTATATTTTCTATGTTGCCAGTTCCAACCAATCTCTTTCCCCCTGCACTGTCCTCCTCTTCTCTCTCCCTCTCTTTCCCTTGATTTTCTGTTTTCCCCTCTCGTTTTGACGACTCTTACATTTAATCATGGGGGACAGTCCCTAATGACCTTATCTAACTCTAATCACCTCCCAAAGACCCTACCTCCAAACATATTTGAATTAAGTTTCCATATTTTATATTAAACAGTAGGAATTAGGCCTTGACATGTAAATTATTGGAGTGCATACTCAAACCATAGCAGTGCAAGAGCAGCAGCGATATACTGATGTGGACTACAACTTGGATAAACCTTGGAAACATGCTAAATAAAAGAGACCAATTATAAAAAGCCTGGCTTGTTAACTGTTCCAAAGTCTGAAGCAGAAAATTTATGTCGATGGCCATATATACTCTAAGTGGATCAGTAAGAGGTCCTCAGGAAGTGAGTACACACAGACTGTACAGGAGCCATGGTTTTGATTCTTATTCTTGCCTAGTATTTTATCTCAAACATAGTCAAAAATAGGAGCGTGAATGTGCAAGAACTGAAGTACTCTAATCTCAATATAGTCTTCTGCGTACTCAACTCAGAGTCAATCAGAGAAAAGTGCTTCAGGAAGCTTTTTGAAGGAGTGGGAGGATGATCTATGCAGTTTTGTCAGAAAATGTAAGATACTTTAGAAGATAATTTAAAATTTAAAGTAACAACAGATAGGGTGACAAAAAGAAGCCATGTTGTTGGATGATTTCTAGCATTATAACACAAACTCTTTACCAAAGGAGTGCATATAGGTCTAGTATGAGGGTTGATTCCTAGAGTGAAGCACCAAGGTTTCTGGAGAAATATACATGATAGTTCTATGTTTTGTTGTTGCTGTTGGTTTGAGGCAGGGTTGCTCTGTATATCCCTGGCTGACCCTCCAGCTAACCTTGCCTAATCACAAGCTCCAGGGTCCAATGAGAGACCCTGTCTCAAAAAGCGAGGTGAGTGATTCTTAAGGAACCACTCGCCCAGTATTCACTCCTGGCCTCTGCACACACATGTACTTGTGCTAATGCGTGCGTGCAGGAGTGTGTGTGCACACACAGTGTTACAAAAATTCAGAAATAGCACTCAAGCTAGATTTAGACGTGAAATGTTAGAAAAGAGAAGCTTATTCTGTTCAAATGGAGCACAATAAGTCACCCAACAATTCAATTTGTCCAGCATTTGTAACAGAACAATACAAGATACAGTTAAGGCCAAATTATATATCCCACCTGGATCTGCTACTTAGCATTAGCAGACATTTGAGTATAACCTCTTCCTGATCATCCTTGACAAGTAGTTGAGATAATATTACCTTCCAATTGAGAGAATTAGATAAGGTTTAGCCATGGGAAAGCTAGATTGTCCAGCTTAAAACATTTAAATTTTATGTTATTGGAAGCAACACATAAAAATTTAGAAATGGGAATTGCATAAGCTGAAGCGGTATTCAGGATATTAAGTTAGTGCATGAGCTGGAGGGAACACCAGTCCCAGGAAGCCATTGCAATAATCCAGAACGGCCTCAGCTAGCAATGTTCGCAGTGTAAGACACCATATAAAACACCATAAAAATTGCCAACACTTGGATATTGTTGACACCAAGAAAAACAGAAGAGACAAAACCTGTTTGAAGGAAAAGGTGAAGAGTCGGTTTTATACCCACTGAGATACCATCCAGGGGAAATGTGTGCTAAGCTGTTGTAAATACAGGACTCGGGTGTTAGGACTTGGGAGAATGTGGGAGGTTTTGCCTTCCCATAGGTTGGGTCCAACAGATTGTCTGAGATTACTAGAATGAAGGACCACTGTCAAAAGTGGAACCAGGAACAGAGCTCCTAGAGTAGGGGAAATAAAGATCAGACAGTCAATACTAGTTTATTTACCTTTCATAAAACTTTTTTTGTCTGTTTTTTTTTTTTTTTTTTTTTTTAGACAGGTTCATTCTTTAGCCTTCCCTTGCCGCCCTTTTGTCTAGGTTGGTTTCGAAGTCTCATCAGTCTTCCTGCCTCAAGCTTCCCGAGTGCTGACATTACAGGCCGTACTGTATTCAGCGTTTCTTTCAGTATTATACAAACCTTGCCTCCGTTCCTGTCAATGGAATGTGTTACTCTCCTCAGCACCGGAGCTAAGCAGACCTATGCAGTGTCTTAAGGATGGAATGCATGTTCCCTCATAGCCTCAGAATCCTTCTTCATCTCCCTAATGGGTAACAACAGATCCGTTAAGATGGCAGGCCAGTTTGGGTTCTGAAAAACTCAGAGCATTATAAAAAGTTAAGACTGAGGTGTCTCACGCTCGTTCTCAGAAACCACAGAGCAATGGGCAGCCTTGAGGTCCTCTGAGGAGGCAAATTACATGCCTAATTCTTTCTCACTAAAAGTTCAACATTTTTTTTACTGTGAAATTTCTTGGTTACCCGAAGAGAGGGCAATTATAAGAATGAACATAGCATTCCGATCCTTCAGCCTGTATAAAATCGCCCGTGGATCTCTGTGGCATTGGCTGTTTGGATTCTTCACCCAATTAGTACTTCTAGCAGCCAGAAAAGGAAAGCGATTTCAGACCATCCTCCTGACGTCTCTGAAGAACAAAGGAACGCTCAGTTTGTGCCTGAGCAAATGAAGTTGTTTGTAATAATGGGAAAATGACTTGAACTGACTGGTCTACTTTCTTGGTTTCTAACTAGGGCCTTGTGTTTTAATTAACTTTTACAGAGGAATAATGGGCAATAGCCATAATCCACTTGGCTGGCAAGGAATTGTACAAAGTTCTGTTGCAATATAAAAAAATATGCTAAGTCTTTGATACTGGAGGGTTTTGTGATACTTTAAAATTAATGAGCTGGCTTTATTCTCTGCATACACTGGTAGGCGTTTTTATGACCTTTTATTCCATTCTATGTTAAGAGATTGTGTGTGTGTGTGTGTGTGTGTGTGTGTGTGTGTGTGTGTGTGTGTGTGTGTGTGTTTAGTTTTTGTTTGTCTTTCCTCTATTTGCTTTTAGGAAGCCTCGCAGTTAGACTGGTTTAAACTTCATCTTTAAAATGTTTTACCAAGCTCGGCCTACTCCTGTTTTATTCTTATGCTGACTGTTAAAACGCATTGACTTTATTTCTCCCTTAACACCATTTGTCAACTCATCCAGATGCATGAGTGAAGGGGTTGGGGCTTAGAGGGGCTGAGTTCTCATACTGCTTCATTAATGAACAGAATACATTAAACCAGGTAACTTTAAAATGAAAAAAAAAATGTTTGTTGAGATTCCAGGTCTAAAGATTTGAGGGCATGGTATGGTGGTGCTATCATCTTGCCTCTGGTAGAAGGCCCTATGACGAATGTGATCGCAATGTTAGGGTTGAGTGTGTGAGAGATATTACATCTGTTATAACATCTGGTTTTCCTGGGAACTAACTCAGGGTCCCATGAGTGCTTTAATCCCTTCTGAAGATAACAGCCCCAGTAGCCAAACAACCTCCCACAAGGGTCTTCCTCTTAAAAGGTTCTATTACACTGACACACCAGGGACGGCGTCTATCATACTCTTGGAATAAACCATATCTCCACCACGTTAGTGGTCCTAATCTGAAAGAACATGTGTCATGAGGAGGGGCATTGTTAAATAAGAATATTCTTTACCCGTTCTGTGACAAGTTATGCTTTTATCTCTTCTTTTTTCAGGAAATACAAATTAATCCTAGGCGAGGAGCCTGCAGAGAAACGAAGGAAGATCCAAACTGACACGACGCTATGTCCTATAGATTATTCCATGTCTAGTTATTACAGGAGGGTAGAAGCAGCCACTGCTTACCCAGAAGGAGACAACAGCCCTGATAAATCCAGTTCTGAGAGAAGTACACCACCACATCTCATACCAGAATACCCAGAATCAAACAAGCGTGCAGAACAGAATAGGGAAGCCCCAGCGCTTTGTCCAGGGTCCCAGGACCAAGATCAGGGGTTTCTGCTTCCTGAAGAATTAGAAGATCAGATGCCAAAATTGGTAGCAGAAGAGTCTAACAGAAGTAGTGAGAACATAGACAAAGACATGAATAAAGGGCCTTTTGTAGCTGTTGTCGGTGTTGCTAAGGGAGTTGCCGATTCAGGAGCTCCCATCCAGCTAGTTCCCTTTAACAGGGAAGAGTTTGTAGGCAAAAGAAAGAGAGCAGAATCCTGGAAGAGAGCACATCCTTATTCTTCTGCGGCTCCTGCAGCCACTGCTGGGAATGGAAAGGGCTGCCAGGAGAGCAGAAGTCGAAACATGGCAAAGACAAAGAACCGGAAACAGTTGGAAGAATTGAAGAGAACCACGGAAAAATTGGAACGTGTTTTGGCTGAAAGGAATTTGTTCCAGCAAAAGGTTTGGGCAACACATTACTACTAGGGATAAGAAGAGGTGTTTGTAAGCAAAGGATGAGGGCAGTGGTTCTCATCCTTCCTAATGCTGGGACCTTTTCATACAGTTTCCTCATGTTGTGGTGACCCCCAACCATAAAGTTATTTTTGTTGCTACCCCATAACTGTAATTTTGCTATGGTTACAAATAGTGATGTAAATATCTTTGTTTTCTGATGGTCTTAGGCAACCTCTGGTAAAAGGAGTCATTTGACTCCCCATGGGGTCATGACCCACAGGTTGAGAATCACTGGGCTAGCGCGTTGCTATTTGGGTGATTTTTTTCCGTACTCTGGGGCTTTTAAATTAAATCCCCATCAACCAGACTGTGGTGTGTCTCAGATTGAGTGCACCCTAGTGTACTTTCCCTTTCTGTTGTAGGTTTGACGAGATTTGTGTAGGTACAATAAAGCATTATAAATAATAGAATCACAGGGTAGTTTAGGAATGGTTTTTGGTACTCTTTTGGTTGTATATTGAGTCATTGAATTCCTCTTTCTTGGACTACAGGTAGAAGAGCTGGAACAGGAGAAAAATCACTGGCATTCTGAATATAAGAAAGCTCAACATGAATTGGTGACCTATAGTACCCAGGAGACAGAAGGCTTATACTGGAGCAAGAAGCACATGGGTTATCGCCAAGCTGAATTCCAGATTCTGAAAGCTGAGCTAGAAAGAACCAAAGAGGAGAAGCAAGAACTGAAAGAGAAACTGAAAGAGACACAGTCACACCTGGAAGTATTGCAGAAGGCCCAGGTCTCCTTCCGGAGCCCAGAGGGAGATGACCTAGAAAGGTTAATTCCTAGGGTTTAGTTATCAGCTTGTGAGTACTAATGGGAATTAATCCGCTGAGACCCCCAGCTGCTGGGAGGAAGCCTTAATTCATAGACCACCACAGATTGAGTAATTATTTCTTAGAAAGCCGCAGCCAGTGTCCCAGTGTTTGATGGCATGGTACTTTCAGACCTTTTTTACCTAGTGGAGACAGAATTGTTAAGGATGTAGGCCCATTTTGAAGGGACTTCATTTTATTCTGTTGGCTAATGACTCCATGTCATCTCTTCTCCTCCTGCCCCCCTCACTCCGTCATACAGGGCTCTGGCCAGGCTCACTCGGCTACGTGTCCACGTCAGCTATCTCCTTACTTCTGTCATCCCTCACTTGGAGCTTCGTGAGATCGGGTTTGACTCAGAACAAGTGGATGGGATCCTGTACACAGTGCTGGAGGCAAATCACATACTGGACTGAGCACCAGACTATATATCCTCTCCTAGCTTTCTTTTCTCTCATCTGCCTGTGTACTGAATGTCCTCCCTTGTCGTGTCTCTTCTTTCTCCCCTTCTCCCTTCCTACCCCTCCCCCAGACCCCAGCCTCTTTCTTTCACCCTTATGCCTTATATGGAGAATCTTTGAATGAGTCCTGGCTCTTAATCACATTCATGGTGGGTGTGAAGAGAGAGGCCCATTAAACAGCCTTGTAAGAGTTCAGGAACAGCAAAGCAATAGTCACCAAGTTAGGTGACCTGAAAGTTCTAATTTTGATGATCTAGATACTTGGCCTGTTTCATATTCTTGATAATGGATTGTATTGATTTAGGTTAAATCAGTCAGCAAATGTTGGGTCCAATGTACTTGGTGGGCCAAGTAATGATTTCAGCCCTGCCAAGGTTCTAACAATCTAGTTGGAAGCACAAGGCCCACCAAATTATCTAACTATACCAAGAAGGGTATGGTGTATGTGAGTGGTACACACATGACACGGAAGGTAGAGGAGAGAAGTTTAAAGGAAGGCAGTACACTGTAATTGGGACCTAAATGAAGCTTTCAAGAGTGAACGTGAGTGACAACACTCTTAAGGATGGTTGGTGCTTAGGTGGTAGGATTATGATTGATGATTTTTTTTTCTTCCTATCTTCTTGCCCTGTTCAAATTTTTTTTTCTCTAACATTCTTGTCGCTCTTCTTACATTGGAAAATAAATTGTTTTGAAAGCTAACAAGTAGGCTTGAATTTGGGTGTCAAATGAGACATTTATGAAAGTATGACATAATTTTACATTTATAAGTTATGTTGAGTTTAATATTACCTCTGGAGAGACAGCATAAACAAATGTGCAAAAACAATCCAGAATGTGAAAAATGTGTTTGGTAAGAGTGATAGGTTAGTATAAAGGGAACCCGCCAGCCAACTCACCCATCCTCCATGGTATTTTTATTGTAATAACCAATATATAAAATAAATATATAAGGATCTAAATATTAAATTTCAGGTAACAGGGGAAATATTTTAGGATAGAAAGATTTAGTTGCTATTCCTCACAATATGTCTACATACTTTCTAGGCTATACCAAGTGAGAGATAGACCTCAGAGTACAGAAGTACATCTTATGCACATGTAAAAATGTTTTGTGAATCCATCGCTTTATTATATTTATATAGTATATAGTCTCCAAAGAGCTAAGGTATGCCTGCAGGGTCACTGAGCAGGGAACACTATATATAGATACCTATGTATATGTGTATCTTAGCATTGAAAACCAGGAAGTAAAAGATAGGAATATTGGAAGGTGGGATCGCCCATCAGTAAGAGTATTCTCTAGTACAGACCAAACACTTTGGATAGTCATTCTGTTTTCCTCGGCAGATTAATCTCAGAAGACTGTCCTAGGGATAGTTTACCTTCTTTGGAAGGAGGCCATCATACATAGATATTCCTGTGAGTCTGTAGAGAATATGGGGAGGCCAGTAGCCAGGCTTCACCATTAGAATGGTACTTAAACATAGCCCTGCTCCACCACTCTACCTCACTCCAGCTCCAGAGGCTGCATCATTCCCTCCATTGTATCCATTTGCATCAGTATCCAAGGCCTCAGTTGTCTAAATGGGATTCCTAGCAAGGGAAGGGTAACACATGCAATTATTTTCTCAGTGGTACTTGTCACATAGGGACGGGGGTGGGGAGGGGCGGGGAGGGACTTTTACATAGATTAAGAATAGTATGAATGGGAGCCCAAGAGAGGAGGAATATCCGGTGAATGGGAAGTTCAGCCTGTGTAGCTATTTGTTGGGTGAGTGTGGGGAGGGGAGGCAAATAACGGAGCTTTAAAGGGGAAGAAAGATGGAAAACTTAACTCATCCTTACCCGTGCTTCCTGTCTGCACAAACTTGCCTGATCAGTCCGAGCTTTTCAATCCAGGCTGCTGCTTCCAGCAACGCTCACCTGTGTGTCTGTCCACTCCAGTAACAAGAGCTATTGCCACCGCCACAGACACTCGTGTTGAAATTCTAACCTTTCACAAATGTCCCAGAAGACCCGCTGCCTACCTCCATGTTGTCTCAGCAGCCCTTTGTCATTTGCCACATCAGGCTGTCACCTAACCTCAGAGGCTGCGTTGGTCTGTCTGTTGTCTATTTCATCCTTTACCCCTACTTACTGCAATGAAGGGATTCTCTAGTGTGGACAATACCACTTTGAAAGGTGGCCCATCATAGATATTCCTGTGAGTCTTGAACTCGTGTTAAAAACCACTGTGGAATAAAGGATTGAAGAGTGTTGCCCATCCTTACCAGAAACCATGGTTTAGTATGAAGACAGACACCGACAAAGCAAACATAGTTGCCTCTTCCTGGCTTTCCTCTTCGGTTAACATAAATCTCTTTACTTAGGTTAAATGTTTCTCTTTAACTTGTCACAGTTAGCATGTGGGCACTTATTATCTCATTCCTTGACAGTTGAAATAGATTCTTAAATGGCCTCCCTCATCTCCTACCCTCATTCCTCAATACACACTTCTTAATAAAAGCTCAACTTTATCAAGTCACATCTCTGCTCAAAGACCTATTATTGCTCAGTATTGACCACAGAATGCACTGTAATTTTTTTTTTGGCATGATTCTCAAACCCCCTGGTATCTGCCATAACCACCCTTTCTCATCTTCCAACAAGCCAAACACGAGCTATATTCCACGCACATGGAACCTGTCAGTTTCCAAATGTGCCTTAAGATTTGACCTCTGCCTTTGCTATTCCACTTCTGGAATGTTCTCCTTAATCATCTTTCCTTTGGTTCAAATGCCAACTTATTTTTGAAAATTCCTCTCACCCAGGAAGGTATGAAATGTTTCTCTGAACATTTAAGCCTTGTGTCATTTGTAAGACTTGTATCATAAACTTCCTGATCCTACTTTCCCTATAAGAAAGCTCCAGATTGATATTCAACTGCCTACTTGACATTTACACTTACATATCTCACAGACATTTCAAGTAAATCATGTTAAAAAATAAACAGTGACATACCCCAGGACTATTCCACCCCCACAATTTTTTCATGTTAGAAAATGGCACCTCCTCCCACCCAGTTGCTTCAGCTAGAAACCTGGAAGTCATCTTTAATTCCTCTTCTCTCATTCCCCACATCCAGTCTGTCAACAAGTCTGTTGTTTTTGTTTCCAAGGCATTATGTTGACTTTCCTCACTTTTACCACAACAACCTTAGTCCAAACTCCCATCAGTATTTTGCCTTGTATCGATCGTAAAGTCCAATAGAGACACCAGACCCTCCCTTGTTCTCATAGTTGTCTTCTTACTAGAAGTAGTGTGTTTTTCAAAATAAATAACAAATCAAATCATGTGACTCTCTGCTTGGAGGTGATAAGGCCTCATTTCACTTAGAGCACAATCCACCCCTGTTAACAGTGTCCTACAAAGAGCCCTACCTACCTCTTACATTTGTCTCAGTGGTTTTTCATTGTTTACCACTTTGCCCCTGCACACTTTGCTTCCCACAGAAACATACCAAGCTCTCACTTAAGCCCAGACCGCCAGCTATATTGTGCCTTCTCCTGAGATGTTCGTTACCCATTCTGCCCTTTGGGAAAGCTGTTCCCAGTTTTGGCATGGTTCACTTTTCTTGCTTCGATCTTCTTCCCAGAAAGGTCTTGACTTTGTCCGCTATTTCTACCCCAAATCATCCCACAATTCCCTTGTCTTGCTTCTAATTCATAGCAAGCTTATAGACTTGGTCATTTTCATTCATTGAAGAAATATTCATTGGACACCTACTATGTGCTGTGTGATCCCCAGCGGTAAATATAATACACGTTGTTCCTATATACCTGTTTCAATAAGTTCTATATGACCATGCTTGGTTTGCTAACCACTGTATCCTACTGCTTATCATAGTATCTGGGATATAGGAAATGAGCAATAAATGATTGTTATGAATGGTTTAATGATGTGTTTTGTTCATATCTCCATCTCAGTGATCTAAACAATGTCCCATTCATGTAAGAGAGTGAATAACCGAGTATGAGTGAGGTAGATAACAGCCCTGGGCATTAACCTCTGAAGATGAAAGACCGACACAGTAGGTGCTGCCAGCTGTAGGAGTGGGGTTGCTGTGAGTAGCCTAGTAGTTACTGTTCAGCAACCTTTCGGTGTGAGACATTAGACTGTGAAGGACAAAGGGGAGCCGAGTATTCCTCACACAAACAACCTGAATAGATACTGAGAAGTACAAAATGTAACCAGGAGGCTTCTGAACAGACCAGAACTTGAGAGTAAGAACCAAACAGAAAAAAAAAAATTCCTCTAAGAATTCCTCTTCAGTCTTTTCAAGAGAGATGGTGGTTCATTGCGGCTGTAAAAAGAAGAGTTATTCACAAGCTGAGAACAGAGCAAGTCTGAGGAAACAAGTTCTGGGCATGGGTTAGGTCAGCACACACTTGTGTGAACAGATGGTACCACGGATGATGAACAGACCAGGAACCCTCACGACCTCAGAGGCCAGGAGGGTTTGTTTGCCCATGGCCGGTACTTGTACATTGTCTGGCTTAAAAATTTAGAGGCAGAGACTGTGTTCTTAGTTCCCAGGGGCAGGCTCAAGAAAGAACATGTTTACAAATTCTATACTGTGAAGGAAAACTACTCTCTGCATCACTACATTAGGAGTGAAGGATAGCAGTTTTCTCAAGAATTCTTGAGGAGTAAGGTCAAGGTGTAAGATCATGCTAAGGCAAGCATGATTTCCCTTAAAGGCTGGCATGTTTCATGAGGATCACCTTACCGAATAATTTATATCATGAACCATCCAAATGCTCGCATTCCAAAGTCACCTTGGGCTGGAGAGATGGTTCAGGGATTCGGAGAGCTTGTAGTGATTGCGTGCTCGCCTAGAGGTTCAGTTCCCAGCACCCACATTGGGAAGCTTGAAGTTGTCTAGTATTCCAGCTTAAGGGGATCTGAACCCTCTTCTGGTCCCACGGGCACCCATTTGTACATATGCACAGACACGTGAATCGAAATAAAATAGATCTTTTACAAAGTCAGTGTAAGGTTGTAAGCTCGGCATTCAAGAGACCAAGGCACAAAGATCCAGAGTCAAGGCTCGCCTTGGCTGCATAGTGAGAAGAGTGTCTCAAAAGTCAGAGCACATGTTTGGATAATTAAATAAGTGTAAGAAGTGACCGAGAGTCTTAGGCGTACAAAAGGTAGTCAATGCATGAGACATGATCACCAATTTATTTTACTTATGGGTACTGACTATTGAAGTAGGGCTTTGTGCATGCTAAATATATATGGTACTAGTGAACTATAACCCCCATCCAGTTTTGTAATCGAAAATAAAGTCTGAAGACTACATTTTTGTTACTCAGTATCTTGATGTGAATCACCACAAACTCCCAACCCACTTTTCAGTAATGTAATACAAATTCTTTGGTTGCTTTCTACGTGCCAAACACACTCCACACATCTGTCCATCGTGTTCTGAAGGCCATAGAAAATAACTTGATGAATGAGAAAAAGACTCCCCAAGTCTGCTCATCCAGCTAGACTCCGAAAACCTGGAGTGAGACAGTCCGATGTAAAGAGAGAACTTTCCAGTTATAGGGAATAGTATAATCACATGATGGTAACAGGAATATAGGAACACACAGGCTAATCAAAAAGCTTCAAGTGAATATCCAAGGAACAGAATGAATCAAGAACTTGGCACTGCTTTAGGAGGCTCAGAATTAGAAACGTGGCTGTTGAAATTTCCTAAGCAGACCCTAAGTTCAGGAAGTTAGCCCCAATCAGTTGTGCCCTTGGACTGGGCTCTTCTCTAGCAGCAAGACCCGGTGAATTAGTTTTCTTCCACAATTACAGGTATAGGTAAAAGAGCTATATCATCCACTTTCCTTCCCAGCTTATTCTGTTAAGAGAACCACATGAATAGAAATTTATCTAAGACCTTCAGGGAATTGAAACTTTGGGAAAGAATCTTGAAAAGCTTTCACCTTGAAAAGACAACTACCGGTCTAAATTAAATTCAGATCCTTCGTAGAACGTGCACATCATCGGCCCAGTGACATGGCTTAGTGGGTAAAGGCACTTGTTGTTCATCCTAACTTGTTCATTTCCCAGAACCCACATGACAGAAGGGGAAAACCAACTCTCTTAAGTTGTCCTCTGATCTCCACACACGTCCATGGCATATGAATCCATCCGGCATGTGTGCACTCACTGTTCTTTGACCTACACACTTAGGAGGTAGAGGCAGAAAGATCAGAAGTTCGAGGCTAGCTGCAGCCACAGCTACAAAATAAGGAGTTGAGGCCTGCATGGACTACAGACTGACTCACTCTCTCTCTCTCTCTCTCTCTCTCTCTCTCTCTCTCTCTCTCTCTCTCTCTCTGGTGTGTGTGTGTGTGTGTGTGTGTGTGTGTGTGTGATTTGTTATCCCTATACAGCACAGACACTATCACCAACATGTTTAGATATGAGTTAATGATTTCGAATTCCCTGTATGCCAAGACTGCCCAGGGATTCTCCCTATTTTACAGGCAAGAAACTCAAGTGTAGAAAATTGACACGGTTTTCTCCAAATGTTAAGGAAAAAATCTAAATCCAAGTTTGTCTGACCCTGGAAACCTCGCTCTTTGGCCATTGCTCCATATTAACTAGTCTTTCTCCTTTCGTAGGAAAAAAAAAAAAAACTGCTAAAGGCAGCCCACACTGATTGGAGTGGTCAAAATCACACACAATGTTTAACTGCCCTCATGATCGGAAATTGTTCACTTGTGTAACGACTATCTCTCCAAACAACCTGGAAATTCATTTCCTCTTGACTGGGTTTTTCACTCAGGCTGTTCCTTGGCAGCTTTCCTGATATCAAAACAGTTGTTGGGATCCTATTCCTACACTCCGGGAGGTCTTGGACTTGCTGCCCCTGCCTGGAGTGTTCTCTCTGGCTTCTTTGAACCCCCCTTCCCAGACTATGCTGAGTTGGGCAAGTCTCAGGGAGTGAAAAAAGTGACGCTTGAGAACATGCTAGTTTATTATTACACAAAGAAGAGTAAAATTAACCACAAGAGATGTCCTGCAATTGCCAACGGGATGGTAGCACCCCCTTGCTTACCCTGTCTGCCTTTTTTGTATTTCTCTGCTGTGCTCGTCTCTGAAGCTGCTGAATCATCTACTTGAAGGACGTGTGCATTATTTCAAAGCTCCTGGTCCCCCGTGGTTCTCAATCACTGCTGTAGGTTTGTTATTTTTGAAAATTGGATTCTTCTGGCTCCTTTCAGGGCTAAATGGAAAAAACCAGTGCAGTTTCTGTTGTCAGTGGCCTATTGGTGGCTGAATATGTTTCTTTTTCCCAGAAAATGTGTTTGGTTTTTAAGTCAAAGCCTTCAGTGCCTTTAAACCAAGGGATTAGGAAATTCCCAGTATGGTCAGATAGTCTTTTGTGGAAGCTGCTACTCCCTTCTCACACCCCGCTGGGCACTTCCTGGAGCAAACTCAGCCAACTCAGGCAAAGAAAAGACACCGGGAGCATCTGGTTTTTTGGTTTTTTTTTAAACTTTTAGAGCACTGCCCTTTGCCTCCAGCAATCCCCACTGAACTTTTTAAAAATATTTCAGAGTGAAAATTGTGTAACGAGGCTGTGCCTGCCACGTCACTCACTTGCCACTTAGTGTGCCATCTTGTCACCTATGCTGGAAAAGTATACGAGTATTCCCTGGGTTATCTCTCTACAAGATCATGAGTGCTTGCAAAGTTCTTCAAAGACCTTCTAGGTGACTCGTGATGTGGTGAGAGGGTCATTCCAAAGAGACAGGACTTCAGGGATGACAAGAAAGCAGCAACTCCTCCCAAGGGCCGAGATGTACCTTTGTATGGTGCTTTGTCAAGGGCTGCTTGTCTTCTCTAGAGCATGGACTCTTGGGACAGAAAACTCTGAGAGTTATGGTTCCCAGAAGCGTGGTCAGCTGTGGTTAAGAGAGGGCGTGGTCAGCTCATAGTCTCTGTAGCGCGGTCCCTGATAACCACCTGCTAATCTTTTATCAATGATCACACCACAATATTCAATGATCAACCACATAGGGAAGAAGGGAGAGATAACCTGCGGGACTTCCTGTTTGAAGTTCTTTTCCTTCTTGAGATAACAGTATTTCTCATCAAAGCCTTGGAGCCGCTTGGCCACAGAGCCCAAACTGAAAGAGGGCCAGGCTTCAGCCCAGCTGAGGAGGAAGATACACACTTCACAGTCTGTGGCCTCTGTGGCCTACAGCAGGAAGCTGCAGGCCTGAAAAGATCCTGTGCTCACTGGCCAGGGAAGGAGCAGTTGGCCCTCACTGTGAAGCCTCCTTTGCCCTCTTAGAACACTGAGCTCCTTTAGCACTTGCTCCTCCTCACACGTTTCCGTTCATACTCTAGTCCAGAGCCAAAAGGTCCCAGGAGACCTGGACTGACTCTGTTTCCTCTGCCCCGGCAATTTCTGAAGAACTACCTAAAGGAAGGAGATAAGGAAGGGAAGGCTGAGCTCACTTTAGGGTCACTCCCTCTCTTGGAACCCGGCAGAGGTCTTGTGAGAACAATGGATAATGGCTTACCTAGGCAGTCAAACCCTGTTTCCTCCTTACCAAGGCCCTTCATCCCATTCTTCAGCTCCCAGAGAACTTCAGCTATAAGAAATAGGATTGTTCTTTCTATCCTCCTCATCCATCCTTCCCAAGCTCAAATAGTGTTATTTCAAAGGGGTTGGCATTTAAGGGGATTTACATAAATATTTGCCCCAGACACCCTTAGGTACCCCTCTGTCTCCTGAGCGGCAGTCTGTGTTCTGCTTTGTGCTATAGTCACACACACACACACACACACACACACACACACACACACACACACACGACTTTTCTTTCCACCTTAGCTGTCAACTTCCTCTAGCACAGACTTTACATTGTTCATTCCGGTCAGTCTCACAGCCCTTACTTGGCACATCTTACATGAGTAAGAGTTTGAGCAGTGTGCTTTGGCCTGGCTGACAGGCTGGCTCAAAGGCTGGTCAGTGTAGGGACTGTTTGACTGAATAAAGGGCTCAAAAAGTTGGGGTTTGCCTTTCCACCGAGAAGGTGGTTTCAGTCTCCCCACCTCCATTAATGATCACATAATAATGGGTCACTAGGGCCCCAAGACGGGGAAAACATGAGTCATGCTACTATCACAGGAAAGAAAGAGGCCAGAAACATCTCTCTTTGTGCAAGGGTCAGAGCTATGAGGCGGGGGCATTAACACAATGGCCTTCACTATGCCCTCAGTCTACGGTTAATCTAAATTACTTTATGATGGAAAAGCAATGAGGGAGCTGGAAACTGTTCAGTTTGGACCAGGACTCAGGAAATTTCTAGAAAACGGTTCAGAGCAAAGCTTTCTTTGCTCAACCAATCAAAGGGATCCTGGCTTTTTATCAATTATGCTGAGATTTTTCTAGCCAAGGGTGAACTTTTAATTCCTTCCCCTGAAACTTTCTAGATTATGGAATCCTGTAGGAACCACCAGGACAGCCTCAGCCTAAAACAAAGGGCAGGCTCACTTCCTTCCTAAACTCTTCTATTCCATGGCAGACTGGGGTGGGGGCTGGGGTGGTGTGGGGTTGGGATTCTCAAATTGAAGACCACAGGCCATCACATACCTTCTGCAATTAGAATCGCAGACTCAGGTTACCATGGTTTCCAAATTTCTAACCCAGATTCTGACAGACTGTAACCTTAGAGATTTTATCCACTTACTTCATCCTCCATTTCAGCTCCTGTGAAAAACCAACTTGGCTGAGGTGTTCACAGGATGAAAGTACCTTGGCTGACAGATTGTGGGCAATCAGAGCCATACTCAGGAGTCATCAAGGCCGAGTTATCAAAGCAAACCTGCCTTTCAGCCTCCAGTTGTCCCCAGTCAGGCACTCGGGAATCTGGTACCAGATAAGAGATGACTTTTTACAATGTGGTGGGTCCTTCTCCTCCCCTGTCCTTCCCTCTAAATGGACTTGGATACTGTCTTCAATCCTGTGCACCAAAGAAGGCCCCCTTCAGAAGTGCAAGGCCAGTGTTTCTGGTAACCAGTTCCTGCATGCTGCTGCCTCCTAACTTCAAGGACTGGTTAAGCTGAATCTCATTGGGCCCCATGATTGTTCATTTTAATACCCTAATTATTGGGCTTCGTTGTTTCCTTATGAAGTCAAATCATTGGTGTGTTGCCTCAAACTCCTCCAGAGTTAGAAGACTTAGAACGGAGGTGTCGGATCTTAGATGGTGACCTGGTATCCCCCTAGTCAGACAGCTTGCATGGGAGGAATGAGCCCTGGGCAAGGTGAAGAACTTCATTTCTGCCAGGCGTGGGAGTCAGAAGCAGGTAGGTCTCTGTGAGTTCTAGGCCAAGATTAGTCCAGGACAGACAGGGCTCTGTTACACCAAGAAACCACGTTTTAAAAAAGCAAAACAGCAACAATAACAAAACAAAAAACCCCTTCCTCTCTATTGTGATATCTGATCGCATTCATGAAACCTGGAATTTTCTATGTGCCATTGTACACAGGCTCCCACTGCCTATCTTAACCCAATCCCTTTCTTTCTATCGAGTGTGCCCTGTCTTAATTGTCTTTTAATCAATACAACAATGACTCAATCAACATCCATTTATTGATCACCTTGTGTGTGCTCAGCACTGTTACAGTCTTGGGTATACATATAGACAGGTCTAAGATATGGCAATTGCCCACCAAGTACTTACAGTGAACTTTTGAGATCACACAGATAGACAGGTAGATGGATAGACACACACACACATACAAATGCGCATACAAGAACTATAAACTGTTAATCAAAATTATGAATGATAAGGATTAAGCAATTTATATATTGGGAATTGGAGGAGGGGAAGGGCAGGAAGGAGTGATCGGAGAAGGCTCAATGAAGGGGATGACGGTGAGCAAGTTCTCCAAGCTTGGGGATGACTTAGTTAAGAGGAAATGGCTTCCAGGTGAGTATAATAGCTTGAACCCAAGTAATATGGTGGAAATAGGAAAGGCGTGTTAAAGGAAACCTCACAGATGGGCCTCTCTTGCCGCTGCTGAAGTTTTGATGAGGTGTGCTGGGAATCTTCTGAAGTTGGTGCTATTAGGCTGGTGGGGGGTAATGTCTCTAGATTCTAACCCCCATCTACCACAGAGGAAAATGGAGCATTTTAAGACCATGGAGGTGAAACTGTTGCACTGAGAACCAGTCTCTGTCCTCCCACCTCAATCACAATCCCAGGCAGAAGTTCACCAATCACTCAGGTCATGAACACAGCATCTTGGTCAAAAGATGTTCCACACTGATGACTTTGCATACCTGTAAGAATATCTTCTGATGGGCGATGACTCGAATATTAAAAGTGACAAAGGACCTCTCTGATGCTGTGGTCTTTCAGAGGCTCTGTAGTGCTGAGTAAAGACCCAGATAGGTTGTTTTTCCCAACAAGTCTAAAGTATCTGGTAGGGCTGCCTCTCCAAAACAGTAGGAGCACACACATCTACCATGCATCTCTGCCCAGCAGTTCTTCCATACCAAAGTCCTCATTCATTTTCGGCCAGGGCTAAAGAGTCCTTTTAGCCCTCTGCAGCTCCCATGTCAAAGGGCAGTTCTAGGAAAACTGCTTTATTGTCCCTAAGGACAATAAAGGGCTCCAAGTCTTGTGGTTTAGCAGGAAGCTGGGTCAGACACCTCAGTGGGAGACAGCGCTTTGAGCAGTAGTTCACTTCAGCTTCTTGGCCAGTCCTTGGTGGAGTGAGAGGGCTGCAGCCTTCAGCTTTCTGTATGCCTCTACTGCCTTCCTGTAGCAGTGCTTCCATTCCTCACCCACAAATGTGTGGCAATTAGAGGAGATGATCTGAGAAGTGATTCTGGTGGGCTTTGTTGTCTGTTTTGTTTCTTTGGAGCCCAGGTTGCCTCCCATCCTATACTCAGCTGCTTTCTGTAGGATGCCATGAGCTAGCTTTCCTTCAGTTCCTTCCCAAACCAGTCTGGACATATTGCACTCATAGCAAAACTGGAAGAGAGGCTTCAGGGCTTATAACTGACCAATCCATTTCTTTGGCTGGAGATGCGAGAAGGGAGCTAGAAACATTCTCACAGAAGCCACCCCTCTTTCTTCTCTCTGTCCCCTAGTATTTGACTTAAGAGCCAATTTCAGCCAGAGGGAGGAGGTCTTTTGATCACAGATGGTTAGTCAATGGAATATGATTGGTTGGGGAACAGATCTCCAAGTAAACCAAAGGGCAGAAGAGAGCCTCTGGGCATAGCAAAAAGTGGCAGCGATGGGATTTAGACTTTTGGGTTGAGCATTCAAGGCATAGAAGATGCCTTAGTGAGAAAAGAAATAGAAAAGCTCGCTTGATAAGTGTCCTTGGCAATTCGATGTACATGCTGTCACCCCTGTTCTCATCTCTGCCTTTACTTCATCCAATGGCCAAAGTCATTCTACCCTCAGCAGCACCTTACACATGATTCAGTGGCAATGTCCTTTGCCTGTGACCCTGGGGGCATTGTCCACTACTATTTTTATAGTCCCAGCCACCACCCCACCCCACCCCCAGCTCTGGCCCCTGGTTCTTCACACATACCCAGTCAGGCTGTATGAGTTGAACTCACTCTTGGCTTTGGGCTGTTGAGCAGATCTTGGAGAGCTCCTAGTGGCAAGAGGCTGGGCCTGGTAGCCATCATAGTAGTTGGCACGATTTCCCTGAGGTGAGCAGGAAAAGCAGAGGATGACTCCAGCTACCAAGGAAAACAGCGCTGAAATGATTCCCAAGTACAGAGCTTCTCCAATCTCAAATTTCATGCTGTCAGGAACCAGTGGTGAGTAGAAGTCCCGAAGAATGCCGTGAAGATTCCAAGCAACTGGGATAAAACCCAGGATACCACCAAGGATGAAAAAGACTCCACCCACTACAGCCACTCTGTCCTTAGCTCGAGATTCCTGGCAGAACACTGTGCATCTCATGCCCACCACAGAGATAATGCAGGCCAGCGAGGACATTGCACTGGATGTCACCATCATGGCCTGGGCAGCCTGGATGTCAGCAGGAAGTCCTAAAAGAGTACTGTAGATATCACACTGGGTGATGCCAGTGCTGTGTGTCGCACACTCCATCCAGAGGCCCTTGGAAAAGCCAACCGCCGTCACAATGCTGGCACCAACATAGGAACTTGTTCGCCAGTTGGGGAGCAGCATGGCAATCGATGTGCCTAGTAGCCCCAAAAGGCCTAGGATGTAGCCCACCAGTTGGACGCCAAGGGAGGCCATGGCAGACCTCTCAGTAGAAGTATCTTCGGAACCCGTTCGCTTGTCTTTTGGCTGCAGCTCTTGTTTCTTGGATCCCGGCCTCTAATCCCTCATTTCACAGTGTCTCTGGCAAGCTGACTTCTTTCCTCCTTACAAGTATCTGTGGGTGGCCACAAGCAGGCTCAAGAAGGCATCTAGAAGACCTTAAAAAAATCCATAAACCAGATTAAATATTGACTAGAAGCTTATGAGAAACCAGAAAACGCTGAATGCCTTTTGACCTTTGTTATCTTTAAAAATAACACATGAGAAAAAAAAAAAAACTTTGGAAGTAGAGCCAAAATGTCATCACCTCCTGCGTAGGCACATGCTTTAGGCTGGCAGTCAGACAAAGGCAGGGGCCAGACAGGTGGCTGCTTTCCGAGAAGGCAGTGATGGTAATACCAGTTGTGGTGTGTTAACTCCGCTGCTCAGTCTCCAAGGCCTGCTGTTTAACATATCGCCAAGCAACCACATCATGGGGCCCCTCTGTTGCTGACTGAGGCCAAACTCCAGGAGACGGGATCATGTGGAACAAGTCTTAGAATGTGGCCTTGAGCTCCAGATTGTTAGAGCCTACTTGGATCTCCAAAGGGACTAAAGAGCAGTGCCTTAGCCCTGAATCACTTCATGCCTATGGCGATAGATACTGTGCTTCCTGGGCAGATTGGGGTGGGTGACAAAGCTTTCTGCCCATACTCTGAAAGTTTGACCAGATGCCTTCCTGCAAGGAACCAGAAGGACCTCTAACAGTATAACATACCGGGTATTTCTTATCTCCTCTCCTAACAGATAATCCCACATCCAGCCTCTCAAATGACATGTGAAGACTAGAGAAAAGTCGTTCCAGCTCCTAGGAGTCCCCAAGGCTTGTCAGAGATGGTAGAAAAGCTGAATGGAAGGGAAGCAGCTCCATATCGAGAGGGCTTTACAAGAGGTAGGCAGGCATCTGGTGATAGATGGGATTTTGCACTGTTCGGGGATTTCTCACTCTTTCAAAGGCTCAAGACACAAAGGTCAAAGTGGTACACCTCCTCCACCTTCTGCAAGACTACTCGGCTCACTAATTTTTAACCCAATACAACATTGCTACTCCATTTTCACTTCCCTCAAAATTTCTTTTGGCAGCTAGAGAGAGGGGGAGACAGAGGACAGAGAGAGAGAGAGAGAGAGAGAGAGAGAGAGAGACAGAGACAGAGACAGAGAGAGAGAGAGACAGAGGGAGGGGGAGAGAGAGGGAGAGAGAGAGAGAGGGAGGGAGGAGGGAGGAACAAAGGGGGAGGAGGAGAGCAGAGAGAGACAGAGACAGAGAAAGGAGGAGGGAAAGGAGGGAGGGGATAGAGGGAGAGAGAGAGAAGAGAAGAGAAGAGAAGAGAAGAGAGAGAGAGAGAGAGAGAGAGAGAGAGAGAGAGAGAGAGAGAGAGAGAAGCGCCCAGTGGTTCAGAACATTTGCTACTTTTCCAGAGGACTCGGGTTCGTTTCCTAACACCTACATGGGGACTCATAACTGTCAGTAACTCCAGTTCTAGGGGAAATCTGATTCCTCTTCTGGCCTCCAAGGACACCTGGCACATACAGGCAAAGCACTCATACTCATAAAGTAAAACAAAAGCTTTTAAATGTCCCGTTCCCATTGCTCAGGAGTCCATTCTTGTCTGAAGAAGCGTGCCTACCCTGCTACCTAATCTGTTTCCTATCCAAATCTGAATTTTCAGTAGGAACCCTCTTAAGAGCCAACACAGTCAAAGGGACCTTTAATAAAAAGGCCCTCTGTGAGGAGGGGGTTGGGATTGAGCTCAGGAGGGGGGGCATGGGAAATCTCATGGTAACCTCAAGTTTGACATACTCAAGCGAATACAACACCTCACCCTCTGTAACTCCTGATCAGTACTTGCCTAGGTCCCTTGTCACCAAATGAGAGCCCTCTTCATCCAGACCAATATCCCTGGGGTAATCCTTGACATCCTGAGCCTGATTCTCCCTACATCTCCTAACTAGGAAGTCCCACTAGCTCTATCTCCTGAAGTTACTTGAAATGTCTTACTCTGGTTTCTCATCTCTACCACCACTTTCTAATGCGGGATTCCCTCATCCTTTCTTCCGTGCCTGGGGAAATAATAGGTTGTCAATTGCTCTTACTTCCTCCAGCCTTGCTTCTTCAATTCAGTCTCCACAGTGGCCATGATGACCTTTTAACACATTCATCTGATGAAGCCATTATTTGAATGTGTGTGTCTACGTGTGGGGATGTGGACACATACACAAATGTTCAACAGTGTGTCGGGGTGGGGGGGGGGGGGAGGAGGGCACTTGATCCATGAGCCTGTGGAGACCAGACTTGGGGTATCTTCCTTGACCTTTCTCCATTTTACATTTGAACTTTTGGTACTTTTCCTTTTATCATGTGCCTGTGCCTACGTGTGTGTGCATGAGGAGGTCAGAGAACAATTTGTAGAGAGTTGGTCCTCTCCTTCCACCATGGGAGTTCGGGTGATCAAACGTAAGTGGTTAGACTTGGGCAGCGAGTGCCTGTACTCACTGAGCTACATTATTCCCCTCCGCCTTTGTATTTTGAAATGGTCTCTCAGTGAACCCGGAACTTGTTGTTTTGGCTAACAAGGGAAGCCCTGTGATCTTCCATCTTCTCTCCCACCCTGAGTGCCCACACCTCCACACCCACGTTTCTCTTCTTACATTGTTCTTGCAGACCTGAACTCTGCTCTTTATGCTTTCACAGCAAGTCATCCCTCTAGGACGTTCTAGTGGCAAAGGATAAAGTCCGAGCTTGTTTGCACTCCAGGACCTCTCAAGGTTCATCTCTTGCCATTCAGCTGCTCGTACTCCATACTCTGGCTGAACTAAATCACTCTCAGCTCTTCAATCGTGTCATGTGCTGTTTAACTTGCGGTACAGTCTGAGCACAGGCTGTACCGTAAGCAATGCCTTGACTTCTTTGGATATCTTTCCTTCTAGTCACTGTCCAGTGCCCCTATTAATCTTTTCTAAAGATTTATTTTTATTTTTATTGTTATTTTTATGACTGTAAATGCCTTGCCTGCGGGGATGTCTGTATTTCCATATGTGCAGGTCCCTTGGGTACCAGAAAAGGACATTGGATTCCCTGGAACCCAAGTTATAGATTGTTGTGAGCCACCATGTCAGTGTGGAGATTTGAACCTGGGTCCTCAGGAAGTGCAAGAAGATCATGAATTGAAAGTGCTAGGAAGACAGGCATGCACCACTATACCAGAGCTATATAAGTTTCTTATCTAACTCTTACAAATGCTTTCTATGTGTTAATGCATGTGATTATCAACTATTTCATGACAGATATACTAATAACCTCTACTATATAATAAATGAGACAGCTAAGGTTATAATACACTTTGTTATGTTGTAATTTCCTATTTAAACTCATATTTTCTCTGCTGGTACATGGGCTATTTCAAGGCAACATTGGTATCTTTACGTTTATATCTCGTGTACCTTACATAGTACCCTACCTTCAAATAACTGTTTTAACTACCTTTTGTTTAAAAAAAAATTGGAGACAGGGTCTTTCTACGTAGTTCTTGACTGATCTGGTATTTGCAATGTAATCCGGGTTGCACTTGAATTCTTACTTCATTCTCCCAAAGGCTGGGATTATAAGCATACATCAGCTCACCCAGCTTCAAATCCATCTTCTTAATGAAATAACAGAGCAGTTAACAGGGTTGAAGGGCCCCCATGAGACTATAAAGAGTCAGTAAACAGTGCAGAGTAAGGGTTAGCAAGATGTTACCCATGCACAGAATGAAGGGTATCAGAGGAAGGACTAACTTGAGGAGGATAAGATAGAGACCTACACAGTTGTTCCCTCCCTCCATCCCTCATCCCTCCATCCCTCCTTCCCTCTCCATTAGGTGAGCATCTTGCCTATTCAGTTAAAGGTGAGGAACAAGCTAAATGTGTGTTGTGCTGCCACAGCATAAGACACGGTTGATAGCACTGTTCATTGGCACTGCTATGACACGATATGTAAAGCAATGCAGACCAGGTGCCAGGGCACGTTTAGCAAACTCTGTCACTATCAGCTGTGACAAGGGGCAAGTCCATTGTGGTACTGATTTTTTTTCTGCTAGTCTGGTTACATCTGTGCCTACCCAGGTCTCAAATGTATCTTAGCAAGGCATTCAGTCCTGCTTGGCAACAATCCTGCTTCTCCACGGTAAGCAGCCTTCTGTTAAATACTGCGAGTGCTGCCGACACTTTTTGAAGCTCCTCTCTCCCATATGTCCTCGTTATGCAGTTATTACCGTCCGTCTTGACTCTTCTGTTTTCAGGCAACCTCCTTAACCCATTTAGTATCGATAGCACTACTTGACCTCTGTACATGCTGCTCTGCTTGCTGCAGCCCTGCATCTGCCATCCACTGAGAACACTCTCCCCATAGTTAATGATTTTCTTATTCTAACATCTAAGATTCATATAGCTGCCACCTGACCTTGCCGCTCCCTTCAGAAAACTGACTTCTCCGCTGTTTTCTATAGTGCCACCGCCGAGGTTGGCACTCTTTTTTTTTTCTTTTTAGAGACCGCCCTTTAAAATGTCACCGTGGCTGTTTTGCTCCTCACTATGTATCCCAAGATGGCTTCGAACTCTCAGCCATCTTCTTTCCTTAGCTTGACCATGGCTGCTAAATCCATACCTCTCTCATGTCAAATCTACACCAAAAGAGATCTCTCTTTTTGAACTCAAGGTCTGCATACTTGACTGCATTCTCAATGACCACCCATATATGTATTAAGATATTAATGGCACCTCAAACTCAATACATACCAAGCAGAAGTCTCTTGCCGTCCTCAAACTACTCTTCACACAGTATACGCTATCTTAGTAGTAGAACCAGCCGTTCAGCAACCCAAGCCAGCATGCCTTGATTTTTCAGCCTTTCTGTCTCCTATATTTTTTTCTTCTTTTTGAGATAAAAATATACAGCTCAGGCTATCCTTGAACCTGTGCCAACCCTTGCACTTCAGCCCCTGAATGCTGGGATTACTGGGACAAGCCACGGCAGCCTTCCTCACATTTTCTTGACTTATAATGGTGTTTTGCCAGATGTATTTTCAAAACAAAACACAAATTTATCTTTCCATCTCCACTGTCCAACCCTTTTCAGACAATACTGAAGTCAACATCACTTGTCCATTGGAAATCACATAGGCCCCTCAAATTGGCCTCTCTGATCTCACTTCAGCTCTCTCCCGATAGTCAATCATCAAGATAGTCATGAAGGATCTTTCTAAAGTATAAGTCCAATAATAACCATCATGCTACACTTTGCCATGCTTAAGAGACTAGAAAATTTTGATTCCTTTGATATGAGGTTCAGTTTCCTAGGAAACCAGGGAAAGCTATTGTCTGACCTCATACGACTGAGTTTCATCTCTAACCATTAACCTCTAGTTTCATGCCTTATGCCTTCTAGACTGACCCCCCCACACACACACGCATACACACATACACACGCATACCAGCTTAGCTGTATCTGAGTAGGTGCAGTTCTCTACATCTGTCTTGCCAGCCACCATTTACCTGGAGACTTGTTGGCCATCCTTTAGTGTTATAACCATCCATATTTGAGAGCTGCCCTTGGAACTTCCTCCACTCCTTGCCTGGGGTGAGTTAAATACACTCCCTTGAAGGTTTTTGTTAGCAAAGAGCCCCTGGCTCCCAGAGAAGCAGCTTGGGCCTCTGCTTTCTCGGGGTGGCAACAGACAGATGCTCGAGGCAGATCCTCACAAACCTGGAATCCCAGCACTCAGGAGGAAGACACAGAAGTGTGGTCAGTTAGAGGCCAGCTTGGGCTACACGCGGGAGTTCCAGGGAGTAGCAGATACATAGCAAGACTCTGTCTCAAAAGCAAGCAAACAAAAACAAAACACTAACCCTCAGTTTCCCCAAGGGAATCAAAGATTCTCCAGAAGGAAATCCTTTCTGAAGAGCCAAGCCTGTCTTGGTAGTCATGAGAGAAAAGTACCAGAAAGTGGGTTGCCATAGCTCACCAGGAGGAAGGGACACTATCAGAGTTTATTCAAATGGAAGAAGTGGTTCCCTGGGAGTTAATTCTCCCTTAGGGTCAGGAAGACAAGGTCGACAAGCTGGCCTGTGACTAGCTGGTGAGGTGAGCCAGCTGGGGTTGATTCATCTTTGGTGCGCAGAAGCAGTAAGGGCAGAAACTGAAGCTAAAGGGTCCTGGTTTCTTGTCTCAGTTGTGCCTAGAACCTGTTGAAGAAATTCCCTCAGTTCCTCATCCCTGGCTTTGCTCATCAACAAGGTTTTCTTAGTCTGGAATCAGATAGTCGAGACAAGTTGCCATTTTAACAAACACAGAAGAGTAGAGACCTGCTATTTGAAGCAGAGGGGGCTTTAAAAGAAACCTTTTCAGGGGTTCTCCTAAAAGCCACATACAAAGATTTTGGGAATACAGAGACTCTAGCTAGGCCTTGCTTGCTGAATTTGTCTCCTGGGAGTGAAGCCAACAGCCTCTATAGCTAAAAGCTGGCCAAGAAAGTTTTCCTCCGGACCTTTACTTAATCTTCCTTAAGGGAGGGATTGGAACTGCAGGAGAGGATTAAGGAAAGACTGACAGCGGCTCCCAACTTAACTCCTTCTCGCCACAGCAGTTGCTCTGATAGCCTCCCCACCTAAGGTGCTTGGCATCATCGCTAACAACCATGGATGTGACAGGACCATTAAGAGTCTCTGACTCAAGGGCGAGCATGGGCAGTTGCTCTGATAGTCTCCCCACCTAAGGTGTTTGGCATCACCTCTAACAACCATGGATGTGACAGGACCATTAGGAGTCTCCGACTCAAGGGCGAGCATGACCTAGCCTTCTGTTATGAATGGAAGCCATTTAAAAGCCTGCTTGCTTGCCGTCTTCATTGCTCAGTCCGTTGCTTTACAGCCCCGCAGAGGAATCTGAGATAGTTGCTCCCTACCCCTGTACTCCAACAGTCCAAGGGCTCGAGTAGGAGGCCAAGCCATCTCTTTGCAATCCACCTTTCTGCACCAGTTGATAAGAGGACAGCTAAGGACCTGCACCTACAGTGAGAGATTTTATAATTGTCTTTAAAAGGAAGCTTATTTTTGTCATGATCACCAAAGCACATAAGCATGTTTTAAAGCACAGGGAAACACGAAAAGGAAAGATTTAGGAAGCGCAGGGGGAAGGGGAGAAGCACCACTGTCTTCTTACCTATAAGTGCTGTGAATGTTTTGGTTCCGACTCCATTTTTAAGATCGCTTGAAAAGAACAATGTCTAAGGCAGGACATTTGTGGAGAGCAATTGAGGGACTCAAAAGGAGAGTCGCAGGAGAACCCACCCTCTGCAGCTCCCTGAACTCTCATACACGGAGGTGTATTGGAGCTTCCCCACCTGCTTCGCCCCCTGTGGTCGAGCAAAAGGGTCCCCAAAAGCTCCTTTCTTTCCGTATTCTCCCGTTTTAAATAGTCTGATCTGAAGAACGGGTCTTCTGGCCCGTAAGACTGCAGATCTTGTTACAACTTGAAGAAAACACATAGCGCCATGTGCCACTTCCATAACCTTTCCTCAACAGCCCAAGGGAACCCGCCCTGACTCCATCCAGGGCTCCAGTAGCAGCGGCTAGGTTTAAAAACTACCCGCCTAAGCGTACTTACAGAGCAGATACTCACGGAGCTGTTCTTGCTCGAAGGGCTCTGGGAGAGATGCTCCAGCGGAAAAGAGGACTAGGTCCAGGGAAAGGTGAACTGGGTCCAAGGGGCCACGGGCTGTGGTGATAAGGGATTTCTAATTATTAGCCACAGCTTTGTAAAATCCACCTGTAAATCTGAGCCTTCTTACAGATGCGAATTAAACCCCTGGAGGCTGGGAAAGATTGAGGTGCTCTTAAAAAATGTTTGGTGGGTTTTATGTTTACCCTTGTCAAAAACTCCAGCTGGGCTTTTGTGTGGTGAACCTCGGTGAGCCCAGGAGAAACCTTGTGGGGAGGGGGATTTGGGCCAAGGAGGAATTTAGAACATTCCTGCTTTGGGGGGAGGGGAGAGAAGGGTGTTCTGTTATGCCCATTAGGTGTTCCTGGCGCAAAGCCCCAAAGCTCAGCAGGAAGGAAACCTTCATAAACACAGCCTGGGTGAAGCAGGGCCCAAGTAGCCTGGCACTGAAGTTCTTTACTGCCAGGCTTCCAGGAACCCTTTAACTCACTGTGGTTCTTTGGTTAAGGCTTGAATCCTACTCTACCTCCAAGACCAACTCCCCAAGAGAAAAACGTGGACCTTTAGGTTATCAGAAGTTTTAGGATGAAAACCTGGGCTCTGGCAGGCCCAACAAACTAGGCTTCACTATTGTCTCTAATACACAAATTAAAGGCACACGTTATACCAAAAAGCAGCGAAGGGGGTTGGGGATTTAGCTCAGTGGTAGAGCGCTTGCCTAGTAAACGTGAAGGCCCTGGGTTAGGTCCCCAGCTCCTAAAAAAAAAAAAAAAAAAAAAAGCAGCGAAAAACATATTTATCCAATATGGCCATTTTGGGATAAAGAAGAAGAAATAAGAACTCAGGGTTCCTGCAAGTCCATCTTCAGGGTGTTGACAGGAGGATTAGGCTTCTGTAGAAGGTATGCATGATTGAGCAAGCCTGGTCAAGGTGCAGTCCTGTCCATCCTTAGCTGTCTGTTCTAGCTCCTCTCTGTCCTGCTAGGTGGTCTGACAACTCGCACGCACGCACGCTCGCTTGCACGAAATCTCTTCTGGGAAGTGAGTACGCCCTTTGCAAGTCAAAGGCTTCAGCCTTCTCTTACCCGGCTTCAGACTTCCCCTTCTCCCAGCATGGGATCCCTGGGGAAATTTTCATTCTTTCTGGTTGATCATTTCAAAAGCCTGATAGCCAACAGAGGAGACATAAGTATCTCTCTTTAAAATATATTCTCTCTGGGCTCAGCTGGTAGAGATCTTGGTTTGATTCCCATCACCCATAAATCTGGGTGTGGTATCCCATGCCTCTAAGCACATGGAAAGTGGAGGCAGGGGGTACAGAAATTCAAAGTAAGTTTGAGACAAGTTAAACTAAATGAGACCTAGCCTCAAAAATAAAATAAAATAAAAATAAAACAAAATAAAGTGGGATATGAGTGTAGTCTCCCCTCTAACCCTCCTCTCCATTCCTTCCTTCCTTCCCTCCTTCCTTCCACACTCCCTCTTTCCCTCCCACCAAAAGAATATCTTTTCTCCTACCAAGAGAGATTAAAGATTCAGCCTCAGTGGGTTCAAAGCAGGTAGGCCTCTTCTCCCTACCATCAAACACAGACGGTACTATATACTATGCCATTTAAGTCCCTTCAAAGCTTCTGTATAGTGTATTGATTAAGGTTCCTCACCAAGTAGAACAAAAACATTTCCTTAAAAAAATTGTGATAGGCCACGCTAGCCTCAAATGTGCCCCATGTACGGCCTAGAACTTGAAGCAATCCTTTTGGTTCTGAAGTACACACATGAGCCACCTTGTCTGATTCTATTGAAAACAATTCAGAGAATAAAATATAAAAGAAAGGAATGGAGGTTCCCCACAATGCTACTGGCCAGCCGTCAACGTTGCTAACATTTGGAAAGCATTAATGGAAATGCATTTCATAAAACTGAATCACACGCTATCTACCATTCTATAACCTATCATTTCTAAACAATGTATCATGGGGCTGTTCTTATGTCAATTAAAAACCAGAGCACCTATAGTGTATTCCATCATGTAAAAGGATTTCTTTAGCCACAAACAGACATTTTGTCATATCCCACTTTTGCTGCTTAAGAAAACCAAAACTCTCATCTTTCTACACAACGCCGCCAAATTCCTAGGCCAAGAATTGAATGATTAGAGAATCTTTACTTTTAAAGGCTAATACAACATTTTACAACGACAAGATGGCTGTTGCTGTTTCCAATAAAGAAGCTTAAGCCCAATAATATGAAAGAACAAGTTACCTAGCAACTCAGGATGAGATCGACCTGGCATCTGGGTATCTGGTCGGGTAAATTTGCAGGCAAATAGGTTGTGACTCCTAAGGAATCTCATATGGAAAATGCTCAGGTCAGAGGCCTCTGTGCAGTTGGGGGTGCTAGGCCTTGTGCTGAGGCCTTTCCCACGAATGGCTTTACTGAGCTAGAATAGAGCAGAGTACTAAAGCTAGCCAACGCTGGCCTTGGACTGTGAATCCCTGTGCTTTAGGTGGTTTTTCAAGTAATATCAAAGCAAACAGATTTGTTGCGTAGGGAGAATTCAGTGAAGCACATCAGAATTCATCTTCCTTCCCAAGATGGCCCATCCCTGCCTTGCAGGTATGAATGGGTCACTGATCCCCAAACAGAACTCCTGCACAAGAGAATTTTTAGGATTGTCCCCCTTGGCAGGCTGGGACAGGCTAAGGTCAGTGAGGCCTGAACTCAGGCCTGAGACCTCAGCATGAAAGCAAGCAGGGCTTCAGGGGCAAGAAGGATAACATGCTAATCCTCTAACCAGCTCTGTGACCTTGAGCAAATCTTTCCACCCTCTTTTTTTTCCAGGCTCCCCACAGCTGACTCTTCAAGCCTGGACTAATGAATCTGAAAGCGTTTGGACACTTAGAAAGTGCTGGCTCCGAAGGCAATATGTTTGGCTTTGTGGGGAGTGGGGCAGCTTTATCGGTTCTCAGTGATACTGTACAATTGAGGATAGGAAAAGGCAGAATCGTGGGGACAGGTGCCAGGGCGGATGAGGGCACCCTGCTCGAAGGATGTGGTTACCATGTTGGCAAGCATTCAAGGACTAGGCTCTAACAATGCTTCACACAGGTCGGTACAGACAGATCCTGGTGGCACCGTGCCAAAGTGTATTAGTCCTGGATTTGGAGGTTGGGAGGGCTCTAAGCAATCATTTCACTGAGACCCCCAGCTGAGATCCAGCCAGCCTACCTAGGTAGCTGTAGTGGATGGAGAAAAGGATGAACAGAGAGGGCAGAGTAGCAATCTGGGGAGAGCAGCGCTGGTTAAGGAGAAGAGCGAATGCTGTGAGAAGAAAGGGAGGAAAATAAAGGTCCAGAAGGCCATGAGAAGAGCAGAAAAGATAAAGCGGGGTCTTGACAAAGGAGGGAGAGATGGTGCAATGGAAAGAGAAGTCTAGAGTCCGGGATATACCTTAATAGGTACAATGTCTGTCCAATGTGCAGGAAGCCCTGGGTTCAATATGTAGCATGACATAAAGCTGGGTCATAGTATGTGCCTGTGATCCTTATACAACTAGAGGCAGAAGCATGGTTGCCATGGATTCAGGGTTAATCTGAGTTTCAAGCTAACTTTCTGGACTACAGAATGAGGTCATGTCTCAGATAATAGTCACCGCCACTACCACCACCACCACCACCATCATCATCATCATTAGAACAATGATAAGGGAACAAAATTAAAGGAGGTGTCTAGAAGAAGAAACAGCAGCAACTTCAGAAAAGTCTAAGGAGGAAAGGACTCTGGAAAGTATTGGGTGTCTGTGGCTGAGAAGCGATTCGAGACATTGCTTCCTGACCATTCCACCGAACCAAGACCTGCTTCTCACCATTGACCTCACGTCACCAAGTTCAGTGGCTACCTTTCGGGCCTTAGCTTCCCTCACTACCCTCCATAAGTGCCCCCATGAAATACCCCTCTTGGCTTCTGACAGAACACTCCCCTGGTACTTTTACCCTACCTCTTGAACTCCTTTTTCCTTGATGCGTCCTCCTCTTTCAGACAGTAAGAATGGATGTTTTCTGAAATCAGAGAACAGACCAGTGATTTCCAGAGCCTCAGAAGGAAGATGGGTATGTTGGTGCAATTGAATAGGGCACAGCTTCTAATGTTCTATGTTGTCATAGGTTAACTATGGTTAACAACAATTAGTTGTCTGTTTCAAAATAGCTAGTGAAGAGGATCTTGAATGTTCCCCATACAAAGGAATAAGAATTGTTTAAGGTAGGACTGGAGAGGTGGCTCTGCTGTTAAGAGTACTGACTGCTCTTGCAGAGCGCTTCAGTTTAATTTCTAGCAACCACATGGCTGCTCACAACCATCTGTAACTCCAGTTACAGGAGATCGAATTCTTCCTTCTGGCCTCCAAGGGCACTTTATACATGTGCTGCATAGAAGAAAATCCATACGCATGAAATAAGAAAACAATTTTAAAGGCTTGTTTGGGGTGATGGTTGTATCAATTATCCTGATCTAAGGATTACACACCATGTACATGTATCAAAACATCACACTGGGGGCTGGAGAGTTGGCTCAGTGGTTAAGAGCAGTGGCTGCTACTCCAGAGGTCTTAAGTTCAATTCCCAGCACCCACACGGTGGCTCACAACCATCTGTAACTGTAGACCCATGGGATCCAATGCCCTCTGGTGTGCAAGTGTATATGCAGTCATATACATAAATAAGTAAATAAAAAATAAACACTATGCTGTGCTCCATATTACAGGCCTATTGAATATTTCCAAATATCCTAAGGGGCTGGGTTATAACTAAGTGGTAAAGTGCTTGTATAGCATACTTAGGGGCCCAGGTTCCTTTTCCAGCACCTCAAAAATTGTTTTAGAAAAGTAGGCATGTCCACTACCTAAGACTATACATGGACTGACCCTGGACTCTGACCATAGGTAGCAATGAATATCCTAGTAAGAGCACCAGTGGAAGGGGAACCCTGGTCCTGCTAAGACTGGAACCCCAGTGAACTAGATTGTTGGGGGAGGGGCGCAAGGGGGGGAGGATGGGGAGGGGAATACCCATAAAGAAGGGGAGGGGGGGATGTTTGCCTGAAACCGGGAAAGGAATAACACTAAATGTATATATAAGAAAATACTCAAATTAATAAAAAAAGAAATGACAAAAAAAAAAGAAAGAAAGTAGGCATGTCTAGCAAGAATAGGAGAGAAATAGGAGAAGGTGAGGAAATAACCAGGATGTAGGAAATCATCGAATAACACAATTTATTGATAAAATTTGGGTGTTTCTCAGGAGCCTGGCTCAAGCTTTCTCTTCTCATTCTGCACTCCTACTCCAGGAAGTCTCCTGTGTCCTCAACAGTTACAATTAGCCTGTATAATTGGATGGCTTTCAAACCATCGTTGTTAGTTCTGATTTTTCTGACCTTTAGACCTCTCTGTGCTGGTATCTTTTTAGTACATCACTGTACCCCACATCATAGCACTTTTTGTTGAGTCGGAATCTTACTGTGCATCCCCGATGGACCTTTAACTCACCATTCACTGCCTCAAACTTCTCAAGCAGGATTACAGGTAAGTACAATCAGCACCATGCCCGGCTGGCACCACATTATGTCCTTAATTCCTCTTTGCACTAAAACCAATCCTTCTTCATGATTCTTTATTTGGAAACAAAATAAGACAAAATGGCTTCTTAAATCTCAAAGTTAGCTTTGATTTCCACTGGGATGTCCTTCCCATCTTACCTCCCAAGTATGGCTTTTTCATTCCTCCAACTGACTTCCCCTCCACCCTTATTCCCAGTGTCTTCTGCCTAAACCAAGCTGCAATTTCCCATTCCCCACCGCTTCGGTCAGTTCTGCAACGCAATATCCCTGCATGATCTTGTGCTCTTCCCTGATTTTTCTCTCTCCCTCCCTCAACACACCTCGTAATGGCTTTCTTTTAGCTTCTTCATCCTGCCATGCACTCCTTCAGCCGAAGGTCTTTACAGTCCACATTCATTGGGCCTGGAACTCCTTCTTCTTTCTTACAATACATATCCATTAGTTCTTGGTCTAGGTATCATTTCTTGATGTCTGATGCTCCTTTGCTTCCCCTCTGCCCCCAAAGTACTTTTTTAGGTTAACTCCCTCCTGCTCCACTCCCCACCCATCCTCCTGAGCTGTAGTGACTGCCTCTCGCCCACTGGTTTATAAATGCCCAGAGAGCCTGGCTTTTCCCTATCATTTTCACTAAGCTCTTCTACTCAAGTACGGCCATTAGCATACATTAAGTTTCCCTTAGACCAGATTAAATTGAATTGAGAAGACAACATGGTAAGAAAAGAAATGGTAGATATCATGGATGGGAGGACAATGGAAGAAGAAGGAGGTGAGATGGGATTCTATTGTCGAAACAGATAGAGAAGACTTTTGGGGGTGCAAGAGAAAGAATTACAAATATCTCTGCGGGAAAAGACAATCGTGGTTTTTGAGGGTGTGGATATGAAGATCTAGGCACAGAGGTGTACAGGAGGCAGTTATGGTGTACTGGAAGAAGCAAGATGGCAATCTCACAAGGTCCCACTCCTAGATAAAGAGCTGTATTTAATTAAATAGAGCTTATTTAATTAAGAGAAGGAGAATCAGTCTTCTCAAGGTGTTGTCCTGTGTTGGGGCCAACAGACTTCAGGCAGGTATGCAAGGGGTCTTTGGGAAGCCCCAGGGCATTGTGGTTAGGGTTCACATTGGCCAGGTCATCGTGTCCATCTGCATTAAATTAAAGAATAAGAAACATGTGATGATTGAGGCAGCAGGAAAGGCCAAGTCCATGTTTCTTCACTGCCAGATGATCCATATCTCAGGTGGTGGGGTTTCACTAAATTTACTCCAGATGAATTTAAAGGTATGTTAGCTGAAAGGTAGCTCGTTCCCAGTAGGTACTACTGCTGGTACTTCTGGTCCCCACAGCTATATGAATGAAGCACAAATGTATTTTTCTTGGCAAAAGAAGCCATAAAAAGGCTGCTTATAGTATGATTCCATTTCTGTGGCCTTCTTAGAATGACAAGAATATAGGGATGAGACATTGTTGGTTGTATGGGACAGGAATGGGAAAAGAGTTGAAAGGAGTAATATGCATAGGAAGTTAATTTGGTTATTGGACCTCTAATTGTTGTTGCAAGAACTCTATGCATTTGTATATCCAGGCACAGTGGTGCATACAAGTAATTCTAGAAGTAGGACCAGGAGTTAATCCTCAGTAACATACTGAGTTCAAAACCAGCCTGGACTTCCTAAGAGCAAGTCTCAAAAGAAGAACGTCATAGAGCTGCACAGCAAAAACATCAAATGTATATGTCCTTTCATATTTTAAATCTGTTATATGATAAACAACATATTTGTGAAAAGTAATTGTTTTCCAAAACAACAACAACACATATACATGTTTGTAAATTGGCTTGATGAAGGGGCAGCCAGATTCTCAGCTTGGCTCTTGCACTCAGACTCCTGCTATCTGTTGTCTAGGGTTAGTGTAACTATTGAAAATCTAGCCTCGTAACAATAGGTAGTTGACCAAAAGAAGCATTTTAATCCTTTCCAGGAACAATTCTAAGATTGGCCTACAAATGACTCTTAACTATGATTAAGTTCCCTGCCTTTGAGAATAGATATTTATAATGGGATACTCTTAGCATTGTGTTATAAGACAAATGGAAGTTACTCAAGTGGGTCTAATCTAATTATAAGCTCACTTTAAAGAAGTTTTCCAGAGTCAGACAAGGAAGACATAGCCATTTGAAAGTGAGACATATTTGATGTGTCATTGATGGTGTCAGATGACCCGGGCTAGCTGAGAAGAAATGTGAGTAGTCTTTAGATGCAGAGAACTGCCTTTGTGTGACAGCCAGCAAGGCCACCAGGACCTCAAACTATAGTCCTAAGGAAGTAGGCTCTGATAACAACCTTGGGGAGGAATGTTTCCTCAGATCCTTCTGATAAGAGCCCAGCCCAAATGATAATATGACTTCAGTTTTGTAAGACCCTAAGCAAAGAGCACAGATGAACCCATCTGGACTTCTGACCTACGTCACCTTGAGATAATGATGTTGTATTAAGTTGTTAAGTTTGTTGTAATTTGTTATAGCAGCAATAGAAAATGAATTATGTGGGATTTTTTTATGATAACTAAACTTCGCAAGTAGTAGTTTCTTAATATCTATTTGCAGTTTTGAAACTAAGACCCAGGGGTTGGGGATTTGGCTCAGTGGTAGAGCGCTTGCCTAGGAAGCGCAAGGTCCTGGGTTGGATCCCCAGCCCCGAGGGAAAAAAAAAAAAAAAAAAAAAAAAAAAAAAAAGAGAAAACTAAGACCCTATCAATGAAGCTATTGTACTCTATTACATTAAACCCCATTGGTTTATCTTGTACTTTGAATGGATCAATTATCCATGCGTGGTTTTTAGAACCTCATACATTAGTCATTAGAAAAATATCAGTTCGCTTGGTTATAGAGATCTTCCGAATGTTGACTCATTCTTGACTACACAATATAAACAAATCATGTTCACCTAATATTACTAATCTTATCATAAAGGTCTTTAAAGGTATAAGGAAGTTCCCAAGCTCGCAGTGTGAGATAGAGGTTTTCAGACTTGTACGTTTTACCTGATGGCTTAAATCTAATGATTGACAACAAATACCATCAGTTGTTTTCCTTATGGCGACAGCATTGCTTTGTTGATTTTCAACAAACCACTAGCCAAATCTTCAACTTTGAATAACCACAGCCTGTCCAGAAAAGTGCTCATTTCAAAGAAGAAGAAAAGAAGTTTGCCAGGTTGACTTGCAGCTGGTTGGACAGATGCTTTTGCTCATGACAGTCATCGTACTCCGGGGTAAGGTAGGAATGCTCCCTTTCTATATAGACACACATAGTATTTAGAAGATATACAGAATTATTTAATATGGAATAAAATCCTAAATTAAAAAGCAGCTATCATGGATATGTGTGCCGTATAGTGCATGTGTGGAGGCCAAAAGACAACCTTGTGCAACCTTATGGGGGATGATTCTTCTTCTTCTTCTTCTTCTTCTTCTTCTTCTTCTTCTTCTTCTTCTTCTTCTTCTTCTTCTTCTTCTTCTTCTTCTTCTTCTTCTTCTTCCTCCTCCTCCTCCTCCTCCTCCTCCTCCTCCTCCTGCTCCTTCTCCTCCTCCTCCTCATCCTCCTCCTCCTCATCCTCCTGTGCCTCCTCCTTCCTCACTTTCACCTAAGTCAAGTCACCAGGCATATGAAGCAAACACCTTTACCCTTTACCTACTGGGCTTGTCTCTCTAACCCCTTTATATTTTTGACTTTAGAGACAGGGTCTTGCTATGGTGCCATGGAGACCATTTAGTATGTTTGTCTTAAGAGATGGGACTAGCTACAGTTACAGTCCTTCACAGCTGGCTGCAATACAGTAATTTAGATCATCTTGTCAAGGTGTTCTGTGATGGCATTTCCTCTATCTGGGATAACTGCATTGGTTATGAAGACCAAGTGAAAACACTGCCTTCATCCATGCTGAGGTGATGGCAATTTTATCCCTGATATGGGTTTTGAGTTTGGGGTTTTATTGTTGTTGTTTTGTTTCGTTTTGTTTTTTTCTCTTGACAGAAAAAGGCAACTAGTGGCTCAGCCTTACAGAATCTTAGGGGCCCTCTTTTGCTTTGGACCACACTTTAGGGTTGCTGTTCTAAGGCTAGGCTAGGAGGGACAGGAAATATTTTTTAAAATGTGCTGGCTATAAGGAAATGAGGAGAAAATTTCTAAATTCATTCCCCCCAAGAACTTGCACTTCCTACCCCTGATTTACCTTGTGTCTGAAGGTGGTAGCTGCTCTCTAAGGCTGCCTGCGTCCTGCGATCTTACATGTTCTGTATCACATGGCCAAAAGGCCAACAAAACATCCTGCCAAGGCCCAGACACCTGCCATTAGTGTTTGCCAGTCTGTCCTGCTGCCCTGTGGCTCAGCTAGGCTAGATCTGTTTGTCCCTCAGACCAAATACCTTGTGTCAAACACCATTCTGTTCACAGAGAAGGAACACCTGCTGTGGAAGCTGTCCAAAGCCAGGTGCTAAGGAGGAGGGGAGAGGTAGGCTGTTCCCCATTCCCGGAACTCGGACATAAAGAAGCTTCCTTCAGAGAAGACTGAAGGGAAGGGAGCATACCCTTTCATGGGAGGGGGCTACAGATGAGAGGCCTCTGGCAGAAGACAGACACTCCTGTGGTGTGAGGTCTCCCTGGAGTCCGTGTGGGTTCATGAAAGAGCTCATAGGCAAGGTAGATTTCCTGTTATAGAAGCATGCGAGACATTCAGAGTACAAAGTAGTAATCATACGAACAGGAGTAAGAGAGAACACTGTATGTTGGAGTTCAGGCCCAAACTATAAGAACAAGTCATAGGTGCCTCATCTCCCTAGGCATCAGCTGTTACTGCATGCGCGTGAGCTGAACAGGAGCCAAGTGAGGGCAGCGAAATCTGGCCCACTCTGTAGAAAATACCCAAAGGTGGGAGACAGGGAAAGAACTAAAAGCAATTGATGTGCTCAAGTTTATGTCTTCCTACTCCAGCCCTGTAAGATGGACCTTGGCCATTTTATTCTTGGGAATTTGAGACCCAGAGAGATGAATTAACTCAAAGTCACCCGGATATTAAACTATCGAGAAATTCTTCCAACCCAGGAATTGCACAGTCTAGAGTAACCACAGCAATGGGGGGAATATGTACTAATAACAAAGGGAAGAGACACCATGCACTGAGTGCCAGTCCCACGTCAGACTGCCCGGAAAATGTACACACTGCCTCACTCAGCCTTCTCTCTGGGCTTTTGAAGAAGTGATCGTTATAATCCCTGCACCCAGCTCTAACTAGGATGCCAAGATTTTCCACTTGAAGTTTTCCTGCAGAAACACAGGCGTAAGATGACTGGGGCCTCAAGCCGGATGGCCACCCAGTCCCTCCCACAGCTACTTGACCCTTAGCTGATCAAGCATTCTGTGCCTCCATTCTCTGCTTATCTTTGAGTGGGGACAATGATCCCTTGCAAGATTTTTTTTTTATAAGGCAAAAATGAAATCTGACAATAAAATCTTTAAACACACTGCCTGAGAAATACTGAGCGCGGAACCTGTTAACTATTTTGTCATTGCCATTTTATTAGTTTGCTAGGATCCGCCTCCTGGGAAGGCATCTGTCCTTGCTTCCCAGTGCCTATTTCTTTAGCCAGGATCACAAGGGCATGAAAAGATTTAAAAAAGACAAGGAAAAAAAAAGATCATACCACAGGGAATTCAGCTCCGTCTTCAGAAAACCTCATGTTAGTGAGGGAAAGGAGACAGTATTAAAAGGGGCAGGCTGGAGAAGTTGGGGCAGAAGAGCTAGGCCTAGACCTGGCATGTCTGAGTTCAGGAGGGAAGGAACACTGGTGGAATGACCGTTACAGGCTCTCCATTCTAGACTCCTTCTTACCCTGTACTTTTGTTTTTGTAGGCCTCTGCAGTCCACATGAGGAGCAAATGGGGAGCTGCGCGAGGCTTTGCCAAGAGAGCAACATTACATAAGCCATAGCCCGAGTCATGGTGGGTGAGTCGGTGGGTGGGGAGGCTGCAGAAGGGGAGGCTACATAGTAGCAAACTGTTCTCCAGAGGGAACTCCCAGTCCCAGCAACCTGGGAGGTTGAGTCCAAGACATGGCACATTTGGGACATTTGGACTTGAGAACAGAAGCCCCAGGCACCATTTGCTCTCTGTCCTTTGGGACTGTGCTTGCGTAGTAGAGAAGGCCTCCGCTCATCGTTCTGAGCAGCCTCTGCCCACCTTTTTCCTTGCCTCCTCCACGCAGTCCCGTTCAATGTGCATTCAGGCTTTGTGTCCCCAGCACAGGATGCCGATTCAAGAAGCAGACACTGTAATGACAGTGTGGGATGCAATTTCCAGACAGGAGAGAACACTGGTTACTGGGACTTTCAGCTCAGCTCCTGGGGCTGCATGACTGATACCTGCTGACCGAGGCACTTCCTGAGTTTCTGGTAGCCCCTTTTCTTTACTGGCTTCTGATGGCGACACTGGTAACACAGTGTTAAGGGCCTAGTGATTGAGTTCCCAGCTTAGTTTTGTCACTTTCAGCTCTTTGACCTTGGGCAAATGTCTATCTCACCTGCAGAATGAAGCCTTTAGTAACACCTTTCCTCCGAGTTTGCTTGTGACGATAAATTAAGCCCTGTAAAGTGCTTAGACCGCTGTCTAGCACATCTAAGTTTCACTGATGTTCCCTGTTCTTAGTATCTGTTCTGAGCTACTTCTCTCCACCAACATCACATCTCCTTCTTGCTGTGTCCCTAAACTCAGCTCAGTACATTTTTCTCCATCATTCATTTTTTTTTTCTGGAATCGACCATTCTTTTGTTAAGAGCAAAGAACTCTGTGAACAATGAATTACAAAATGACATGTGCACTACTTCAATGCTCACATTCTCTTTTACTATGACTCCCAATATGCTATATACTTTACAGCACAACTCAGTGCACAAATTTATATATGTATGTATGTATGTATGTATGTATGCATGCATCTATCTATCTATCTATCTATTTATCTATCTATCTATCTATTCATCTACCCACCACCTACTCATCCATTCACATCCATCTACCCACCCACCTACCCACCCATCTCTGTCTGTCTGTCTGTCTGTCTGTCTGAGTAAAATAAAAGTTTCAAAGTTGAGAATGTGTCTCATCATTGTCAAATGGAATTTGTTCTTTATTTTTATCTACTTTTGTGATAGGGTCTCACTATGAATCTTTGGTTTCCTGAAACTCACTGTGTAAGCCAGGTTGGTTTCAGATTTACAGAGATCTACTAGCCTCTGCCTCCTGAGTCCTGCCTACTGAAAGCGTGGTACCACACATCAGGTGGGGTTCCTTTTTTACATTCTGTTATTCACTTTTAAAAACCCTGATCGAGTTAGTTTTAAGCCTGCCAAGAATTTAAGGAGCAAGGTCTGAGAACCACAGCCTCAGGGAGAACCCAAGACTCTGTGATATACTCCATTCAGAGTGAGCATAAGATATTTAAGGCTGGAAAATGTTATGAATTGGTTTACAGATGAAAGTCCTGTTTGTGAAATAGAAATGGAGTCACTGGGAACTGCAGAGAATCCGACGGAGCAGGCTGGACTCAGATGACAAGGAACTTCCACACAGAGGAGTTTGGCTTTTCCCCATAAGTAACTAACTGGGTGTGACTAGCAGTTTGTAAACGGAGGAAGATCACACACGGGACTGTTATAGGAAGATTATTGCACAGTGGGTTGGCAAAGCTAAGTCAAGGACAATCAGGAAGTTAGCTTGCTTCAAAAAGAATTATGGTTTTGGACCATGAGTTTTAAATGATTAAAACTAGTCTTAAACATATTTTCATGGATCAAAATGGAAACCATAATAACTTTTTTTTTGCCAACAAGAAATGTTTGTTTATTCTTGTAGCAGAAAAGTCTGTGATTCAGGACTTGACAAACTCTTGGCAAACATTTTTCTCCATCCTACTGATTGGGGGAATGTTTTCCCCGCAAAATGTTGTCTAGATAGATGCTGTAAAAAATGGGAGAAGATGCTTGAAGAGTTGCTGAGAGATTAGTTGAAAATAGCAGATGAGGCAAGACTCAGAAACTCGAGTTCTTTATTTCCTTTCTTTAGTAATTAAATTTGTTCAATGGTAATTTAATACATAAATACAACACACAGCCAGTTGAGGAGTGGTTCATTGCTGAGGCCTGGAATGAGGGAGGGTGATAGTCTAAAAATGACAATTAAAAATTACTCTCGGGGATTTAGCTCAGTGGTAGAGCACTTGCTAGCAAGAGCAAGGCCCTGGTTCGGTCCCCAGTTCCGAAAAAAAAAAAAAAAAAAAAAAAAAAAAATTACTCTCATTCTTCACCTTCCCTTCCTTAGGTCTCTCTCACCCATGAAAACACTGGTCTTCCAGACAGTCCCCTTTAAGTTTTCTTTTTTTTTTTTTTTTTTTTAAAACAAAGCTTTTATTGAACATTATAAAGGTTTGGGGGCTGAGGATATGAGAGGGCTCACTGGTTAAAAGCAGCACTGGTTGCTCTCGTATGGTTCAATTCATAGCACCCACATGGCAGGTTCCGGGGGACTTCATCTGAACTCCGAAGGCGCTGATACTACCTGCAGGAAAACCATGAGCTCAACTCTGCTTAAACCAGCTGTACCCACCTGGGAGAATGACAGGGAAACCTGGACATGTTGTCTAAAACCAGAAATTCCATTTATTAAGCCATTTTACCCTACCCAGGCATGGTGCCCATCAATTGGGGACTAAGTGAATGAACCCTTAGTGCATGTACAAGCCCACTAGTGGGACACCTGTGATCTCAGCTTCTGGGAGAGATCCACACCACCCTCATATGCAGCTGGGATTCATTACCCCCCAATCTAATTACAGTAAGGCTCAGGTCTATTATTTAAAAGGTACAGGGATCTGTGAGTAGTGCCCACAGGAGCCCTTTAAGCTTTGATTGTACAACATGAGGTCAGGTATTATTATGGAGAACTGGGCCCCTTCTGTTGACAATACTGGCTGTGTTCATTGTAGTTTCTGGTTATCTCCTCAATGTGCTGAGCATACTTCTAGGATGTAATGGCTTCAATAGGGAGCTAGAAAACTGGACTGGATCAGGTAGGCATCACACCACCCAGTAGGACCTAAGACTTAGTATTTGATACAAGTTTGACTTTGGGAAGTGTTTTGAAACTTCTCAATCCACTGAGAGGACTGTCACCAGTTTGTCCTATGACATGCACACAGCCAATTGAGAAATGGCTCGTTGCTGTTGACTAAAAGAAGGCAGGATGGTAGTCTAAAATGACGATTAACATCTTTTTTTGGACAGCTCATAAGGCACTCATCAGTTTTGCTTCCCATTCTGAATGGCTATTAAACAGTCTCCAATGAAATCTTCACTGTCTACTCTAGTTGTAAGAGGACCAGTTTGGATTGGTCGTTGGCACTTCCTGGGCTAAATATGTTGATGATGTTGAGGGTTGTCTTTGCTGCTCTACAATCACTTTGAAATTGGATAGGAAAATCACTTAAATCTGGGGTTTTTTTTGTAATTAATCTTGTTTACACAATATAAAATAAGCATCCAGGGAGGGCCTTGTAGACATGACTCAGTGGAAGAGCTAAGGCTGCTCATCTAGAGGACCCAGGCTCAATTCCCAGTGCCCACAGGATAGCTCACAAAAATCTGTAACTTCAGTTCTGAGGAATCTAATGCTTTCTTATGGCCTCCATGGGCAATGTGTGCATATGATGCACATGCAGGCAAAATATCCATACACATAGAAATATGCATTAATAAAATAAATAAACAGCCAGTCCTGGAGCCACATGGCTTTAATTCTAGCACTTGACTGGCAGAGTCAGGAGGATCTCTGTGAGTTTGGGACCATTCTGGTCTACATAGTGAGTAGGGACAGTCAGGGACACATAGAAAAACCCTGTCTCAAAACAACAAACAAACAAACAAACAAAACAATGAGAACAAAAGAAAAAAAGTAACAAGTCATTAAGAAAAAGACAGAAAGCACAAATGTGCATTAAAATGGTATATAACAAAACCACATTTATTTAGGAATGTATCCCAGGCTAGAAATATAACTCGTTCTTTCATTCATTCAATAAATATTTATGAGAGTGATACTAAGAAATTAGCATCTCATTTTACCAAATGAAAGCATTAAAGAAATACACTAGTGTTCACCATCAACTTCACTTTGAAAATGAGATCATTTTATCACCCCAAACTAGGAAAGACAGAATCTCAGAATGAAGGACAGTTGTTTAGAACTCAATACATTTAAATTGTCCAAAAATTCTCCTAGTGAAGTTCCTCTCATTTTACTGTGATCCATTGGGAAAAAAAATCACTGTATCATCTGGATTTGAGGCTCACTAAGTAGGGAAATGAGCAAAGGAAGAGAGGTCAGCTTCAAAGACTCTCAGCCAGGCCTGGTAGAGCATGCCTGAAATTTCAGCAGGAAGTGGAAGCAGAAGGACCTGTATAGGCTACAGAGACCCTGAACCAAAATAATAATAATGATGACGAAGAGGAAGAGGAAGGAGGAGGAGGAGGAAGAGGAAGAGGAAGAGGAAGAGAAGAAATTGTGAGGTTCAATTTCCAGGAGAGAGATGATAGAGAGGAAGGCAGACAGGGAAAGAGAGAAAGAAAAAAAAAAAGAAGAGTATCATGGAGACCAAAACTGGAAGACAGATTTGAAATCTTAGCCCTTGGCCAACAGGGTCTATTGTTGGGCATTCCCTAGCAAGGGGATGGACTACAAAGAGGACCTACAGTTCAGAGAGTTCATCGACTTTGGCAACTAGGAGGTCATCAGTGACCTTTGTCAGTGACTTGTCAGGAGATGATGGGACTGGAGCCAAATTGCCATTGGCTGAGGTGTGAATGAGAAAAGTGGGAGTCCAGAAGAGACTTTCAACAGACCTGAGAGGGAGGGAAAGAAGAGAACAAGGCAAGGAGGTGGGGAGAGAAAGAAACAGGGAGAGAGTGTATTAGGGGAATAAGAGGACTCGTGTGAGGAATGGGGGGTGTCCCTTGTTTTAGGAAGTCACAACAACAGGTGGTTAATACTCTGGTGTAGGGAAGCTGGGTTTTCCTATAGGGAATGAGTATACTGTTCTGGAGGGAGGGCACACAGGAGGGTGGATGAGGCCAAGGCTCAGGAGAGAAGGGATTAGCTTTTAACGAAAGGGGCACCTTGTTAGGGGAAGGTGGAAGGAGGGAAGGACTTTGAAGAGGCAAGTCAGTTTTGGTGGTTGGGGCAGGGCACTGAGGTAATCCATGCTTGAAGGCCTCTGTTTTCTCAGGGAAGTAGGAGGAGATGTTGTTCTGAGCAGGGAGAAGGGTGGGGCAGGAATATGGTAGGTTGCTGAAGGAAATTTGGAATGAGGCCCAGAGACACTTGGAGGCTGCTCAGGGGCCTTGACAAGGGAACCTGTCTGAGGTTGGTGGAGGGGTTCCGGTTTGGCAGAGACTAAATGGTTTTCCTCCACCCTCTAAGCTGTGAGCCCTTTGGGGCAGAAGCCACAACACCTTCCTCTTTCTAGGCCATCTCTTTGCCAAGCAATGCTTACCAAAATGTTGGGCCCAGACAGAGCAAGTATTCCTCTCAGAAAAGTCTGAGGAAACAATAACTGACAAAAGCATGCATGCTATTGTTGATAGAGAAAATAGGTGACATCTAATCACCCTTTATTAGCAGTTGCCCTGTTTGGCTTAGCCTGACCTTTCCTGCCACCATTTTGATCACCTCACTCCTGTTCTGTACTAAATACAAGAGATAGGCTCAGATACTTTGGTTCAGCAACAGGCTTCTAATCCAACAACCAGGGCCAGTGCCTTCATCTCCTCCATGGCTGGCTGACTCTAAGCTGAGTCTCATGAGGCAGCAGTCAGAGCAGGTGGATGAGGAGAATGAACAGTTGTGGAGACAGACGGGGACAAGCAGAACGCTCGCTGGGAGTTAGGAGAGCACGCTGGATGTGAGTATGAAGCAATCCATGAAGCCTGCTTTGGGGAGGAAAGGGAGAAGCTGAAGAAATACCAGTTTAAGATCAAAGGTGGCATGGTGGGTGACAAAACTAAGTCAGGTTGAGAATGACCTGGGACCTGCAGAGAAATATGTGCATCCCCCCTCCCCTTCCCTCTGACCTCTTTTGGATTGTCAGAGGTTACCTAGAGAGAAGCCAAAAAGATTCCAGCATACGACAATATATCTTGGGTTCTCACTGATTTGTAGGTTGTCTCTTTTCAGTCCAGTCTTTTTGACTTTATTACTTCCTTCTCTTGGTCTCACCCTTCCTTTTAGCAAACTTTCACAGGATCCCTGTCTTAGATCCAGCATCCAGCTCCAACTTAAAATTCAGCATCAGAGAGCTTAGCCCAGTCCTAGGTAGTGTATCCCACGGGACTCATTTCACCTCATATAACAAACCTCTGTTTGTGGATGGTAGGTACAGTGCCAGGCCCTTAGGTAGTTGAATCGTTAGAAACATTTCCTTAGACTAGGCCAGATTGAGTCTTCCTTTAGCTTCTATCCATGGGCCTCTCTCTGTCTTTGAAGTCACACAGGACAAGTATAATTCCTTGAGGTCCAATCTTCAAGTATCTTAAAATGGCTGCTGTCTCCCAAAGAATTTTCGTGCTTCCTGGACAGATGTTATATATATATATATATATACATATATATACATATATATACATATATATATATGTGTATATATATATTTGTATATATATGTGTATTTGTATATATATATAATTTTATTCATCAGTTAAAACAGAGAATATTTACTGTTTTTAATATATTCTTTAAATATGTATTCAATATATATTTGAACATGTCTTCAAGAGTGAAAAGCTTAAGTTTCAGAAATATCACTTAGGACTATCCCATTTTGATAAGAAAAAATGTGGAATGTACAGTATGCACAGAAAAAATGTTGTTTGGTTTTCTTCTACTTAGAAGAAAGGATAAATAACATATCTGGGTTAGGAAAATGTAAATGCAATGTTTTTACTAATTGAGAAGGTATACAGCCTGTTTTTACCACCCCTTTCCAGATTGGCCCCACATTCATAGCCATTCAACTTAGTGTTCTCATTTATTTTTACGTTTTGTTCACTAAACAGTATCGGTTCAGGTGAGGGGCTTGTTTCAAAACATCATAGAACCATAAAGGAGGTAGAACTCCACCTTGTTCTCTTACTCCCAGGGCTGAGACATTGCAACAGCCTTTCCTCTAACCAGCCTTTTCCCCGAGCATTCTGTACATTTTTTCCTTATCAAATGGGATTATCCTGAGGGATATTTTCGAAACTTGCGATGTTTCTCGCTCTTGAACACATTGGCTGTTTACGCATTCTTCCACCAGAACATTCTTCCACCAGGACAATTTTTATATGGAGTTGTTGTTTTCATTTTTCCTTTCTGGGAATAGGGGTCAAACCCTGCTGTGCATTTGCCCTGCCACAGAGCCATCCATATCTTTAGCTCCGTCTTTCATTCTTTTCTTTGCTGGACAGATCTGAATAGGGTCAGAATCCAAGCAGAGTGGTGGTCGGTGGGAACTTGATAAGGAGCCGTGGGGATAAAATTCGTCACAGCATTTGGCATCTAGCTTTCACAAGCTTTTGCATTGATAACATGATTTTGACTGTCTGCTTAGTTTGTGACTACAAGATTGACCACAATTAATAAATCTAACTGGTTTCCTATTATTGGACACTGAGGTTGTTTCTAATTTCTGACCATTACAAGCCAGGCTGTGATGAATATCCAAGACACTAAATCTGGGCAGGTGCTGGCCACTGAGGTCAGGAGGAATATTTTTGAAACCTCTAAGCATGAAGTGCCTGCCAGTTGTTGTAACTGGAAGCGTTTTGGCAAAGGCCCAAAAAGCTGGCTAATGCCAAGGGCTCTGCTCAAACCTTTTGGCTCTCTAGGGTCACTACCCATTACCCAGCTCTTGTCACAGAGTGTTCAGGTTGGCAAGGCTTTGGGGACCACTGAGCCAGCACCCTCATCTCACGTGAGATGAGGCCTGGGATGGTCCTTTGGCAACCCAATGCTGGGCAGAACCCTCCCGGCCTCCAGCACCTGGGCTCCAAAACTAGAAACTGAGCTGTGCCATTTGGAATCTGCCTTGAAAACTCCCTGGGCCTGCTCCGCTCCCCACACCAGACCACTCTCTGCTGAGGCTGAGGGGGCTTTAGGCACTTTTGCAATTCAACTGAGCAGTGAGAGGGGCGGGGAGGGCATTGAAAGATGACTTGAGGTTTACCCAGCAGGAGACTAAACCTGCTCCACCCAGAACCCTTCTTTATCCTAAGGCACGTGACCTGCTTCATGGCAGTGACCCTTTATCCGGGTCCACCTGGCAAATCTACTTGGGATTTGAGCTGAAAGAGCTGGTGAGTCCCTCACTCTCTTTTCTCACTGGGAACCAGCTTTGCTAAAGTCCTGGTATTCAGCCTTCTGTCCCAGACAAGCCTGGGTACCTTGGGGTACTAATGAGAGCCCCTCCTTTCCACTTTGGGACCTGGTCCTGCCTGGGAAATTCACACAAATGGTGTGAAATTTGCCCCTTCTTTGTTTTCTTTACTGACTTGGAGCTATAGCAGACCCCTCACCTCCACCCTGGACCCTGTTTACTCAACTGGGAGAGATTTCACACCCAAGAACACAGCTCTCTCTCCAGGATCCCCCTCCCTAGATCTTTACCAGCATCCCGCATCCCCCATGCTTGCATTGCCTGAATAATTGATGAGTCAAGGCAGGGCTTATAAAAGGGTCTCTAGGGGAAAAGCCAAAAGAGTGCTGAAGGTTCTGAGAACTGGAAGAGCTGTCTGGCTTGGTGTCCCAAGGATGGACCCTGCTGTCCCTGCTGCTGACCCTGCAGCTGCTCCTGCTGCTGCTCCTGCTGCTGCTCCTGCTGCTGTCCCTGCTGCTGTCCCTGCTGCTGCCCCTGCAGCTGCTCCTGCTGCTGCCCCTGATGCTGTCCCTGCTGCTGCCCCTGATGCGGCCCCTGCTGCTGCCCCTGCTGCTGCCCCTGATGCTGCCCCCCATGGCCAGGACCTGGCCCAAGCCCCTGCCCTAGCACAAGTCAATGGACGAGAAGGTGCTGAGAATGAACGGTAAGTAGAACTTGGCCTTTGACAGTCTGGAACCTAGGGAGCTGAGGGCAGGAGGTGTGACACCTATGGTGGTAGACTCCGTTCTCTTTGAAGGGGAGAGCCAACAGAGAGCCTCAGCCCTCCCTCTATACCTTTGGCTGGAAATATTTCACAACACTTCTCACTCCAGGTGACAGAAGAGGGACTGAGAGAAAGAGTGAACATTGGCAAAGCTGAGAGCCAAGTAGCCTGATCTTCATGGGGTAGTCCATACAATTCACTGAGGGAACAGTAGAGGCTGCTGTGGAAGCTAGGCTTAATGCAACCTGGACTATGGGACCTAGATGGTGGCAGGTGACAGAGTGAAAGGGCCAAAGTCTAAAGAGACCTCTGGCTGGAGTGCTGCCTCTGTCCTGAGCATGCCACATTTGCCTTTCCTTGCTTCTGGCAGTCTAGAGGAGAAGCAATGGGCCCAGGAGTATTCTAGACCCTTTCTCCAACTAGGAAGATGGCAGGATTCTGTTCTCAATTACTAATGCCAAGTAGGCAGTAAGATAGATACTCCTTATACAACAGGCATTCTCCCTTCCAAAACATTTCATGTTCACATTCAACAAATGTTTGCTCAAGCTCCTCCTTGCACAAAGCATTGTACTAGGGGTTAAGGATTCAGATATACCCATACATATCTTTAAGCATAAATGGGCTCAGGCAGACAATGACAAAACAGTGGAATAAAAGCTGTGATAACATTGTTGGAGCAGGGGGGGTATCTGTCACAGCCTTGGCTCAGTGGTCAGCCTGGAACACACGGCTTGTTAACCAAACTTTCAGAAGGTCAGTTCTGTGATCAGAGGAAGCCTATGTTTAGGTCTCTTCCTGTACCAATTTATCTTTTCTTTTTGCCACAGAGAAGCTTATCTTTGGAGACCCTGGCTGTCCTCTATAAATGACCAGCCAAGGCAGGCAGGAGCCTGGTGGACTAGGTGAGTTTGAGGCTCTGTGACATGTTTGCAGACACTTTTCAGTCATGTCCCTTCTCAGAAATCCCTGACTCCAGTCCAGGGATGCCAATCTGGGGGCAGCATTTTGCCAGCTCTGTTAACATTTCATTCCCACAGTAACTCTGGGAGGAGGGCAGGGCCAAGGTTTCCATGACAAACGAGAGTAGGAGATCAAAGCATAGAGTGGGTAAGGGACCTGGGCTGGGCTTGAAGTGTGTTGTGGAGCTGGTGCTGGGATCCAGGTCCCTTGGTCCCTTGCCTCAGTGCTCTCTTACTCTTCTGCCTAAACGTTTCATCCTTTAAGAGAACTCTGTCCCCTGGATAGCCTCCAAACGGACACTGGGACACTGAAACAGGGTCAGGAAAGAAAGCAATCCCCATGACTCTTTTGACTTATTTTCAACCAGATCGAAGACAGACCCCTTGCTGTAGGGCAGGACTGGGAGGTGGCTGGATCCCAAGTATTTTGGAGATGGTCAAAACCTGCAGGTTTCTGAACCTTTGATATGGGAGAGGCAGTTAAGTCACATGCTATCTTTTGCTTTGAACAGGCTGCTGGTGAGGCAACAGCTGCTGAGGCCAAGGCTGACTCTGAGTTCCACCACCCTGTCAGGTAAGTGTCTGGTGTTCAAGTTCAGACTGTGACGAATAGCCACAAGTACTATGGATGCTCATGACAAGGCCATGACGCAGGAGGAAAGAGGCCATGGAACCTAATAGGCCAAAGTGACTTTCCCCAGAGGTTCTCCCTGTCACTGACCTCTAAGAACGGAAATCCCGTGACTCCAACAAAGGAAAGATTCCTTAGTAGGAAGAGAGGGACTGGAATGATGGAGGGGTTAGTGAGGCTGGCACTAGACTCCACAGGCTCTGGGATGACTCACTGTATACCACAGTGGTAGGCCTGCCAGAGGTGATGTTCCTTCTTGGAACCATTCGGTAATGGTTGTAAAGGTTCTGTACCACAGCTTCTTCTTGCTTTCCCTCTCAGCCTTCACTGTACCTAGCTACGGGCTTAAAGGTTGACTTCCTTCTTGGCCTTACTGGCTTCTCTGCATTTGAGAGTTGCCTAAGTTAGGTGCCGTTTCTTCTCTGTCCACAGGCTCTACTGGCCTAGGTCCCGCTCCTTTGACTACCTGTACAGTGCTGGGGAGATATTACTACACAACTTCCCTGTCCAGGCCACCATCAACTTATATGAGGATTCCGACAGCGAAGAGGATGAGGAAGATAAGGAGGAGGACGAGGAGGAAGAAGAAGAAGAGGTCAATGAAATTGATGCAGAAGGGTGTGTGGGGGTACCACACGAGGCCACAGCTCATTCCCCTGACCCATACTCGACCAGTCCAAATTGAAGCAATCCCAGTTAAACTTGGCAGGTTTCCAAGGGCATCAATTAGCAAAGAGTCTCCAGACCCAGCTTTTCTGGATTGAAACCAGTGTCCTAGGCTGTCTAGCTCACCCTGGCTTTCCTGATTGGCCTGCAAGTCTAGGCCTCTGGCATGTTCTTGTCTGGGCTGCTCTTGTGCCAACAGTAGGAGGTTCCTCGGGCCTGGAAGGGACTAGGGAAGACTTGATTTCTGAAGCCCTCATGAAGTAGAGCAGGAAGGATACCCCTGTACAGTGAGCAGTCACTCCTCAGGGCCTTTCAAGTTTTCAAAGATACCAACACCAGTTCCAAGCAATACTAAGGCATCTGGAGGGAAGGGAAGGGAAGGGTGTGGAAGGGAAGAAGAACCTTAAGAATCTGCTTATCTGGGGACCTGCATCCCACTTTGCCTGCTATTCACTTAGTCTGGGTATTGGCCTAAGGTGAGTCAGGAGAAAAATAAATGGAATGATGTTTGCCTTTTTCTTGGAATTGTGCTGATTTCTTAACTGAACTCTGCCCATGTTGTGAAGCCATAGGCAGAGGGTCAGAGACCAACCCAAGGCCAACTCTTTGTTCTACCTCTACCTCAGGTCAGCTGACAGATTTTTCTCCTCTGAGAATGTAATGCTGGGGTCAGAGCCTCTTTGCTGAGGCCTTCTCTGTTCACTTGTGAAATCGGGCTTGATTAAACTTCAAGGGCAGCTTAGAAAAGGAAGGAAAAAGCACTGTCACCACAGCAACCACACACACACACACACACACACACACACACACACACACACACACACAGAGTTTGAGAGTTATGGGTAGAGAATGTGGACTTGGGTAAAAGTGAGATGTGCTTAGTCATTTAACCCTTAGGGGCCGCTGTTTGATGTGAGGAGAGACACCTAAGCACCCACTAACTCCTGTCAATTGTATCTCTTTGGTTCCCTCAGTGTCTACCACAGCTCCAGCTGTGTTAACTCCTGTCCCAATTATTCGTCAACACTCTGACTTACTTTCAGCCCTTTGTTTCACAATCTGTCTGCACACTGGCCACCAAATAAGGTCATGTCCTTGCCTCACCAACAATTAGACTTGTGGTTTACAGTTTATTCTTTTCTGAGGGGTGGGGGCTGCCATAGATTACCATAAGGCACCATGGCTTCTCTTGTTAGGAAACGCCCATGCTTGTTTGGCTAGGCCTCTGATGCTCTACCTTCTTCACAAATCAGGTCTTTACTGTGCTATTCTGGCTTTTTTAGTTATCTGCTTTTGTGTTTGCAGCCCCAGTCCTCCCCCGCCCCCGTGCCTTTTTAGGACATGGACTTGTTTTGTAGCCCTGGCTGTTCAGGTACTCTGCAGCCCAGGCTGGACACAAACTCACAGCAATCCTCCTGCCTTAACTCTCACTTGAATTACAGTGCCTGCTGCTAGTTATGGATTTCTGCTGGTCTTTTCAGATTCATCTCTCCACCCTTAAATTTTGTTTTGCTTGCCTTTGAATACTGCATACTTTCCAACTCCTCTGTGACTTTAAATGCGTACCCGCCATGGCTTTCTTCTTTAAACTCTAATTCCTTCAATAGAAGTACCTCATACTACCCTTTTATGGGGAGTGTCTCCAGGCCCCCAAGTCCTCACACACCCAGTGAAAACATCTGCCTCCTCCTTCCCTATATTTGATATCCCATGCAACCTCGCATGCTACGTTAAAAGAGGGCTCAGAAAGTTGGAAAGGAAAAATCCTCCAGTGTTCTCAAAGTAGCTCTTGGGAGGAGGACTTCCGATCCACTAGCCCACTCTCTTAAGCGGGGAGGGGAAATGCTAACACCATCTTATTGAAAAGCACAGTGGTGACTCTTTTCCTTTCTCTTCCCTGTTGCTCCAGCTCTGAGCCCTAGCAGAGACTTCCTTAAAAGGGATGGACATGTTGGAGTAGGCCATCAAACTCAGGGAACGGGGCTATCTATCAGTTAAAGTTGAACCTTGGTCTGGGAAGCAGGCTATCAGGCCATTGACCTTTGACTTCTTTAAATTCCTTCAGTCCATTCTGTTTCTTCTGGTAAGTGAAATGGAATCTCCCAGGAGCCGGATGCATGACCTTGGGTGAGTTACTTATCCACCCTGAGCTCTAGTCTCTTTATCCCTATCATGAGGGTTCTGGTGATGGTTGCTGTCAGGGTGACTGTGCTGATTCAGTGAGATGGAATAAAGAAAATAGTATGGGTTCTGACACATGGGACGACTGCTCACAAGCCGGCAGTCACTGTAGTGTTAACATCTGAACTAGGAATTACTGATATTATAAAAGAAATATGCTTCCAGGCTTGCCTGTGATGGTGACTGATTTATTTAACTAATGAGTGTGTCTGAGGCCTCTTTGGTTAATCTTTGTCATCATTTGATGGTTTACCAGTCAAAGAAAAGCTTACAGTGTTGATAAATGATTAAAACACAAAGAGAGGCCTACTGTGGCTTGTTGGGCCTCTCTACCTTCAAACGGTCCTTAGACTTGATGTTCCTTTGTTCTGGGACAGAGGTTTTAAAACTTGACAGTCTTTAGCAGGAAACCCTTTCTTCTGAATTGAATGTGGAAGTCTAACAAGTAAATCAGATAAAAGTATCGCTGTCCCAGGGAACTGGAAAACTGAACTGTAGGGTAGAGGGGGTGGGCAGAATCCCTCTTGTACTCTCTCTTGTAAGCAAGCTCTCTTCATCCTCCTTGAAAATACCTTTAAAGATCCCCAGACTGTGGGAGAAGACAATTTGGAAACACTGTCCCAAGGGTAATGTCAAGAATGGTTTGAAACTGAAGAGGGATTAATTAGTATTTTAACATGTCCGGTGTTTCATCTAAAATCCTTGTTTTGGATCCTAAGCTCCAAGCATTTAATAATTTGCTCAAGTTCTTCTTCTACTGTAGGTTATAAGGATTTAAAGTCCTTGGAATCCCAATATCCTTGGTTTTAAAGTATTATATAGCTTAGAATTATGAATCCATAAATCCTCATGGGTTTAGGAGACCCTAAAACCTTTGGAGTCAGTGAATTCCCTACTCCAAGGAGCTCGCCCTCATCCCCACCCCATTGCTCACATGCTGTTTATTGGACTGACATTTTGTCTTCTGTTCCTCTCAGTGTGTGTGTGTCCTGAAATGGCTTCCATCCTCTTCCCCTGCGTGGTTGCTTAGTGATTGGAATGTTTAATTACACAGCCGTGAGCCCTACTCTCACAACAACTGCAGTGCTGTGCCATAGATGTAGGAGAAAATATCTGCATAAAATCCAGACACTTTCTAGTTCCTCCAACTTCTTCTGTCCTAGTGTGCCACCCATCATCGCCCCAGCATGGATTGTTTCCTACTTGGTAACCACATTTGATGATAGCGGGGCTGTATTTGAGCCTTGAAATATAGGCATTGATACAATAAGTGCTAGGGCCAGAGAGATCAAACCAATAAGTAAAGGTCACTGTGTTAAAAAAAAAAAGAAAAAGAAAAAAGGGTAGAGGCATTGAAGAGGATCTGGGAATTATGATCAAAATCTATAATGTGAAAAATTAATAAAAACCTCCAACAATTATCTATGAGTTTTTTGCCATTATATCAACACACTATGTTAATACAGTACCTGAGAAGGTTAGCAGATTCATAGATTCCCCTGGATTCAGAGTCACAGACACTATGTGTATACAGGGAATGGAACCTGGATCCTTTAGAAGAGTCAGTACTCTTAATTACTAAGCCATATTTCCAGCCCTGAGACCCCAGTTTTTACTACCAGAGTCTGGGGAGGCAAAGGGACAAATGGTCCGCAGAGGTCCAGTCAAGGGTGTGTGGGTGGTTGGTAATGCCACCGAACTGGAAGAGGCATTTTTTTTTTTTGGTCATCCTGAAGAGCACACACAGGGGTAGAGTGACTGTGAGGCATGGCAGAACCACAGATAGTTCTCGAAGCGTTCCTAAGTAGCAGTTTTGGAGACTCAACATGAAACTGACATACAGCAATTCTGAGGGACGGGTAGTTAGGGAAGCTGAGGCTTAGACTAGGTTTTATTAAAAACCGATAACCTGGACACTTGTAAGTGCCAAGTTCTTTATATGAATCACCTCATGTAACCCTTACAACATCCCCAAGTGTAGCAACTATTATTACCCACATTTTATAGACCAGGAACTGGAGGTTCAGAGATAATAAAGGATCCGCTCACGGTTACACTCATTCTAAGAGTGTGGCTTCTACGAAGCAATGGTTGGAGAAGTCATCGTGCTTGCCCATGATTACAGTGATGGAGAATGGAGGAAGTAGGGGTTGGGGCCCTGAGATCGGAAGCCCTCTGCCCCAGGAGGTGAAATGACCAGGGTCTGGCAAACGCATATAGTCCTGTGAGAGGGCCAAGAAGAAAAGGTTTAAGTTCTGCCTGGAGGGAAGTGAGGTCAGAGGATGTGAACTCTGGGCCAGTAGCCAGGAAAAGCTGGGCCACTGAAAGGAGTCACAGAAGAAGGGATTATGGGACCTGTGATCTGGGCACAGAGAAGAAGCATTTGGAATGATAGTTATAGGCACAGTGCTATCGGAAGCCACTCAGAACTACCCATTGCTGAGCACTTCCTAGGTGACAAATTTGGTGCTTTTCACCCTTCGCATTCTGCTGAGAAAGTGCCTCACTAAAGCCTAGCAGAGTAGGTGAGGTTGTCCTCATGCATACATGCATGTGACTCAAAAGTGGAGTGGCCCGGCCAGTAGTCACTCAGTAGGTCAGCTGGAGACCCGAGACAATCAGTCCTGACTTGTAACTAGTAGGGCCCTGTTTCATTTCCTCAGAGAAGCCCCTAAGATCCCTGCAAGCAAACTGCGTCATACAGACTACAGGAAAGTGTGTAAACTGTCACCTATACCTACCATTGGTGAAACCTGAAGCCCAACGGGAAGTGTGGATTGTAAAACACAGAGACAACCCTACAACTAACTGGAATCATAAGGTGTGAGCCACGCTCTGGGGTCAACGGGTGTCTATTACCAGAAAGGTACATAGCGCCCCCTGGTGGTTCAGCCCTAAACGTACAGTTTTTGGATTCTAACTTGGCTCTTTCTTACCTATGGCTATAATGAAAAGCTCCCTATATGTTCTGAGTAAAGGAAAATGCTGATGTGTTAATTAACGAGTTGTTTGTTACAGTAAGAATTCTATGAAACACGTTCAGAAACCTTGCTTGAAGAAGGTATACATGAAAGCTGAGGAAAACAGCATCCAAGGGAAAATATTACCATAAAATGTCTCTTCCTTCATGGGGGAAGGAGAGCTACACATTAAAGATTAAGAACTTGCCATACGAGACTAGGACAGAACCATTAATATTAAAAAAACATTTTCAATGGTTCAGTGGGACCAATGTCTTAAAAACCACATAAAATTATAGCCTTATAGCATGTTACCAGGGATTTTCAATTGGTCCAGAGCTCCAGTACAGCTTAAACGTCTATGTGATTTGATATAGAAATGCGTCACCCATCAAACGTTAACTACAAAAGTAAGTCACCTGCCTGCACTTTGTTATGTTCCTGTGGGTCTTGCTGGACGTTGAGTTCAAGCTATCTTTCCACCTCTGACGCTTAGATAACTGAGACTATGGGCAGGTGACAGCACACCTGGGCAGCAATATTTAGTGCCAGGTTGTAATGTGGATGGGCTGTGGAGTGAAGCTACATCTCCAGTCACATGGTCTTCTGTAGCTATGCATTCAGTAGAACATTAATACTTAAGGCTTAGCTTCCTTCCCTCCCCTTCCCTTTCTTCCTCTTTCTTCTTCCTCCCTTCCTTCCTTGTAGACATGTGGCTATTATATACATATACTATACATACACATACATACACATACATATACATATATTCATACATATATACATAATATATATTCATGTGTGTTTGTGCATATTACACACAATTTTAGACAATTTGCACTGGCTGAGGCTGACCTTGAACTCATTACATAGCAGATGACCATGACCTTCGACTTCTGATTGCTCTGCCTTCCTCTTCCAAGTGCTGACATCACAGGCATGTGGTACCACAGCGGGCTGACTGCTTTGTTGTAAACACATGCTTAGTAGTAGAATCTCCGACTTCCCCTCCCCTTCCTACTCTGTTTCTCTTCCTTATTTTACTGTCCTATCTTTGGTTACCTCTGTCCTACTGTCTTGTCCCAAAGGATACACTGCCGACAGCCACGTGTGTTCTGACTGTGTATGAGGTTGGATAACTGAGTCAGGGGGTAGCAGCAAATTTTGGCCGACAGTAAAAGTTTTCTGAATGCATATATAAAGACATAATTTTCCAAATCAGTTTTCTCCAATAGAAGGTCACTGGGTATAGCAACCAAACCCTAGGACAGGTCCCATGGTGGTTGCACATGTGTGTGTGCGTGCGTGCGTGCATGTGTGCGTGCATGCATGCATGCATGCATTCTTGAATTTTTTGTTTTGGCATTTTTCATATCTTCTCGTTTGATTATAATTTTTGTGCTTCTGAGAGAGGGAGAGAGGGAGAGAGAGAGTGAGAGAGAGCACGTATCAAGTTAGGTGTACTGGGAGGAGTTGGAGGATGGGAAAATACAATTAAAATACATTGTATAAAAATTTATGTACAAGTGAAATTTTATTTTTTTTAATCAAACACAACCTGAATCTGAGGCATTTTATTCATGCTCACCGTGGAGCATTGCTTAGCATCAGTAATGCCTTACTGCTAACCACGTGACACACAACATGCATATGCGCGCATGTTGTCAGTCGCAGCATGCAGTTCCAAAGAACACTCTCTGAAGTGCCTTGGGCCAGATCCAAGACTACTACGTTTATGAATTGTGTGTCTGGTAACCTTAATGAGCTCTCTCTTATAGAAGTATTCTGTTTCTTGCATATAGCCAATAAAGACTTTCACCCATTTTTCTGTCATTTCAGTATGTCAGGTTAGCCCATTTTTTTTAATTCTGGGTGGCACACATCTTTTTTTTTTTTTTCTTTTTTTCGTAGCTGGGGACCGAACCCAGGGCCTTGTTCTTGCTAGGCAAGCGCTCTACCACTGAGCTAAATCCCCAACCCTCATTTTTTAATTCTATCACAATGTTTAAATTTGAAATTTGCTGCTGGGGTTGCTGATAGGAGTTTCATCAAAACAATCACCAAATGATCTTTGGCTTGGAATTAATAAAACATTTCCTATAATTTCTGCAATGGTTCTAAACATAACAATACACCTAGGACCTAGGTAAAATGGCATTCCCAGCACTGACAACTGTCAAAAATAAATCAAACTAACTCTGGAAAATGTGGAAGACGCTCTACAGCCTGCAGGATCAAATATTCCACCAAGGTTTAACTCTTTATGTAAAGCTAGGAAAGCACATCTATCTCATTTGCAGACAAATTGTTTTCATATGTACCCTTGTTATTGTTCCTGTGTGGTTGCCTGTGTGAGCATAGGTATAAGCATACCACAGGGCTCATGGGAAATTCGGAGGACCAGTGTTTCAGAGTCAATCCTCTCTCCTCCATTGTGGGATCTGGATAGCAAACTCAAGTCAGCAGGTTTGCACAGCATGTATTTTACCTACCTACGGAGGCATCACAACCAATAAGTCAGCCCTGTTTTCATCTTCAACAAATGGTAAAAAATTATTTGTATACCAAAGAATTAAAAATCTTTACAGTTTATTACAGGTAAATGTCTTATGTATAGCCTTTATATATATTTATACACCCAAAGCTGTGCAAAATTTCACTGAGTGTAGAGGGATCATAAGTGAGAACCGTTTAAAAATGCATTGTTTTAGTGCTTGTGGGCTAGACTAGCATACTTGGTCTTTTCCGTGTCTGTTTTAAGATGCTCAACTGCACATTTCCAGTCTCTTGCAGACACTCACATTGCCTCGCACAGGCCAGCATCTCTATCTGTATTTGAAAGTAACTTTACATCTGAGCTCCCAGTTGCTTTTCACACTCACTAAAGAGATGGAGTAGGGTGGAAAGGAAACACTGTGTTCAAGGCTGCCCAGGGGGCAGGACCAACAGCACCCAGAGTCTTAAGTCAAGCTCAGTGCTTTCTACCAGCTCTTGCAATCACCTATGACCCTGAGTTCTGTCCAAGGATGAGGCATTTATACCCCAGGACATGGATGACTCTTGAAAGTCACATCGCTATACTCTGATACCCCATTTCCTATTTCCACAGAAGTTGAAGTTGTTCCCCTGGTAAACGGTCACACTAGAGGTCTTCACACAAAGGAAATGGCAGCATGTTGCTAGGCCCGGTGACCCAAAATAGCCACATCTTAAAAGTAGGCCAGGAGTATGATCAAAGGTTAGAGGACAGGGCTGAAGTGCCACGAACATTATGTCCTCACCCACCTATACACTGCTAAGCTAATGTCTGCACTCACAGCCTGCTTGGTTTAGCGGCTCATCTCCTGTTGGAACTAACCACTTGGTCTCCGAAGGGCAACTTGTCTCTAGTTCATGCAAAGATGGGGAAGTGTTGATTTGTACCCTCAGTGTGGATCCCAGTGGTAGGCAGCATTTTTTTTTTTTTTTTGCAGGCACGGATGGGGCTGGTGATAATAAATAACTCAAAGCTCTCAGTGTCACTTGACGTGTCCCAGGGGCAGAGAACATAGGCTTGACAGTCACTACCAGAGGCTGTCTTGTCTTATTCTAACATGGTGGTAACCATCCAAGCGGGACTGAGATAAATCACTGAGCCGAAAGACCCCCCCTCCCTAGCCCTTATTTGACATGGGAGCTCTGGCGAGCATGCCTCTGCAGAGAGGGAAATCTTGTACTATTCCGCTGGATTTCTGGTGACACTGAATTTCTCTTTTGTGCTGTCACTTGATCTTCACTCTCTAACGTTACCATGACAAACCAGCTGAGGAGCCAGCATCGAGATCAATTTCTTCCCAATAGGCATTTGTGGAACAGCTAGTGAGCACTGTAATATTAGGGAAACAGAGCATTTTTAACCCTCTTTCCATACTTTAGCTGTGCTCTATGGCAAATACTGTCACTTGTAATTCCAGGCACTTGGGAGCTTCCTATCTTCCGTCTTTCTACATGGGAGTGACAAATCGGATTAGCTTCAGATCAAGTACTGGGCTTCCTGTCACAGCAAAGATGTCAGAGCAAAACATGATACCCATCCTTTGTACACAGTCCATGCGTTATAAGATTCCTAGGGCAGGCCAAATCTGTTCTAAAGACTTCGGCTCCTCAGGCTGACAGAGAAGTATCCTTATGCTGCATTTTCCAATTCCTCAAAGGCCAGAGCCGCCTGGGATGGTCAGAGAGAGGGAGATACTGAACTCTCAAATCAAGGTTTTGTTAATAGTTCCTGCTTTGTCTGTAAGAACGGCAAGTGTTAAGATTCAGGTATGAAAACTTCCCATTGAACGCACAGAACCTAGGGTTTCAGCTCGACCCCAATCCATGTCCACTGTGGGTAGAAAGGGGACACATACTCACTTTCCACACCCATCACTGATCTGAGGAACAGGGACCTACATCAAGTTAAATTCAACAAATTAATGCAACTATGCATGTTATTGTGTGTGTGGTGGGGTGGCTATTCCAATGCATTTACAATAACAAGGAAAGACAGAATCAAGGTGATTGGCTTATCATTCCCTACAAGGATTTCTTGGTGTTAGGGCTGTTCTAATTCTTCTCTTCTGGCCATTTTGAAGTCTTTTCTGGATTCCTGTTAGTAATCCCACTGTTCTGTATAGGACATAAGGAGTTATTTCGCCTTGCACCCTTTAATTATTTTTTTGTTCCCTCACTCTCACACCCTTCTCAGCTTGTAGTGCCCGTGAGGTGCTCCACATGCAAGTGAGAGCCTGGAGCACTGGCACTTCCGTGTTCACCCATTCTACGTAAATGCTGTACATCTGTGAGCACCCGCACGCATGGAATAAAATAACGAGACCACAGTGCTTCCAAGGAAAAGAGAGAAATAAAATTGGCATGGTCGCTAAAACGGTAATAATCCCAACAGTCTGGTGGCGGAGGCAGGAAGTTTGTGAGTTTGAGGCCAGCCTGAATTAAACAGTGAGAACTCATCATTAATTCATAAATAAGTAATGAATGTTTTAAAAAGGAGATAGGCAGGTTAAAAACTAAAATCTACAAACAGTATCTACAAGTGCATTATCTGTGAGATTTTCATTTTTATTCGCTTGTTTTCCAAATGTTCCTTAGAAGGCTTACATTGCTCCTTTTGGCTTTACGGGTTCAGCCAATCAGAGGGGGACAAAACCAAGGCAAACCAAAACAACCCCCACCCTGATACATCAGCCTCAAAGGACACAATAGAACTGGCAGCTGCATGGAATCAGTAAAGGCCAAAGGCAATGGGATATTCCTATAAAGTCCTGGACACAGTAAGAGCAGGCAAAACGAAGTCTAGAAGTTGATACCAAGGGGCAAATGTCTTCTAAAGATGAAAATACACCCGTACACACATATAGCAAATTGGGTTTTGTCAAAAGCATAAAAGCAATTCTAGGGGAGAAAGAGCTTGTCCCAAAAAGCCGGTACCGGCCCAACTGCACAGGCAAAGGCACACAACACTGACCCTCAAATTACACCTCGTCCTTTATTTAAAAGTCCAAAGTGAATCAAGTCTTTCAGATTGCACGTTTAAGTGAGATCAGCTCGCATTTGCCTCTCTGTGGGTGGCTTCAGTTAAGATCACAGTGCCCTCCAGTCATTCGTATCTCGAACGGCAGGACTGCTTTCAATTTTCAGTATTCCACTGTGCATGCTTACCACCCTCTCTTCGTCCATTCATCTGCTGTTTACTTCAGTTATTGTGTGTAGTGCTAGCAGGACCACGGGAGCACACATGTCTCTTCAGCATACAGATTTCTCTTGAAGTATATCTCCCAAAAATCGGAGGACAGTTGCTCAGGTCAGAGGTTAGAGGCCAAAGAAAGGAAGTTGGAGAGAGACTGGCGAACAGATACAAAATGACTATGGTTATTGGCAAGATGCTGCAGTTTTGAAAACTGCTAACAGAGCCATCCATCTGCTGTTTGTTTATGAGTTATTGCGGATACTGCGAGAAGGATCATGGGAGCACAAGATGATGATTATGCTGCCGTTTTGAAAATGTCAACAGAGCCAAGCCTGGTGCTTCATGCCACCACCCGATACCTGTAACTGGGAGGCTGAGACAGGAGGACTGCTACAAGTTTAAAACATACCGTGATAGCTTGTGAATTACAGGCCAGCTAGGGCTACACAATAATGCTCAGACTCTACAAAGTAAAGGACAGGAGGTTAAATATTTTCAGCACAAAAACTTAGAATAATGGAAAGGTAATGTGTCTCCTAACTGGGGAGATTTGATTATTCCACAATGCACAAACACTTTAGAAAATCATGACATAATTTTATCTGTGATTTTTAAAGACGATTTCAGAACAACAACAGAAACTCTAACAATAAAACAGAACACAAACACATTGAGTGTTTGCACAGCTTGGTTCCAGAATTCCGACCAACTGGTGGCGATGAGGGAATGACGAAAAGATAGACACTTTTCCATAAAAGCTGAGATACAGTGAGCTGGATGCTCTCATGGAGAAGCCACAGCATCCCAAAATGCAGCCTGTTCAATATGTTCGGTTGAACAGGGAAATGGACTATTGCAGTGGAACAAGGAAACAAGCTTATTAAGGGAGCATTCTGCAGGCCCTTAATAGCTTGGGTTGGGAGAAAGCTGCAGTGGATGTTTTCTGTACACACTGGTAACATTCACACACAGTCCCAAAGAAGGCTTTGCCATACCTCTGAACCCTGCTTGGGGAAGGCTTTTCCACTCCTGTGGGTCCAAAGAACTTGGGTCTTTGACATGTCTATACTCATGCCAAACAATACACATTTACTCAAAATTTCCCTTGCTCCCTACGCCCACACACACGCACATACACACACATGGTAGATAATTAAATAAGTAAAATTCAAATTAAAAAATAAAACAACAAACCAAAGGCTCAAAACGCACCATAGGCAAGCTGACTTAACAGGTAAAGTAGGTGCTTTATTTGACGGCCTGAGTTCAAGTCTCCACATTCACAAAGTGCCAACAGAGGGTCCAAAGATGTCCTCTGACTTACACATTTGTGTCATGGCATATGTGTGTATGCACATATACACATACAATAAACACATGACACACATAATACAATAAAGACATGGAACTTAAAAAATGGATCATAGACTGGTGCAAAAGCAGAAAATCTTTGAGATCCCCAAGCAGGCAAAGAATGCCAAAACAACACCTAATGTTACTACAAAGGAAAATGGATAAATTGGACTGCATTAAATAACAACTCACGTTCCCTTAAAGATCCTTTGAGTCAGTAACTACAAGCCACAAAGGACAAAGACATTTAGATTATAGAGCCCTCAAAACACAACAGCAAGAACAAAACAAGCAAAAGGAGAGTAGATATGTAAGTTAGCCAGGAAAATGACAAAGGGCATGAGACAGCAGTGCCACCATGTGGATGAATATACAGATGGCAAACCAGCACATGGGAAGGTGGCCAGAGTTATCAGCTACATTCGTTTGCTAGGCCCTGCCATAACAAAATAGCCCGGGCCATGTGAGTTCAACAACAACAACAACAACAACAACAACAACAACAACAACAACAACAACAACAACAATAGTAATACCAGCCCATATATACGAAGCCACCAAAACTAAACAATATTGATGAAGCCAAGAAGTACATGCTGACAGGAGCCTGATATAGCTGTCTCCTGAGAGGCCAGAACCTGACAAATACATAGGTGAATGCTAGCAGCAAACCACTGAACTGAGAATGAGACCCCCCTTGGAGGAATCAGAGAAAGGACTGAAGGAGTTGAAGGGGCTTGAGACCCCATATGAACAACAATGCCAAGCAACCAGAGCTTCCAGGGACTAAACCACCACCATCCAAATAGTATACATGGACAGACTCATGGCTCCAGCTGCATATGTAGCAGAGGATGGCCTTGTTGGGCACCAATGGGAGGAGAAGCCCTTGGTCCTGCCAAGGTTGGACCCCCCCACCAGTGTAGGGGAACGTCAGGGTGGGGAGGCGGGAAGGGGGAAGGATGGGGAGAAAACGCCTTATAGAAGAAGGGGAGGGGGGATAGGGGGTTATGGACAGGAAACTGGAAAAGAGAATAAAATTTGAAATATAAGTTAAAAGTATCCAATAAAAAACTGAATAAAAAGAAATGTAAATAAAAATATCCAATACAAACAACAATAATACCAGTAGTAGCAGCAGCAGCAGCAGCAGCAGCAGTAGTACTAGTAGTAGTAGTAACAACAAATTTCTCACAATTCTGGTGGCTTAAGGGCCAAGCTCATGTCAGCACTCCTGTTTTCTGAAGCCTCTCTCCTCAGGTGTAGATGGGCCTTCTCATTGCTTCTGTATGTTGTCAGTATTCCTCAGTGCACACACTCACCCTGGTGTTGACCTTTCTTTTCCAAAATTAAAATATTTGTACTTACCCTTTAAAGTTTTGTGTAAGTATATAATACATTGATTATATCCACCCCTCACTCCCCATTCCAATCCCCACTATTCTCCAATGCCTCCAACAACAACAACTTCTTCTTCTTCTTCTTCTTCTTCTTCTTCTTCTTCTTCTTCTTCTTCTTCTTCTTCTTCTTCTTCTTCTTCTTCTTCTTCTTCTTCTTCTTCTTCTTCTTCTTCTTCTTCTCCTTCTCCTCCTCCATCTCCTTCTCCTCCTCCTTCTCCTTCTCTTCCTCCTCCTCTTCTTCCTCCTCCTTCTCTCTGTCTCTGTCTCTGTCTCTCTCTGTGTGTGAGTGTGTGTGTATGAGTGTGTGTTTGTGTGAGTGTGTGAGTGTGTGTGTGTGTGTGTGTGAGTGAGTGTGTGTGTATCAGTGAATCTGATTACTGATGCTCATATGCATGTGACTGTGGGGTCATCCACTGGGGCCTGGACAACCTACCAGTGACTGTACCTATAAAGAAAAGTGACTGTTCTTCCACAAAGTCATCCACTGGTAATTGCTCCTCTAAGAGCTGAGGCCTTGAGAGCTCCTTTCTCATGCATGCTGGAAATTGTTTATCAATTAAATTTGTTTTCAGATAATATCATATATATATATATATATATATATATATATATAATATGTGCAATCTGTCTTTTCTTAACACAAACCATTCTTGCTGGACTAACACCCCAACCTAAAGGCCTCAATCTGTTTTCTGACGATTCCACACATGTATGTAATGTATCCTTATCTCCTTCTCTCTCTTCTCTCTCTCTCCCATCCCTTTCAAAACTGGGCTTGACAACAGTCAGTCATGAATGAGGGAGGGAGCTCTCATGGGGTCCCATCCCTCCCTGGGGAACTACTGGCTCTTACTGGGATGAGGTCTTATTTTTGATTTAATCATCTCCTTAGAAGCCCTGTTTCAAAACCCCTGTTTCCAAATTTATGCTGTGAGGTAATGGGAATTAGGCTTCAATATCTGAAATTGAGGTGGACAGAGATCTTCTCTCAGTAACTATCAAGATCATAACATGCTGTTCAATATTAAGTGCCAGGCTAATATGAATAAAAACCTGCAGTGAGATATTACTGCATACTAAAACAGCTGTAATAAAAAGACAGAAAATAACAGGTGCTAGCAAGGATGCAGAGAAAGAGTAAACCTGATCCAGTGCTGCCGAAAATGTAAAACAGTCCAAGCACGTTCGAGAACAATCTGTCAGTGCCTTAAAATATTCAAAGCAGAGTTACCATATGCCTCAGTAATTCTATTTCTAAATATATAAATACTTTAAAGAAATGCATAAATATGGGTACAAAAATACAAATACAACGGTCCTTCCAGACACATTATTTAGAATACTCCCAAATTAGGCAGCAAAATTTCTATCAAAAGTAGAATGAATTTTTTAAACTGTATCTATACAACAAAATATCACAGCACAATCAAAGGGAACTAAGGGTTGAGATACCATATGAACGCATTTCATGAGCATAATGCTGACTCAAAGAGGCTAAAGACAAAAGAATGCATATTTCATCACAAGTGTAAGATTGCAGATATATAATTTTCAAAAATGGGCAAAACAAATTTGTGAGTTTTAGAAATCAGTATTGTTATCTCTGGAGAGAATCAGAAGAGCTGAGGCCCAGCAGGGGTCAGGAAATCTATAATGCTCCCTGAGGTGTACGTTCACTCAAGAAAGACTTCATCCATTTAACTGTGTGCTTAGGGTCACATAGCAAGATAGTTCACCTGTAATTTCCAGGGGCTGTGACTGGGACCTAGTTTTGACAGGGAGAAATAGACATGGGCTCCCATACCCAACCAAGAATCTATCTCCAATTGACAACTGCTCACAAAGGAAAAAAATAGTTTTCTTCAATGGAGACTCACTGGTTATATTTACCACAGGAGAATGGGCCTGATGACCAGCAGTAAATGATCAACACAAGATGAAACCAATAATATATAGTTTCATCATGCTGTTTAATCTATCATGTTGCCTAGAAAGGTTCGTAGTATTGAGAGTACAAATACTTCTCCAGCATGTCTCCTAGAGGCCATTTCACCCACTGCTCTGTTTGGCTGCTAGCCTCTTGCCTCTCTCTTCAGCAATGGTGAGGCAGATTCCTTTTCCTTGGGGAAGAGAGATCCATGGTTTATTGCCCTTGCCAATAATGATAATGTTGGAGAGCCAAGTGGTAAAGCTGTTGCCATTGGCATCTTTCACATGAACCACATCAAAAGAGCCAGGATGACTCTCCCTATTGGTGACCACACCAATTCTCCCCAAGTTAGCACCTCCAGTCACCATACATAGGTTCCCAGTGTCGAACTTGATGAAGTCAGTTATTTTGCCTGTTTCCAAATCAATTTGAATGGTGTCATTCACCTTGATGAGGGGATCAGGGTAGTGAATAGTACGAGCATCCTGGGTCACCAGATGTGGGATTCCTTTTGTGCCCACAAAGATCTTTCTCACTTTGCACATCATGTACATGGCCTCCTAAGGTATAATTCAATGATCAGACGGAAATTCTCTTTAGTCTTGTCAATGCTGATGACACCCATGAACCCAGCAGGGTAGGTTATATCAGTCCTGACTTTCCCATCACTCTTAATGAATCACTGCATGCAAATCTTTTTTACTTCATCTCCAGTCAGGACATATTTAAGTCTGTCCCTTAGGAAAATGATCAGAGGCAGGCATTCCCTCACCTTGTGAGGATTAGTGGATGGACGAGGAGAAACATGTCAGTCAACTTATCTAGCATCCAATGCTTTGGAGTGGCTATGCACTTCAGATGTTTCTTGGGACCACAAGCCATGGTTGTGCTGGGAGCTCAATGATATTTCTATAAACCATGGTTTTCATGTTCCTCTGTTTGGGCATGTTTTGTCTTACTGGTCGTCTGTTTTTGTATTATGCTTTCCAACTTTGTATTTTTATGTTTTCTTTCTTTTTTTTCCATGTGGGTAATTCTTATAGTTTTTTTTTAATCCTGGTTTGTTTTTTGCCTTTTGCCCATTTGTTTTCTAAAGAGAAAGAAGGGGTGAGGGTCTGGGAGTTGTGAGAGGGGAGCTATTATCAGAATATAATGTATAAAAACATTTAAAAAATTCCCAGGGCCAGCAAGGTGGTTCGGTTCTTTCTGTTCAGGTGTGATGACTTAAGTTTGATCCCATGAATCATGGTGGAGGAAGACAACCAACTCCTGAAAGAAAGGTGACCTCCGACCTCCGCGTGATCATCATGGAATGCCTCCACGTGGAATAAACCAAGTTAAAAATGGTTTAAATCTTCCTAAATTATTAAAAAAGAAAACAAAAGTCAGGCATAGTAGTGAGGCAGATGGAAGTGAGAAGCTAGGGGCAGGAGGATTATGAGTTTGAGGTTAGCCTCAACTACAGGACACATTAAAGTTTCATCATCTCCTAAAATCTCTGTTGCTTCTTTGTGGTCAGATGTAGCCATACCCTGAAACCCAGAGCAGCCATTGGTCTCTTCTTTATCACTATAGCTTTGGTCTTTCAAGAATGTCTAGACTTTATTTTAAAAGAGTATAATACATTTAGAAAAGACTACTGATTGGTACAGAGAATCAACACAAGACTTTGCATCGAGAAACAAATAGAAGAACACAACGTAGGGGTCGGCAGGACTGCTCCTCATTGAAGTATATATCAAGGGAGGGTACACCATCCCCTTCCCTACGGAATTCTTCATTTATTAATTTGTATGATGTTGAAGACTAGACCACAGGGCTAGGCAAGAACTGTACCAATGGCTTTATCTTCTTTATTAAACAAGGTCTCTCTGTGGAGTTTACTGTCCTGGAACTTTCTATGAAAGTTTCTATGGCTGGCCTCCACCTCATAGAGACCCACTTGCCTCTGTCTGCTGAGTGCTGGGATTAAAGATGTGCACCATCATCCCCATCTTATGGTAAGTTGACTTTATTGAAGTTCAACAGACAACGTTCTTTTCAATAAAGTACAACAGTTGAATATCTAATAGAAAGAAAATGGATTATTTATTTAAACCATATAAAATCACATCAAATGGATTAAAGACTGTAAAACTCTATGAAATTTTCATGAGCAGTCTCCTTAATCTGAATCAGAAAACAAAACAAAAAACAAAACCAAAACAAACAAAAACAAAAAACAGGCCACAACCAAAACCATAGGAGTTTATCAAACTAAAAGTGCTGATATCAATGTGGCAACAGTCACCAGAGTGAAGAAACAACCCATGGATTGGGAGAGAGCACTTGTAATCTATTCATCTGATAAAAGGCCAATATCTGCAACATGCAAGGAGCAGTTCATTAGTTAGAGAAACCTGTGAAAATGATTTTCTTCATCTATTTTGCTTGCTGTAACAAAACGCCTTATAAACAATACATATGGTTTTAGAGACTTGGAAAGTCAAAGACCAAGAGGCAAGCTGCTTCATAAATGGCACACTTCTTTCTGTCTTCACCAGGCACAAAAGACAGCTCTCTCGGGTCTTTTCGTAAGGGTACTAATGCCTTGGGACAAAATTAACATTTTTAATGATTTTATTTTATTTGCATTAGTACTTTGCCTACATGTATGTCTGTGAAGATGTTGGATGGCCTGGAACTGAAGTTATAGACAGTTGTGAGCTGCCATGTGGGTGCTGGGACTTGAACTCAGATCCTTTGGAAGAGCAGCCAGTACTATTACTGCTGAGCCATCTCTCTAACCCCCCAATTAACATTTAGTTTGTCCTCAATACTATTTAGAATTGGGGACTATGTTTCGATATATGGACTCGGTAAGGAGAAACATGGACATTCAAGCTCTACCAATAAACAAAGGCCTGAAGAGATATTTCTAAAATAAGATAAATAATAAACACAAGTACTGTTCAAAACAACAACAACAAAAACAAAACAAAACAAAACAAAAAAAACCAAACCCAAACCCACAACAACTCAGCTTTGTTAACTACACAGAGAATACAAACTGTAACCTCTGTGAGCTATTATTTCCCACCGGTTAAAAGGACTAAAGATCACCATTGCCGAAGATGTGCAGATGGAAGATGCTCATAAGTTCCTTGATATGCGCTTCTTATTGTATGACCTGACAAATTGTAAGGGGAAATAGTCCTGTTCTTAATGTGGCTTGATTTCTATTAGAAGGCGGTGAGGGGGTAGAGTTTTGGGTAACCCTAATTAAGACAGAATTTTCTTAAAGCCTGATAATATTGAGGAGCAGAGAATGATCCAGAGAAGAATGAGAACACAGACAGAATCACTTGACTGATACTGGGCTTCCTATGATTCTGGAAATGAGGCTCAAGGAACAGAGTCTTCACTAGAGAAAGGCCATGGCCACGTAGGCAAAAAACCATACACAAAATTAAAAACCAGATAAACCATAAGACACTGCAGACCACTGGAAAGATTAAGATTTTAAAAGCACGAGGGCGGAGGCTCATAGCTCAGTGGTTAACAGCATTTGTTACTCTTCCAGAGGACCCAAGTTCAGTTCCCAGTACCTACATGGTGGCTCACAACCATCTGGAACTCCAGATCCAGGAGATCTGATACCCTCTCTGGCTTCAGTGGGGCACAAAACATGAATGTGATACGCATACATAGGCAAACACTCATGCACACAGTCTAAAATGAAATACATCTTTAGAAACATATCTTCAAAGCAGGAATCAGAGATGGTTCAGCAATTAACAACATTTTGTTGCTTTTGTACCGGAATTGAATTGATCTCCTAGCATCCTATCAGGTACTCACAAATGGCCCATGACTTCAGTTTCAGGAGTTCTGATGCCTTCCGGACTGCAAAGATTCCTGTCCTCATATGTATATTCACACATATACATAATTAAAAAATTAAAGTGATTTTAAAATTAATCACAAAAAAACTGATGTCTGCAAAAGAGATAGGTGGAATTAGGGTGTCTAGTAAAGGATGACATGGTTGCAAAAATGTAGTTCTAATGACAGAAATAGAAACCGTAGCATAATGTGAGCTTGAGATAAAGTAAACGTGCTTTTTCTGATGATTGATTGTATGTCTAGGAATGAAGTTACTGGAAGAATCTGTCTTGCCTTCAGAGATCCAGTGGCACAGGGCCTCAATGTCACCCAGATGTCTACCTCAAGCTCTCAAACAAAATATAGCTCATAATAAACCAAAACGCAAAGTACTAATGTGATCCAGTTAAAAAATGGCGGGGATAAATTGTCAGCATTCAAAAATCACTTTTACGGGGCTGGGATTTAGCTCAGTGGTAGAGCGCTTGCCTAGGAAGCGCCAAGGCCCTGGGTTCGGTCCCCAGCTCAAAAAAAAAAAAAAAAAAAAAAAAAAAAAAGAACCAAAAAAAAAATCACTTTTACACCTACTCCAGAACCAGACACCTCCATCTCCAGAATGCACTGCATTTCCCTGCCTTTCCTATGGCTTGCCAATCATTTAGAAATTCTAGGAACGGGGTTGGGGATTTAGCTCAGTGGTAGAGCGCTTGCCTAGCAAGTGCAAGGCCCTGGGTTCGGTCCCCAGCGCTGAAAAAAAAAATAAATTCTAGGAACACGTGTCTGATTAACCACTCCTTAGTTACATGGCTATAAGGGGTAGAGATGTTGGGGAATCAATCATCTGCTGTTTTATAAAGTTCAAAACCGATCCGTGCCTGGTGAGATGTGTAAGAGAATACATAAATGGATGGCATTTTGTTCCTAGGGCAAAGAAACTATTCTGTATTCTTGTTGTGATACAAGTATATACATGTTAAAGTTCACAGATGTATATACTGTAAAAAGTTAGTTTATGGTATCATCAGACCAAAGTCTCCCCACCACAATGACAGCCTTGACCAGTTGGAAAAATGAGGACTGCAGGAGACACCCAGTTTCTCCATCCTCATTAGGTATATATATATATTCATATATAATATCAATTTTCCTCAATAGTCTCTCCTCCTTCTGTTTTATATCCGTTGGTATTCACTTTATAGTTTACACATTGCAGGCTCTCAAGATGAGATGGAGAATGAATAAGGAGGAACAAACATCAGCCATGCATGGATTCGAGAGAGACTTGGATCTTCTGTTAGGAGAGCAGTGTCCTGTTTATTGGAGGAAGGTTTCTGTGATGATGGGCAGGGGCAGCAGCTTCTGCTATTACCTATTATTTATAAATATTAGAAGGGCGTGATGTGTGGTGAAAGAAAGAAGTAACATAGAAAATGACACAGATCGACACTGGCGGCAGGTAGATTCTAGGGCTCTCGGGGGGCACCTCTCCCAACCTCTGCCCGCTGATCTTGCTTTTCTGAAATCCTCTCCCCTTGAGCACAGGCAGCACTGATTACTTGTTGTTTTTTTTTTTTCATCAAAAGCACATGGCAAAGGCAGGGGCACTGCTATTGGGGTTATGTCAGATCTAAGATACTCTTCCCAGAAGACTCACTCTGGAGGCTGGCCTTTTATCTTTTTATCTCAAGACCTAAAGATGCTAAAGGCATCTGTGGAATTGTGTGCAGCCTTTAGCAGCTGAGCTTGGCCACCCGTAAGAGGCTGTGCTTTCAGACCTAGACAGAAAGGACATAGAGACTTGGAAGTAGACTTCTTCCCCAACCGAAACTCTACCTGAGAACCAGTCTAGATTATCCCTAGGTCACAGCCTCATAATCCTACCCAGAGGACCTAGCTAGGCTGAGTCCCTAGTGATGACATACTAAAATAGTTAGTTACTAAATGTGTATTGTACTAATTTATTATGCAGCACGAGAAGGGGTAAAACCTCACACAGTTCAAAGGCTCCATTCCGGTCTATGAGCGCGTTTGCTGGACTTCAGAAGGGAAAAGCACAATTCCCATATTCCTTTACCATCATCATTCCAGACTTCTGACATCTCTACTGCTGAAGATGTCTATGAAGATGTTTGGCGGTTTCGCTACAATTTAGTTGGGAGTGCATGGGTGCTGAGGGGTAAGGAACTAGGCATCCATTTGCAAGTAAATCACGTTTCTGGACAAGAATTAACAACTTTCCTGGTAGCCTGGGAGGGGCGTGGTCTTGGAACTTATAATTGAAAGTTCAACTAAGCTGGTCCTTCAATAATGATACAAGCCACTTACTATCCAGTGATAAACAGTTTCCTGCCTAAACTAATAGGGAACAAGTTCTGGTTTTCTTACAGCTAGACCCTACACTGATGTAGAAAGGATACCCTCAAGTGATCTTTCAGTTATGTGTAAGTAAAATGCATAATAAAACAACATTTGGCTTTTTAATAAACAGTTCATATTTAATATAATAGATTTTTAATACTTAGCTTTATAAAGACAGGTCATCTTATAACATTTAATGTAAAAGGCGTTAGTGCACTGGTCCAGTTTGACACAACAAAATATTTTGAATATTGTGACTCATAATAATCATTTGCTTAACAAGGCAGCTGCTACAAAACTATAACATGTTTCACTTCTCTTGGAGACTCAGAAAATACATTGTTGTCTTGCTAACTTTCATTTATAATCTTCTTGAAACTCAAAAATCTCTTTAAGTAGTTAATTAATCTAGACTAAAATACAATATTCAGTCATCTTTACAATTTTGACTCTAAAATAATATCAAAAATTAACAACATATTCTCTTAAGAAAGTATGTGTTGTAAATACAACTGATAAAATATTAACCAAGTGTGTATAACAGTGTCTTTGTATACAAGCACGGAGCATATGTCTTTCTAGAGCTATTGTCATATAATTTAACAATCATTGCATAATGGCAGATGTGTGATGGTTCTCACATAGACTATTAACTAAAACTGAAAACGGGGACATATTTTAGCTAATCATTTCCGAGTTGAGGCAGAAAGGCTTAGTTTTACACTATCTCTTTTAAATAGTTACTTCCTTGAAAAGGCAGCATAATCAAACCTTAAAGACACTACCAGCATTTGACCACATCCAACTCAGGAATTTTCAAAGACACAATGTGAGAAGTGCTTAACTTCCTTGAAAATAGTATGCAGTATGGCAACACGGTACTTTCTCATGGAAGGTAGACCACACCAATTCCTTCCCACAAAGGGAGACTTTGGTCACCATGAAGGAGGGCTACCCTTTCATTGTTTTCCTTCTAGCCAAGGCAACGGCTTGAAATCAAAGTCTAGTGTGGAGACACAAGCTCCACATGATGGTTCCTGCCCCATTTCCGAGGACAACTGCTAAATAAAGTACTCGTTAAAAATGGCAGAAGATAGGACAGGTCCATGTGGTTTGCTTGTTTTTTGTTTTGTTCTTTTTAAAGTGCTATCAAAGTCCATATGTATTTACATGGACCACCATAGAAGAAGCATAAAGTGTGTAAAAATTGCACATCTAAGTCGAGCCTTTTTAAGGTAGATGCTGGCAATTCCACATAGTACCTTAGTGAGTATTACATGAAGTATACTTCACATGCTTGCCAGACTAGTACAGCAATTCAATCTTAGTGTAGCTGTTCCGCACTACCTACTACAAATTAAAACACAACCAGTGAAAATTCAAAACATAAAGCTGGGACACAAGCAATCACACGCTATTCTGAAACAAAAGCCATAAACAATTTGTAGTTATATCTCAGTCTAACTGAAAGAGCTAGATAGTCAACTGAACAGTCTCCTAACCTTTTCTTGTTTTTCAAAATGCTGGCTTTATCTGATTTAAGTCTAAATCTAGTGTTGTTTTTCTTTATATCAGCCCAGAATTTAGACTTCCTGATTTGCATTATCAGCAACAGAGTTAATAGTGTTAACCTCCAAGTGCTTAATCCCTCAGGAACAGAGAATGAAGAAGTTGATTTTAAAAACCATGTATTACTGTCCTGAATAAAATTACATTTTAGAAGTTAATCTTTTCAGTTATAGAACTTAGGAATCAGGGCCCTAAAAGGCAACTTCCTAGATAATTAAGGCTACAGTTCTGAAGTCCAGTTTTCTAAGGTGGTTTTATAGGACTGGAGTGATTTGAAAAACAAAGCTTACCAATATGCTATGACAGCATTAAAATAAATACATCATCACCTTTTGAAACACCAGTAATCTCATGGAAACAGCAGTACAAACTTGTGAGTGACTCACTAAAGTGATATGGTGGCGCCCTCTGGTGGTTCCACGGAGCATGTGACCCTGATGCTGCTTATCTTGTGACATAGAGTGGGAGAATTTTTTAAAGTGCAATTAATACAAAGCAATGAACCATTGTGCTTCTGAGTGTCTTTCTCTTCTGCCCGGAACACATTGGTAATGCAACCTATTCCTGAGAAATATTCCCAGGAGCCAGGCTGATAGAACAGGATTCTTGGCAAACTGGAGGACGGCAGAGATTTACATCTTGGTTCTAGACCTTAACTGGGAGCTTTTCGCCTTTTCTAGCTTGGCTTTTAAATCTAAGGGTCTCTCAAAAAACCTCACCAGGGCCGGTTCGTTTAATAGGGAAGCAAGAATCTGCTCGAATGCAAAGGACCACTGATGTTCTTCCCTGGGAGAGGAAGGATCTTTCTTCACACTGCTCTCTGTGTTTCCCTCACTGGGTCCAGAATCACAGGCTACACTGGACAGTCCTTTGGCTGATGATGCTGGGCTATGGAGTTTCCTTCCAACTTCTTCCATCCTGAGCAGAAGGTTGGTTACAATAGCAATGGCTTGATATAGCGCCTCTTCTTCGGGGTCCTCATGAAATAAATTATACAGGGTCTTTGAAAACTGAATAAATTGTGACTAGAAGACACAAGTTGGAAATGGAATGTTTTAACGTTAGATTTAGCAAATATAAGTGGAACTCAAAAGTGGATACCATCCTGTATGAAATTTATAGTACATAACCTTCACCATAGAACCGAATCCATGATACATCTTTGCTCAAGAAAAGTAAGTATGAACCATGGAAGAACATGCCACTAAAGCCATCTCACACATTGCCTAATCAGAGACTACCATATCCAAACTAATCTCTGGCAGGTTTATTGGCACTAAATATCCTGGCTTGTCAGGATTATTTAGTGTTGGGTCGCAATTTTGGTTATTCAAAATTCTGTGTTTTCCTCCATGCAATTGTCATCAACCAATTTTAAGAAAAGGGTTATGGACTTCATCTGATCTCAAAAGGCTACACTGGGCACTAAACAAAGGTGACTTAACTTTGGGGAAGAATGACTTTTTGAGACCTACTTAGTAGTGAAAGGAATCTAAGAAATCCCTTCAGATGTGCTTGTCTTTAAAGGCACACATGGGGCCAAAGTTAAGAAAATCTAGTATTTCTGCTAACTGTCCCCAGAAAATTCTAGATATTCCTAGTAAACACTTGTCAATTTAAAAGCTATTCAAACCCAAGTATTCTACAATTCAGTCATCTAACATTAAAGGTTAATATGTATATAAAACGAGTACAAATAATGTTTCATAAAATGTGTTATAAAATGCTTTCCTCCTTCCTTTTCATATTACATTCATAACATACTTCAATCATTTATAAAGATTGAAAAATAAATATACCATATACTTATTTTATAAAGGATTCATTTAACTATCAAACTGGAAAGTCCATTAAGACACGCTAAGCTATTTGATAGTTGTTTTTGCAAAGTTTGGGAAAACTTCAGTATGAGAGCATCACTTGGTCTTTTGTTAAAGAATATAAAAACATATGGGCAATGTATAAGAAAGAGATCAATTTAGATCATATTTATACTAGTCCTTAGTACTGCCTACGTAGTGTCAACTACAAGATCACTGGGTACTAAAGTGAGCTCTATTTTAGTAATTTCTTAGTAACTAGCAATAGATTTGACATCTGGTAGACAACTTAATGTCTACTTGGTAAACATATGTTTTGATGTTGGAAATATGTCCTATGTACAAGATTTCTTATAGAACACAAAATACATTTAAGTGTATACAGTATAAAGTAATTTAAAAATTGTTCACCTCTTTAATGATACCTGCATCTTATAAAGATGATAACCTGTGGATTAGTTAACTCTTTTGTAATAGTATATGTTATTTTATTTTTCTTTCTTTTTCTTTTGTGATATTGGTGACTGAACCATGGACATCATGCACTCACATTAACAAAAAAAATTAAGAATTTTCACTGAGAAAATTGAATTAGAAAAATGAATACCTGATTCATTCTTGGTAAATCTTTAATGTTCTCTTCTTTTTTGAGAAGTTCATCTTGCCATTGACTTAAATAGGCTTGAATATCAATTTTTCCTTTGCCTGAATGAAAGAAATACGCAATTTTGTAATGAACAGCTCACAACTTTTTCCCAAATCTCAAAAAGAATCCCTGAAACCAAAAGTTATTTCACCGAGGTAAAAGAGCCCATCTCTTTCAGTCCAGGACATCATCTGAATTAGCTTTGATCTCACTCACTGGTCTTCAGAATACATTTTCCACTTCCATTTAGATCAGTGGCTCTCAACCTGTGGGTTGTGACCCCTTTGGAGTGGGAGTCAAACAACCCTTTCATAGGGGTTGCCTAAGACTATTGGAAAACACACATACTTACATTAGGTTTCATAACAGTAACAAAAGTCAGTTAGGAAGTTCTCTTAGGGTTTTACGGCTATGGGCAGCCCACACCATAACCAATGCAACTGTTATAAGAACAACATTTAATTAGGGCTGGCTTCCAGGTTCAGAGGGTCAGTCCAGAGGTGGGAAGCAGAGCATTATGCAGATAGACTTGGTGCTGGAGGAGCCAAGAGTTCTTCATTTTAATCTGAAGGCAGCCAAGAGGAGGCTCGGATTCCATCCTGGGTGGAGCTTGAGCAGCAGGGAGTTTGAGCACTAGGAGACCTTAAAGCTAACCCCCACAGTACACAAGTCCTCTAACAAGGCTACCCCTCCTCCATTAAGGCCATACCTCTTAATAGTCTCAATTCTCATGGGACAAGCATATTCAAGCCACCACAATTAGGAAGGTTGAGAACCACTGATTTAGACCAAAATTTTTACTTTGGGAAACTTGGGGAAGAGCAAAAATATGAGCAAAGAGGGAAAATGATGTATTTAGATTAAAAGAGCACTCTCTGATCCCATGATAAATTTCATGTAGCCACACACCAATATATCCTATTATGCTTAATATTTTTTATATCCAGTTCTTCATATGTACATATGAAAGTCATTAATGGTAGCTCTTTTTCAAAAATTGAAACACTGCTTATTGATTCATTTGTTTAAAGGGTTCAGTTAAGATGATATTTCTGTGACCTTTAAATTCTTATTTAAATTTCTTGAAAGCTGGGTAAAATAGTGGAGAGTTATGTTCAACTAGATCTTCAGGAATTACTTTTAATTAAATGTTTTAAAATGAGTGATGAGCTTTAAATGAATAATGTCATAGTCTCTATTAAAATATCAAGTGTGTATTCTACTTTATTCAATATTCTTATAATTCTCTGTATTTATCTTATTTTAAAGAGATATTTCTTAAATTGTCCTGAAATTTATATGTCAATTTTTGGCATCATAGTTTGCAGTGAAAATAATTAGAAACATATTAAATGTCCATCAGTATTGAGCTACTGATTGAAAAAAGTCTTAACAATTAAATCATGAAATGTTCTGTTTCCATTCAAAGTCAAAAGAGCAAATGAATAGACATGAAAAATTACCCATGATATACTACAAAATAAGAAAATAGCACTCAGAACACTGTGGATAATTTAAAAAGAGATATGCCTACATGCTTATGTATAAAAAGAAACAAGTCTGAAAAGGATATAGCCAAAAATATTACAACCTTTACTTCTGGATAGGCTTATCTGGGGGTAAGAAAGACTACATACTATCTGAATTCCAGCCATAAACAATACCTATTACTTTTGTAATTAAAATAAAATATTTAAAATGATATAAATGAATATGGATCACTCAGTGTTATATTTTTATAACTTCTGAGATGGAAGTATCATAAGAAGGAAGAAATTGTTATATTAACATGATGTAAGTAAAACCTTCATTGGGACACATCTACAGCCTTTAAAAACCTCTACCTTCCCTCCCCTCTTTTCAGCTATCCCTACTTATAGAATGAATAATTTATTAAATTGAATGATATTCCTAGATTGTTATCATAGTACCTTTCTCAGGGCTTTTTCTTCCCAATTCTGTTTCCTTCCCATCTGCAGGCTTAGAAACTAAAAGGGAAAGAGGATAATTACACATTTTAAACTGTTTAACAGGTATGTTTTAAGAATAAAGTACTATTTTGTACAAAAACTTATAAGCACTTAGCTTTTTTACCCACCAAAGCAATTATGTAACCTGACCTCCTAACATGAGAATATAAAGTATTAGAAACATTCATAGTAAAAGAACACTGAATATTAATATTAAAACTATCCCAGAGAACAATGTACCAGTACTTGTTTCTGAGTGGTAGTTTCCTTATTTGACTGCTTTCAAATTAAGTGGTATTACTTTTAGTACTGGGAGGAAGACTCCTCACATATGGGAGTCTGAAGAAGAAGCCACAAGTCCCAAGTATGGTAACAACTCGTTGTGAAATGCTGTACAAATCACTTGTTTCTGTACTCGACGCCCTTATATGTAGAGTTGCAAGAATTAAATAGATAATTTTTCGGTTTTTATAATACTTACTTTATATATAGCAACCAAATATAGACATGCACACATAAATTTTCTCTATAAGACCATTACATATCTATGAAAATAAAGCAAATGACACATACAAGTGTTTATTACTTCCAATTTATGTCAGAAAGCACAATCATCCCTATAGTTTTAAATAAAAGCTCTGACTTATAAATCATCAAAGATCTGATTGGCTTCATTGTCCTTTATCAAAGCATAAACATGATATGATATAACATAGAGATTCCTTTAATAAAATTAAATACAAAATATATTATAAATACTATTTTTAAAATTCTTTCATAAGGAATTTCAAAACAGAAAAATTGTGAAATACAGTCTGATCGGTCAAATATTTAGAGGCTTTGCTGGTGTGGTATCAAACAGTGAAAGTGCAGTGGCTCAGGAAGATTGCCACGAGTAAGCAATCAGGATGTCCTTAGTCCTAGCTACCTGGGAGACTGAGGCACGAGGATCACTGGAGCCCAACTCAAAACAACCCAGATTTTGTTAAAAGGTTAAACAAATATTTACCTTGGAGCTGACTGAAATAAAGTAATTCTTCTGTTGAAAGCTCATCACCTTTTGAAGAAGTCTTAGATATCACTTCAGTATAAGCTGAAAACATATAACCCAAATTAACATTTACTAGCAACAAAGGACAGACAGGTTAAAGAGCAGAAATTAGATGACGTGTGTGGAAATACTATTGCTCTGCTCTGCTGTACACCCAATAAGCATTTGATCATTTTGAGTTCTCTGATTTCTCTTCCTTGTGCTTTCCTTCTCTTATTGCTTGAGAACATCATATATTCATATATTATATTTGATCAAATCCATCTCCCCACTTCCTCTCCTGCAATGTTCTCTCTTTCACTACTACTATTCCTTTCTACCTTCATGGGCTCTTTTATAAAACCCAGGGAGTCCATTTGATACCGAGGGCCATCATACTGGAGCAGGGGTAGCCTACTTGTTTTACTTTAAAAAAAAAAAGCCTTAACTCTTTTTTAATTATAATTTTAATAGCATCTTTGGGAATTTGACATCATGCACCACAATCCCACTCATTTCCCAGTCCTTCTATATTTTCCCTCTACCCTAACTTCCCCTCCAAAAAACAAAAATAGAAATTAGGAAAAAATACATCTCCATGACCCCTCTTGGCAATGACCTGCTCCTTTATCAATGGAAGCCTTCCACTCTCTTGTACCAGGCAGAGCTGTCGCACCTCCTCCTTACACATTGAAAAAAGAAAATCTGGCATTTAGGTCACATCTAAACACAAAACCTCAGCATGTTTAAAACTTCTGCACTACTAAGTAAAACACGAAGCTGAGTGCCTTGCTTTGCCTACCACTGGTTATGTAACAGGAACATAATATTTCCTATTTAATATTCCTACTTTTAATCCCTCTACAAAGATACATGAAATAGAAAAATTAAGCCTTCAAATGGTAACCTAACATAATAACAAAAAATATTCTTATAATTCAGTTATTATGTGGTTTATCTTTTGTTTCTAACATTGTATTTGTGATTCAAGTGTTTTAAAGGTAACGATGTTTTTGATCTTTTTGTCTGCTAAATAATAACTCCTTACTAACCTGAAAAGCGTTTATAAAGCTTTAAAAGGAATTTAAAAGGAATCCAGGGAGAGCATTAGACAAATTATGAGGTGCTATTTGATTTTTATAAATTACCCAACTCAAGATACTTTTTGTAATATTTTATTTTTAGAGCTGGGATATGTTGGAAGTAATTGTCTTAGGTCAGTGGAAAGAACTTTACGAGATCTGAAAGGGAATAGTAACTTTGGGGAAGTATAGTAGAATGAAGAAAAGAGCTGTGGATCAGATAGATCTCATATCAACCATGTGATATTTGCCATATACTGGAATCTTCTCAACTGTCGGTTTCCTTTTTGTAAAAATTGGAAGGATGACATAATTTTTCAGAGATTGTGAGGCTAAAATAAGAGAGTGCATATAAAATATATTTTATAATGTGTGTGGTTATGCATGCTTTCATTCATGTGCGCTCATATGCATGTGGAGCTAAGGTTGCCATTGGGTATAACATGAATAACATGACATAGCACACACTCAACACCATGGCTTTTGTTCTTCTTTGTGTAAGTATTTACTATACTTGCCATCTGGTCCTATACTCTGAATAATTTGCACCATCTGCAAGTTGGTAATCTGCCTATGGTGAATCTCTATCCTAATGACATGATAGCAGAAATTCAACATTGTCCCAACATTTCAATGATACATAATTCTTGTACAAGCTATCATTTAAGATATAGCTAGCTGGACATAATGACACATGCCTGTTATACTTGCACTTCTGAGGCTGAGGTCAGCTTAGGATACATTGAGATACTATATCAAACCACATACATTTATACATATATATATATACATAAGTAAGTGACTAATAGGAAACCGAGGATCCACCTGTTATACAGAATCCCTCCCATGATTTTATTCCATTTATATCTATATCATACCAGCAAAAATACTTATGATACTACTTGAGGTTATAATGAAACAAGAGCTTTGTGTCAAGTGGAAATTATTTTTTTTTTTTATTATTAACTTGAGTATTTCTTATATACATTTTAATGTTATTCCTTTCCGGTTTCCGGGCAAACATCCCCCCCCCCCTCCTCCTTATGGGTGTTCCCCTCCCAACCCCTCCCCCATTGCTGCCCTCTCCCCAACAGTCTAGTTCACTAGGGTTCAGTCTTAGCAGGACCCAGGGCTTCCCTTCCACTGGTGCTCTTACTAGGATATTCATTGCAACCCTCTGAGGTCAGAGTCCAGGGTCAGTCCATGTATAGTCTTTGGGTAGTGGCTTAGTCCCTGAAGCTCTGGTTGGTTGGCATTGCTGTACATATGGGGTCTCGAGCTCCTTCAAGCTCTTCCAGTTCTTTCTCTGATTCCTTCAACAGGGTCCTTCTCAGTTCAGTGGTTTCCTGCTGGCATACGCCTCTGTATTTGCTGTATTCTGGCTGTGTCTCTCATGAGCGATCTGCACTCACATTTTGATCATCCGTCTTGAGTTTCATTTGTTCTAGGCATCTAGGGTAACTCAAGCATTTGGGCTAATAGCCACTTATCAATGAGTACATACCATGTATGTCTTTCTGTGATTGGGTTAGCTCACTCAGGATGAAAAAATAGAATTGTCTATGCAACGATGCCTGTTACAATGGAATGAGCTCTTACTCTACACCCGTAAAAGACAGCTAAATTCTTTTTTCTTTTTTTTTTTTTTTTTTTTTTGAGTTGGGACCGAACTCAGGGCCTTAAACACATGGCAAGCCCGCTCTACCACTGAGCTAAATCCCAACCCCAAGACAGCTAAATTCTTACCTGGAGGAATATGCAGCTTAAAAAGCAGCTTGAGCTTCTCAGTAAAACTTCCATTGTACATTATATCTGTTTGGTAAAATTCAATTAGAAAAATCATGTTATCTAAATATTCAACTGATTTCAACCAAATGACTAAATATATCTGGTGTGGCAAAGCAGCCAGGAATTAGTATCCAAAAAATTATGTTCTTTAATATACTCGTTAAACAAACCACTCATTCAGTTTGATTCCTCTCTTTCGAACACAAACAAAAACACTCTGCCAGGGACATACCATGCTCCCTTAACTGGCTCTTTTCTCCCAACCTCAAATTTGCCTTTCTCTTTGAATGAGGGTTTACAATTCATTTGAGGAAAGAACTGCTCAAGATAACCCACGAAAAGAAACCATTGCTCGGAGACACAAAACCTGTAACATCAACTATAGGCACAACTCATTTACTTGCTATTTCTGTATCACTTATCTAGGCTACATGGATAGATTTTTACCTAAGGAGAAATCCTTTCTTTGCATCTATATATCTGGTGTGGAAAAAAAATCCTGGACATTCTCTTCCTGCCTTTTAAATCAAAATATTCACAATGAACAGGGTTCTTCGAGAGGGTTGGGGCAAAAAGAGACCAATATGTGGGGCTGGAGAGAGGGCTCTGTGGTTAAGAGCACTGGCTGCTCTTCCAGAGGACCCAGCAACCACATCATAGCTCATAAATGTCTGCAGCTCTAGTTCCTAAAGACCCGACACCCTCATACAGACATATGCAGGCAAAACACCAATGGACGTAAAATAAAAAATAAACCATGAAAAAGCTTTATGTATAGGTTGAGCAACAAATACATTAAAAAGCCCCCAAATTACTAGTGAAACATCTGTCTAAATTATCAGTAATAGGCGGCAGTATAAAACGGTTTTTGGAGGTGGGGAGGATATTTATGTCTTGATTTAGAGACTGAAAGGGCACCAGCCTACCGATTGCAGAGGAGAATTCTTTGAAGTTTATAAGGCAATCAGAGTTCTCATCCAACAATCTGAATGTCCACAAAGCTAGAGAGTCTCTGTTTGCAGAATGAGCCCAGGGACACAACAAGTGAAACAACACTCTGAATTGCTGGCAGTCAATCTGATATTGTTCCAAATATGACAGGCTGGGGTCATGATGCTTCAATCCTGGACAACTCACATACCAATAACAAGATATGAACAGCTCTTTCTAGCAAAAACAAAAAAGGAAGATCATTAAATCACAAAAAGTAAAAGGTTTCTTTTAAACATGTCCATTAAAATATAAATATTTAAGAGTAATTTTGATAAAATTCTGCTAAAAGGTTAGTTTTCATTACAGAGGAACAACTGTACCTTAAAAATGACATAAAGTTCATCCAATTCCTGAAGGCTCATTTTCACATCTTGTGATACAACACGCAACTTTAAAAAGATTAAAAACAAATTAGATGGTAACATTTCTGCTTAGAAACTGTCTTTTTGAATTCACTCCCAGTTTTCCTCTTCCAGGAGAAAATGTTTTTTTTTTAAATCTACATATCAATTTTTACTGCAGCTTTATTCATCATAGCCAAGTTAGTTCTTGATATTTTTAACTGATGAACTACCTAACATTTTGTTTCTGATATAAACACTATTTGATTTTAGTACAGTCATTATATAGGGTTAGACTATTAACACTTTGTTAATTAATTGAAAAAGTAAAATACATTTTAGTGTAATAAAAATCACAAATAAACATCGATGAGAAAAAAATATAATATATGGACTGGCAAAATGGCTGAGTGGATAAAGACTGATGACCTGAACTCGATTGTAGGAACCCATGTTGAGAGAAGTGAATGTCATAATTTGTACTCTGGCTTCCATATGGATGTATGGCACATAAGTGTACCCTCCAACAAATAAATATAATAAAAAATAAAAAAGAAAATAGATAAAGATGGATATGAAAGTCATTATGGTATTCATTATATAGAATGAGATAAACTGAGGCAAAATAGATAACTCTCTCGGAAAACATGTTACCAAAATAAACTCAAATGTGCAAAAAATTGAATAGACAAAATGGAAATAATAAGCCAAGAGCTGCCATCATCAGAAGTCAGCAGACCCAAAAGTGTTGATAATCTTGTTTGCCCAAACTTTCTATGTAATGTAAAATATTCCAGAGCATAGAAAAAGATGAGTTTGCTACAAAATCTATTATGTAACATAAGTGAAACTGATCTAAAAATTAGCATTCACAAGAAAAGAAAATCTTAACTGTGCCTAGTAGTGCTGCACACCTTTTATCCCAATACTAGAGAGACCAGAATAGGCAGCTCGCTGTGAGTTTCAGGGCAGTCTGGTCTACATAGCGAGCTCCAGGTTAGGTAGAGCTATATAATGAGATAACGCCTCTAAAAAAGCAAAAGAAATTCTGAAATCAATATATTTTTAACACAGCTGCAGAGAACCTTGCTAAACTGTTTAAATCATCAAAACAGAACATGAATAAATCTTAGAGCCAAATAAGGTTCACTTAAAAATGCAATGGAGTTCTAATAATTCTTCAACAAAATTCACTGTATTAATAAAGTAAAAAGCCACTCAATCTCAAGAAATGAACATCATTCTATCAAAGTTAATATTCACTATAAATTTTTAAAAAAATAATTGTTCTAAATTCCAGTTAGAATTTTCTGTGTGCTTAGCAAACACTCTACTATTACCTCTTAACCTAGAAACTTAATAAAACTTCTTTAGTTTAATAACTGACATCCTCCAAAAATAAATAGTAATAAAACATGAGAGGCATCTCTATTAAATTTAGAAATTATATTAAAAGGCCTACTTCTGGTGTTATTCAATATTTCTTCAAGGTTTCAAGATATATACACACAGAGAAAGAACATGTATTAGGAATGGTCAAAACGCTTAGTACTGGAAATGATACACTCTTTAAGATACCAAAAAAGCCAAGTGAGAAATAGGACAATCAGTAAGTCAGTGCTGTAGGTGCAATGAAATGCAAGGAACCCAAATCAAGAGCTTTTGCATTTATGCCAATAAATAGCTGGAAATTTTAAAGAAACAAGTCTCATTCATTTTAGCCATAAAATGTATGAGGACAAAATCAACAAGAAATATTTAAGACCTTTGTGCTAGTTAGCTTTATGTCAACCTGACTCGAGCTAAAGTCATCTGCGAGGAGGGAACCCCAATTGAGAAAATATCTCCATAAGATCAGGCTGTAGGCAGCTAGGCCTGTAGGGCATTTTCTTAACTAGTGATTGATAGAGGCAACAGCCTACTGTGGTGGCGATACCCAGGCTGGTGGTCCTAGGTTTCAAAGACAGCAGGCTGAGCAAGCCATGAGGACCAAGCCAGCACACAGTACTCATCTATGGCCACTGTATCAGCTTCTTCCTCCTCCAGGTCCCTGCCTCGACTTCCTTGGATGACAGAGCATGAAACTGTAGGAGAAATAATCCCTTTCCTCCTCAAACTGCCTTTGGTCAAACTGCCTTTGGTCACGGTGTCATCACAGCAATAGAAACCCTAACTAAGATAATGTACACCATCAAAACCATAAATGCTTGCTAAAGGACACTGGAAAAGTCAGACAACTACAATGGATATTAAAAAGGAAAAACTTCTCCCCAGTTTTTGAAATATAGTATAAAGACACAGTAATTAAAATGTATGACTTAATTGCAACAACAAAAAAATTTAGATGTACTTTTATATATGTATAAAAGAGTTCAGAATATGAAAAAGTATAATATAATAATAGACAATTTAATAGTATTCAGATAATGGTTTGAGTTAAAAATATTAATACTATGTATAAACCAAAATCCTCCAGCTACATTAAATTTTAAATGTTAAAATATGAAATATAAATATAGAAACAAACATAAGTAATTTTATAATTTGGATAGAGAAAGCTCAAGTTTTACACTAAAAACAGGCATTATATATATAAAAAAAGGAAAGATTTGACTAACGTAAAAATCTGTAATTTGTATAATCTGACAGACATTATAAAAACACGGCAGAGAAATGTTAGGTTATAAATATAACTTTCAAATAATTTATACTACTAATATTCAATGAGAGCTTATACACCAAGGATAAAAAGATGTCATAGAAAATGGGCAAAGGCTACAACTAATCAATTAAGCCATGAGAAAAACTAATAAACATACAATTAGTAAAATATTAAAAATATTAGGTTGTCTAGCCTCCAGAACTTGATAGTAAGACCCTATTGTTGAACTCACCTGAGTCACAGAACATGGACAAATGTGGCTGGTACTGGACAGTGCAATACATCTGCTGTCCAGTTGGGACCTCTAAGCTACAGCAATACCTGCCTGGTAAGATCTGCCCATTGGTGCAATAGTGGCTAACTGCTTTTTGGTTAGATTTAGGGCCCTCCACAAGATACAATCCATAGCTTCCCAATGACTTATTGCTATAACCATAGATCAGTGCATCTCTCAAGCCTCATTAGAGACGCTGCTCCTTGCAGTAGACAGCAATTGGAATAGAGACCGACAACTGGTTAATGGGAAGAGAATAGGAGAGCTTGGAGTGTTCAGCCTTAAATTGGATGTCTATATCACACCTTGCTTCACAAGGCTCAGAGATCTATGTCTGCAAAGGGGACAGAAAGGTTGTAAGAGTCAATGGCTTCAGCTAAGTTCATGGAAACAGTTGCCCAGACACAAGAGGGAAGATGCACATATGAACTCACAGTGCTCAGGATAATATGCATATAATCTCGAACCTGAAAAAAATTCCAGCATGCAGAGGGGAGGCAGCCATAAAATGTTATTCCTAGCTGAGGAGCCACTGTCATTTGAGGACTACCGGGAGAGACAAGATCAGTGTGCTAGTGTACTGACTGTACTCCAGGACAAACCCTATTCCCAGGAGTACACAGCCCACAGAAACTGGACTCAACAGATTTAAAAGAGACAGAATATGAAGTTGAGTATCAGAGAGGGAGGTGTGGAAAAATCTGGGAGAAGGTGAAAGGGGAAGAATATGATTAAAATATAGTATATGAAAAATTAAAAAATTAATTATACTATGGTATACTACTTTATGCACTAAAAAGAATGAGTTAGATTTAATTGTACTGATATGCAATGATAATTAGATGTTTGAGTGTAAGCATACTTTCATCTAATTTTAAGATTGTGGGGTAAGAAAACTTCATTTTAGAAATATTCTGTAATGTTTTAATTATCTATAATAAATATATGTAACTCTATTTTAAGTTAATATTTAGAAACAAAACCTGAGATTCTCTGCCTTATGTCACAATAGCATTACTGAATTATTTAATTGAAACCCAAACCTAGCATCTTCAGAAATGTTAATCCTCCTAGATTGTATCTCTGAGGACTCAGTTTTAAGTTAGGAGGTTTATAAAATAATAAATCCCTATGATAAAAATTCAAACAGTATATGTCAATATAAACAGCAAAGTAAAGTTTTTCTCTGTGGGATCAGTGATCTATTCATCTCACTGACCAGAGGTAAAGAATTTTAACAGCTGCCTATAAAACCATAGAAATATTTTAAGAATTGATTCTGTTTTATACCCTTTAAATTTTCCTTTAGGCATTACAGAGAAATAATATTTACTAGAAGCACTGAATATTATGAGGGTTAGCTACTATTTTTTAATTTTAGGTTTAATTTTTAATTATGTGTATATGTACATGTATAGATTTGTACATTTGAGTGCAATGCCTGTGGAGGTCAGATGAAGGTGATGGATTCACTATAGCTGGAGTTAGAGGTGGTTATGAAGGGCTGGATATGGATTTTTGGAACCAAACTTGTGCCCCCCAGAAGAACATGTTCTTAACCTCTGAGCTCTCTAGCCCAAGCTAATTTTACTGAAGCAATGTGCCACAAATGTATGTCAGTAAATGTTAGTAAATGAATCGTAGCATTCAGTACTGCTTCATAGTAATGTTGAAGGCCAAGTAATACAAAACATGTTGAAGGAAACACAATCATTCATCCAGAAGAAAACAACACTGCTCCTCTCTCTAAAAACCTGCAATGACGCAAGCTAAGGCAAGAACTTAGCTGTAAAGTTTAGCCCCTTTCATTCTATTCACATGGAATTTTAAACAAAGTAAACGTTACTACACACACACACACACACACACACACACACACACACACACACCCTGCCCCAGTGGATACTTACCACATTCTGCTTTGTTGTTTCCTCCAGGGTCTGTATCACATACAACCTATTTCGACAGCGCATGCTATGTATATCTTCATAGCGAATACTACCATATTTCTGTAAGAAATGATTTCAGTCGATACTCATTCATAATAAATATCCACATCTCTTACAATTGCATTTCATCAGACTCAATTCTCTGAGGCCTTGATTTAATTTCTGGTTATTGTCATGATCTGTTCAATGACTGCACATTTTCATCCTAGTTTGTTTGTTTGTATATACATATATACATATACACACATATATATATATATTCACTGAAGAAAATTATATATATATATCTACTATGTGTTTTCACTAAGAACATTGGTAAAACTCTTAGTCTGTAAAAGAGAATCATTTTAACTTTTTAGACATTGATACATATTTAAAGATGTCATCATTTGTGAAATCAAGTGAATTTAGTATCATTTAATGAAAAATAAATTGAGAAAGAGGCAGTTATACAACCTAGGATCAATACACAGAACTCAATTTTATAGTAAAGTTACATTTTAAGTTGTTTCTTTCTTTGAATTGTTATCTCACTCTTAATAAATAAGTATGTCATACAATTATTTATAAATATTTAAATATGCTAAGTCATGATGTTTATGGTATAAAACCCTTACCTCATTGGACTCTCTAATCAAATCTGTAATATCCACTTTAGCATGACTGCTTTTTTCATCATTGATATTTGAACCCTGCTGAACATTTGAAGGCAATGGGCTATCCTTATTAATGACATTGTCAAAGAACCTATCCAAAATGACAAGAATATAAGAGTTAGTGGAAGTCACACAGTTGTAGCAGAAAAAAACCACAGTTAATATTGCCTGAGTTAGTCATAGATCAATTTTATAACTGAGAACTCTTGGGAAGGAGTATAAAGAAGAATTTAAAGATGGTTGGGAGTTAGGAAAACAAGTGGAAAGAATTAGATGCAAACATTTCTTTGTAAGAAAGAACACAAGGGAAGTGATCAGGTGTAGCAAAATTTTTGAGAAACACAAATTTTAAATTTTCTTTAAAAAACACGGAAATATTATAAGAAAGTGCTTTTGTTTTAATCCCAGATGTAGAGATGTGGGGCTGCTTCAGGCTGTTCACAGCAGCCGATTGTTATTTGCTTCGTGCTCTAGCAGAAGTGCAGTTTTGTCAGCTGCAGATTATCTCTGTGACTATGTGACGTTTGGAATTCAGGGAACTTTTCAGAGGGTATACAAATGCTAGGGCCCTGAGAGGTGTGCAGTTGGTGGTCATTCAGGGAGGTTGGTTGTGATTTGTTAGAATCCATATTCAAAGAAGAAATGAAAGGAAAGAAATTAGATTCAGTGGAGCATGTCTTTGTTATATGTTGGGGCATCTTTGGGTATATGCCCAAGAGAGGATAGCTGATCCTCAGGTAGTTCAATGTCCAATTCTTCTGAGGAACCTCCAGATCACTCCAGAATGGCTGTACCAGTCTGCAATCCCACCAACAATGGAGGAGTGTTCTCTCTCCATATCCTCACCAGCATTTGCTGTCACCTGAGTTTTGCTAGCCAGAAGCTGGAAAGAACCCAGATGCCCTTCAACAGAGGAATGGATACAGAAAAAATGGTACCTCTACAGAATGGAATATTAGTCAGCTATCAAAAACAATGACTTTATGAAATTCATAGGCAAACGGGTGGAACTGGAAAATATCATCCTGAGTGAGGTAACCCAATCACAGAAAGACACACATGGTATGCAGTCATTGATAAGGGGATATTAGCCCAAATGCTGGAATTACCCTAGATGCACAGAACACATGAAACTCAAGAAGGATGACCAAAATGCGGATGCTTCACTCCTTTTTTAAAAGCAGAAGAAGAATACCCTTGGAAGGGAAGAGGGAGGCAAAGTTTAGAGCAGAGGTAGAACGAACACCCATTCAGAGCCTGCCCCACATGTGGCCCATACATATACAGCCACCAAACTAGATAAGATGGATGAAGGAAAGACGTGCAGGCCGACAGGAACCGGATGTAGATCTCTCCAGAGAGACACACCCAGAATGCAGCAAATACATAGGCGAATGCCAGTAGGAAACCACTGAACTGAGAACGGGACCCCTGTTAAAGCAATCACAGAAAGGAGTGGAAGAGCTTGAAGGGGCTGGAGACCCCATATGAACAATACTGCTTACCAACCAGAGCTTCCAGGGACTAAGCCACTACTCAAAGATTATACATGGACTGACCCTGGTCTTCAACCTCATAGGTAGCAGTGAATAGCCTAGTAAGAGCATCAGTGGAAGGGGAAGCCCTTGGGCCTGCCAAGGCTGAACCCCCAGTGAATGTGATTGTTGGGGACAGGGTGGTAATGGGGGAGGATGGGTAGGGGAACACCCACAGAGAAGGGGAGTGGGAGGTGTTAGGGGGTTGTTGGCCAGGAAACCAGGAAGGGGAATAACAATTGAAATGTAAATAAGAAATACTCAAGTTAATAAAGATAAAAAAAAGAAATTAGATTCAGGAATTTTCCTAATTCTTCACTCTCCTCTATCCTTGTTTCTTTCCTATCTAGTGTTAGTGAATAAAACTATGTTGATCAAGGGTGGGAAAAAGAAGAACCCAAAAAGTAGCAAAGACCAGCTACAAAATATGTTCAGCACATATTCAGCAAATCCTCCAAACCCATTCAGAATGGAGTGAATATCAGGTCAGGTCTGTAGAGGGATGAAATGGGAAATCAGTTTTAAAAAGGAAAACTGAGGCCTTATCTTAAGAGCTCTGAATGCCAAAGGGAGGTAGGTGTCTCTATTATTCTGTACAGAATGGAGTTTAATGAAGCATGACAACAGCTGCCAATTGCTTCCTTCCTTCCTTTACTTAACTCATACAAATACATGTATATACACAAAATCCCATGTGCTCCAATACAAAATAGCATTCATACAAAATCAAGCAGGAAAATAAAGTACAACCTACCTGACTCCACTGGATTTGAACACTTAAACATTTCCTTGGGTGTATGTGTGTCTACACAGCAGACATGCTGAGGGGCCTATGGAGGCCAGAAAAGGCTATCAGGTCCCCTGGGGCTGGACAGCACCTTGACATGAGTGCTGGAAACTGAACTCATTTGGGATAGCAGCAAACCTTCTCAATTGCTAACCCATCTCCCCAGCCCCACCTCCAGACGTAAACATCATGGTCCTTACAGTACCTGTTTAGTGCTGTCACCGCTTCAGCGTCATCTTTACATGTCAGAAGTTTGTCTAAATTATAGTCCAGTATTGCCAATCCCAGTTGTAAAATGGCTTTGATTCCGTCATAGAAGAAACAGTCCACCACATTCACTGCACTTTCAATAGGTAGCACGCTAATGAAAAGCGTGAGGAACCACGAGAGAGAAACTGAGGAAAAGAAAGTCATGTCGGTCATGTGGTCTGTCAGCTGAGGAAGGTGATCCCTGATTAGTTCTTCAAACACTGCCTGATCCACCAAGGCACCTGGAAGACATCAAAACAAATTCCTCTCAAAAGGCTGGATTTGGGATTCCTGTCCACTTTCATTAGTTTCAGGAAAGAGCTCATCATACTTCCTCCAAGTAGGAGCCCATCAGTACCTTTCCTCTAATTTGCACATCTCTGCAAGTGCAGCGTTATGAACCTAAAACCTCTTGAGAAACTCATTTCCACTTCATTTGGTGGGTTCCTGAGTCCTTCATACAGTCAGAGACATGTACTAGTCTAAACTAAAACTAGTGGTGTGAGCTCTTCTTCAAAGAATTTACTATCTTTTGTGGTGGTAGCATGTAACTCAGGCTGGTGCTTACTAGGCAAATGTGCTAGCACATCCTTCCACCTACAGGAATTCAATAGTGAGCAGAGGTAAAGGTAAATGCACACATAACTATATTAAAGACAACATAATCAAAACCTGGGCACAATACTGAACATTTATAAAGGTACAAAGAACAGATTATCTAGAAGTTTAAAATAGGTGATCTTTATGTATTTGATAACTAAAGATAATATCACACATTAACAAAGAAAACTCCATTTCCTTTATACGCAAAACATACAAATAAGGAAAGATTTAAGCTTGATTAAAGTCTTTCTATCAAGAAACTATTAAAAATTTCTTAGTAGCCTCAAACCAAATCATTATTTAGACTATACAGTGTTTATAGTTAAATAAGTTTCCTTCAATATGGAGCAGACCACGTCTTTCATTTTTAAAAAGTGTCATATAAAACATTTTCCTAGGGGTTGGGGATTTAGCTCAGTGGTAGAGTGCTTGCCTAGCAAGCGCAAGGCCCTGGGTTCAGTCCCCAGCTCCGGGGGGAAAACATTTTCCTAACTGTACATTCAGTATCAGAAGCTCTTTTCCCCAAAGCATTAGTCAATCCAATATTTTGATATAAATTAATTTTTCTATCTTTCTCAGTCTAATTTACTAACCCTTCAATTAGACTTATAATTCACTAGGTAAGAAGCCAGGCATGGTGGTTTATATCTGTAATCTCAGCACTTGGAAGGCTGGGGCAGGAAGACTAGGTAAGAAGCCAGGCATGGTGGTTTATATCTGTAATCTCAGCACTTGGAAGGCTGAGGCAGGAAGCCTGCTAGTTGACGTCACATACTCTGAGTTATACCATCAGACCTTGTCTTAATAAACACCCCGCTCCCCAATTCACAAACAAAACCACTCTCGGACGAAATAGACATTAAAAATTGTTTTGAAAATATTAAGTCTTCTGTGGTTGAAAAAATCCATATGTTCCTTGATTCATATATCAATATTTAGAGTTAGGATCTTTGGGAAATGATTGAGATTCTGCCTTAATGAAGTAACAAGAATATTAATGAATAGATTAGTTAATTAATGGGTTAGCAAGTTATAATGGAAGTGGTTTTGTTATTTTTAAAAAGCACGCTACCGCTCTGTCTGGCCATGATACTTTATGCCATGTTACTGGGAAGTAATAAGACACTGACATCATGCTGAGTAGATGCTGGCACCATGCTCTTGGACCTCCCAGCCTTCAGAAACTCTAGTTCAAATAAATGTCTATGCTTTAGGAATTATTGCCTGTGCTATTTGGTGATATCAGCGAAACGGATTAAGTCAGCATTATGTGGACATATATGCATGTATGGCTTTTTATATTTGTTTTTACCAATGATTCGACGATTAAAATAATCAGGCAACATTCGTTCACATACAGCAACCAGAAGCCAAAAAGCTTCTTCTTCTTTTGCATATAGGAGCAATACTGAAGTCAAAATGTTCATTGCCTAAATTTCATAGGAAAGAAATGAAAACAGTGAATATTGCTCAGGTAATATCTGCATTTCTCCCTCAAGTACAGAACTTCTCAACAACAGTAATAACAGTTCAAAACAGCAATGTATAATCAGGGTGAACATTTGCCAACTATATTTTATATTGCAATATGTACAGGAAAAAGTAATTAGGGCTGATTTAAATGGGTTAAAAAGAATAATTATGATGGCCTTAAAACAAAACACATACTGTGAATGATATCCTAATGTTGCAGAAAACAAACTTTATAACTATCTATTGGAGAATATCCCTCAGACATGAAATCAACCACCCTTCACTATGCACAAATGAAACATCACCCCATTAAATGCTTTGTCTTCCTAGTTATCTCATTTGTCATCACTGTAGAATCTCACTGTCTGGTACATGTAATTTGGAGTCAAATCCTAGAGTTTCTACTAACAAAATAGATTTTTTTAGATATATTCTTTCTTCTCCATTTCCATCCCTACTTAACTTTCTTATATTGGAGGGAAGAGAAAAGGGGTTGGAGCTTGTCTACCATTTGTAGAGGACTGTCATTATTCAACCTGTCTGACAGTCTTCTGAAGACTCCATTTACACAGCGGTCTTTACTTGTACTGACACCAAGTTCATCTAGCACAGAAGTTTTTCTCAGGAGTGTGTTAAAATAACCAGAGGTATCTATTGAGCATGTGGCTGCCTGAGACAATGGATAACAGCTGGGCCAAACAAGAAATTAGCAATAAAACATTTGGAGGGAATCTGGGGACTTTGAAAAACTAGCATATCCATGAGAATCTAGAAGTCTATGTCCAAGTATATTTATAGCTTTATGTATATTATTTTCTGAGGTGCTGGGTATGAAAGTCATGGCTTTGTGGATGCTTGGCAAGCACTGTATTACTGTGCTGTCTTCTAGCCTGTATGTATGCTAAGAAAGAAAAAGGCCAAGCTCTCACCCTTGAGTAAGGTTTGGACTTTTGGCAAGCATAAAGTGGTAGAAAATGGAAAAAGGAAAAGATAAGAAAACTTAACATTATCAGTCTTACTCAGCTATGAATTAACTACATTAAGAGCTGACCTTGCAAGACATCTCTAGGTGCAACAAGGGTACAAATGCTATGGGCGTAGCCAATCACTTTCTCATTATATTTATGGCTCACTCCACAAGATGAAACCCATAAATGACACCATTGCCAGGCTGAGAATTTATAGCTAGAGAGATCATCGACCCTAGGAAAGAACCTACGCCTGTGATTTGCTAACTGAGCATAGTATTAAGCCAACTCCTAATGATGTCATCACACCCACACATTAAGGTATCTGCTAGCCCTTATCAAAGAAACTATTTGCAGTAGATGATGATGATTGTGGCAACAACAAGCCACAACTAGGCAAAGGGCAAAGAATAAGAGGCTACCTAATGTTCAAGCTTAACGTGAACTCCTCCCACTCAGAGGTCACTGCAAAAGAACACTGGAAAGAGCCAGCTGTGGTGAACAACTACAAGGAAACAGTGCCTTCTGGATCCTGCAGGCTTCTGAAAATGCGAACTCACAGTGGTTCTGACAGGATGTATAAGAGCTATGTGAGTATAAGGCAGACCAAATCCCAGCATGGAAAAGATAGTTGGGCACAAAGTCGCATCCCTAGCTCAGCAGTTATTGGCAAGTCTTAGCTGCTTGGAGAGAAAGGGACAGTCATCTCTATGCATACAGGCCTTGGTATGTCTACCATGTGCCAATGGACAGTGACACATCCAAGCATATTTAGGTAGCACAAATTGGCCTTGATGGGACAAGGAAGGAAAAAGAACATAAAGTTGGGAGGAAAGGGAATGAGGGCGAGTCTAGGAAGAGTTGGAACAAGGAGGGTAAACGTGACTAAAACATGTACAAACTTCTCAAAGGACTAATGAAAAATATGTTATTTAAAAAGAATTACAACAAAAGTTAAAATCACCAAACATTTTTAAACAGTACTATAAACACTACCTATCTTTAGTAATATAAAAATGAGAGAGAGAGAGAGAGAGAGAGAGAGAGAGAGAGAGAGAGAGAGGAGGGGTGAAAAATTACTATATGAAAAGGGTAACATGCAAACATCATAACAGAAACAGAATGTGTCCAACAACTGTTTGTTACAAATTGGATAAAATGGGCAACTTTCTTAAAAATACTAATTGCTAAAAACAGCTATAGAGGAAAGGCAACTCAGAATGGAGATCCAGTAACAGACTGAATTAGTAATGGAAATACTTCCTACAAGATAATGAAGAACAGATGGCCTCGCTGGCACATTCTGCTAAACATTTAAAGAAGTAAAACCAGTTCTTCATAAACCATGCAAATCCTAAGAGGAAGAAACACAATCCAACTCATTCTAAGAAATCCTTACACAGATATTAGACAAAGATATTACAAGATGACTACACAATGTATTTTATGAATATGAATGTAAAATTCTCAACAAAATAATAAGAAACCAAGCTTAAGATCATATAAAAATATTATATACTAAGAGCAACTGGGATTTATAATGGGAATGCAAGAATAGTACAAAATACAAAAACCAAATAATGTGACATGTCATTTTAACCAAAAAGGAAAAACCATGGTAATCTCAATGGACACAAAGAAAAAAATCATTGACAAAATTTCCAGAGGCCTCAACCTTACACAAAGAACTACAGGCATCTGAGGAAGCAGGGAATAGGAGAGGTGACCCTCCCCAGGAAAGAGCACAGTGAGTGCTTATCCAGTGCCAAATGGTCGGCCCTGAGAACATACATATGTGTAGCATTATGTGGCCTGGACAGGTTATATTTAGAAATATATGGATATGTGTGTGTATGTGTGTGTATGTGTGTGTAGTAATAAGTAATGAACATAGAGGCCATACATTTGAAGGAGAGTAGAAAGAAGTTTCTGTGAGCTTTCTGGAGAGAGGACAGGGAAGGGGAAAATGTTGCAAATAAAAATTAATCACAAAAATTGAAAATTTGAATAATGTTTTTCCTGATTAGCTTTTTAAGACAGAGCCCATTAAAAAGCCCAACTTCAGCTTAAACTCAAGATTCCCCATGTCTTAGCCCCTAAGTGTTAGAAGATATAAATAACAAGATTAGAATATTCTTTTTCAATACAGTTATCAAGCCAGGTGTGCTGGGATACATTTGTAGTCCCAGCTGCTCAAAAGGCAGGCGTGAGAAGTTCACTGAAGCCTAGGAGAACTAGGCAAGTCTGAGCAATAATGAGATGGCATCCAAAAAACTAAAATAATAATATTAACAATTCCACTTAACATTAGTTGAAGGTTATCAATTTAGGCAAGAAAAAAGGAAGACCAGTGCTCAGACTGAGATGGAGAAAAGCATGTCATTATTCAGATTTTGTGATTTCAATATTGAAAGTTGAAAGAAAGCCACAAACTATTTATTAGGACCAATAACAGGTTCAGCAAGGCTTAAGAAGGCAAGATAGGTATATATAAAATGAATTGTGTTTAATGCACTAGCTAAAAATAATAAAAGAAACAAATTTCATTTGCTATACTTTCAAAAGGCATTCCCTGCTTCCTCAGATGCCTGTAGCTCTTTGTGTAAGGTTGAGGCCTCTGGAAATTTTGTCAACATGTACTATTCCCCAAGTTGATCTGCAGAATCCATGCAATGCCTATCAAAATCTTAGCTTTTTCTGTAAGATGACATTTCGAACCCATATCCTAAGTTCCTTAATAATCTGATGAAAGAGAACTGTCTACTGACCTAAATAGTTGTTTCTATTTACTCCTGTAATTAAAAATACTCTATATTTCAGTTATTTTCTATTTGTGTCTAGTAGCAGTCAACTACCTTATGAACACAGTGAATGCCTAAAGAATCTTTACCAAAGATTCCTCCACTGTCCACAAAATAAATTTTAAATTCCTTTTGATTTCTGAGACAGGATTTCTCTGTAGCCTTGGCTGTCACAGAACTTGCTCTGTAGATTAGGCTGGCCTCAAACTCACAGAGACCTGCCTCTGCCTCCCAAGTGCTGGAATTAAAGGTGTGCACAAAATATGGATGTGCTGTCCTCTGGCAGGTCCATGTGAAGGCCAAAGGTTGATGTTGTGGGTTCTTCCTCGATTCACATTTCATTTCTTTTGGAGACATGTTTTGTTTTACTGGCCCCAAAGCTTGCCATTTCAGGTAGACCAGCTGGCCCCAGAACCCACTCATCCCCACCTCTCCCCAGCTCTAGGGTTACCGATGCATAATGCCATAAGTGGTTTTGGTTTGTTTTTTAAACATCAGTGCTAGAGATTCAAACTCAGGTGCTCAGGCTTGCACTACAAGCATGTTACATACTGAGCTACACCTTCTCAGACCTGATCTTTGCATTTTCAATAACAAGATCTTTATGTGATGCATCTTTATATAGCGTGAAATATGTAACACAGTGTCATTTCTAGAATAATCCATATATATACTTATATACACGCATATATGTATATGTATATATGTAATAAATGAAAAAAATAAGATGGCTCAGTGGTTAGGAGCTCAGAAGACTGGAGTTCAGTTCCCAGTGCCCATGTTGGGTAGCTTACATCTGTCTGTAACTCCAGCTGCAGGAGATCCAATGCACTCTTTCAGCCACCTAGGGTACCTATACACTTATGGCAAGTACCCTCACAGACAGACAGACAGACAGACAGACACACACACACACACACACATACACACACACACAGGTGAATAAAAGCAAATGTTTACAAAAGAAAATAATGAAACATCAATACTCTAAAATGCTCCCACTATCAACCTCCTTAAATAATATTCACTATCAATCCCAGCCTACCTCTGTTCTCATTATCATATGTTCCAAAATTCTGGAGTTGAAGTTGATAGTATTATTTGAAATATGCACATAATATTTGGGAATCACAGTGATGCTCTACCTGGCAGTATCCTATTTTGGGATTCCTATATGCATAAGCTGTCAGTACCCGCCTCAGAGCAGATATGCCAGTATCACTCTGAAATGCTGGGTGTTCAGGCAGGGAGCGACGCAAATCACGCTCAATTTCTTCAGTTGCCAGGTTGGAGGTCCCTAAGGATTGTTCAACCACTTCAGCATAATAGCCAGGGTTAGCTGCCATGTCATTAACAGCACCTGCAAAGACAATCGCATTGACATACAAATAGAATAGACTGAAGCTAAGATTTGCATACAGTGACATATTTTTATTTGTAATTTTAAAGTTAAGCTTTATGCTTAAATAATGTCTAAACACAAATAAGAGAAATTGAAAGAAAAGGGAAGCATTACAGGAGAGTCTACAACATCAAGTTAATGTTATTTTCTAGAATAACATTTTCAGGAAGTTTTTTTCTTTTAAAATTTCCTCAATGCTACAGATATGGACCCCATACTCAGAATTATATGTATTTTGCCTAATGAATTCATCTTGTCAGACAGTCGATGTATTGATACTTAGGTAAGCACATGTAACTACAGCTTTTTCTCTTTGAGTAGTCTGAACTCATGTCCTAGCCATCTCTGTGCTTAGAGCCTAACTCCTAGAAGGGGCATGTTCACTGTCTAGTAACTGGATAAATCAAACCAATGTCATACCTGAGAAAAGCATCCAGAGCTCTCCTCTTAAAGTCTCTGGAATCCCTCTTACAACCAGGTCTCGAGTCTTCTTTGTCCGGAACATGCTAACCCCACGGCCACATTCTGAAAATAAGATGTTCCATGATTGTTCCTTCATCTTTTCCTTCAACTGGAACCAGAAAAGCAAGACACATCAACAGTGAAAAATAATTTCTTTAAAATGACTTCTTCATTCTGTTTACCATGAAATAATATAATGCAGAGCAAAGACTTAGAAAATCAAAAGTCATTCCCATTCTAAAGCACTGGACCCTTACAAAATCTTAAACCCAGGCAAACCTAACAGTTTTTTTTCTTTTTTTTTCTTTTTTCTTCTTTTTCTTTTTTTCCAGAGCTGGGGACCAAACCCAGGGCCTTGCGCTTGCTAGGCAAGCGCTCTACCACTGAGCTAAATCCCCAACCCCTCAAACCTAACAGTTTTAATGTACTATAATTACTAGTTAAACTCTTCAAAGTTGCCAGAGTCTAACACCTTGGAGGTAAAAACTTTGAACCATCGTTCTTCCCCAATCAATTCCACTTTAGCACAGACTATTAGAAATCCATGCAAAGAAACCTTGATATCCAACAGTCCTCTTTATCTTCACCACTGACGATAGTCTGAGTGTTTCAGAACCAAGCAAGGTATGCTGCAAACCTCAAAAGGAACACTTTCTGTTCTCATACCCGTGGGCCACAAGCCTTTTTGTGGTCAAATAAACCTTTCACAGGGGTCAATTAAGACCATCAGAAAGCACAGAAATTGACATTATTTTTCATAATAGTAGCAGAATGACAATTATGAAGTAGCAATGGAAATAATTAATTTCATGGGTGGAGTCAGCACAACATGAAGATCTATATTAAAGAATTGCAACAGTGCTAGAACCAATGACCCGCTCTGCTTTCAAATTTCATCAACGTTTCATCAACAGCTCTGATCAATAGAATTAAGGATTTTGTTTCCTTACCATTTTAGAATCAAGATTTTCCAAATTTTGAGGGTGAAATACTGTCATTAAGGCTTCAGTGTTCACAGTTTTACTGCATTCCTTTGGAAATGTCAAAGGTTGTTCCTCAAAATTCTTAGATGGGCCTGTAGAGTCAGAACTAATAGCAACCTGAAAAGAAAAGTCAGAGTGTGACTGTCAAATGCTGTTCGCATGTTTCAGAAAGAAAAATGTGTTGAAATGGAGGAGAAGTGGATCTGGGGAAGGGAAATGAGTGGAATGGTGGGACTTGGAGACAGGAAGGAGGGAATTATGGTCAGGATGTAATTATATGAGAGAAAATTTTAAAAAAGAAAAAAGTCTTAATGTTCGGTCTGTCATTTATAAGCCAAAATTTAATGATATATTAAATATTAAAGAAACATTGCTTAATTTTTTGTCAAAATTGAGTTTGTCAACAAAGTGGCCTCTAATAACAGAGCAAAAGGAAGAGAATTGGAAGTACACTGTGTTCTTGGTGGCCTGGCTGGCTGCTCATATAGCATTTTATACTATATTACTTCTATACTTTAACCCAAATGGAACCCTTGACTTTTAATCTTTCCCTCTTTAAATCCCTTCTTTGGAGATTTAATGAGATGTCAGTTTGTTCCACTGCAAAAAGAGAGACCACGCCTGTTTGGCAAGAGTACAAGTTTGTTTACTTAATTTATTGGTGTGTGGAGAACAAACCAAGTATCTCAACCTTGCAGGACAAACACTCACCCACAGGCTACACCACAAGCTCTCAAGGACAAACTTTGGGGGCTCCATAGGCATGGAGTCAAACCTGGCTCTCTAAGTAAGGGAAGCTAAGAAACAAACTATTAAATACAAATCAGCCATAATATGCAGGCTTTAGATATATTTCATTTTCAGTTTTGATACATGACAAGACAATTCTGAAAACAAGATCTAGCTTCTAGGCAAAAGATAAAAGCCAGAGCCACTATTAGTAAATTAGCAAAACCAGAGGGCACAACTAATGAGCCATTTCGTAAGATATCATAGAGACCGAGTTGGTGCTCCTTAGACGTTTTCTCTACAAACACTGTAACAACTCTTTCTGTAAAACATAAGAAAAGAGTAACCTTGTCTAGGAGGTCAAGAAAACCGAGACTTGGAGTATGATGTTGGTTTAATAGAAAGTAGAAAGTTATTTAAAAGAATTCATAAGAAGCCCACATAATTTTTAAAGGAACTATTTGTAGGTTGAATGGAAAGAATTTAGAGAGCACAAATGGAAAATAAGTAATAGGTAAAAGAAAGGAAGAGATAGCAAATAAAAATATTCGGCATCATATGACATTACTAAATGCACTTTTTTATTTGATATTTTTATTTACATTTCAGATGTTATTCCCTTTCCCTGTTTGCAGACCAGAAGCCCCCTATCTCATCCCATTCCCTTCTTCTAAAGGGTATTCCCCCTCCGCAACTACCCGCCTTGACACACCACCTGATATTAGCCTGCACTGGGGGTGGGGTCCAGCTGTAGCAGGACCAAGGGCTTTTCCTCCCATTGGTGCCCAACAAGGCCATCCTCTGCTACATATGCAGCTGGAGCCATGGGTCTGTCCATGTGTAATCAATCATTCAGTAGTGGTTTAGTCCCTGGAAGCTCTGGTTGGTTGGCATTGTTTTTATGGGGTTGCAAGCCCCTTCAGCTCCTTCAATCCTTTTCTAACTCCTCAATGAGGACCCCATTCTCAGTCCAATGGTTTGCTGCTAGCATTGTCTCTGTGTTTGGCAAGTTCTGGCTCCTGTCAGCATGCATTTCTTGGCTTCATCAATATTATCTAGTTTTTGGTGGCTGTGTATAAATGAGCTGTATACCAATCTGGGGCATGCTCTGAATGGCCATTCCTTCAGTCTCTGCTCCATATCCCCTGCTATGAATATTTTTGTTCCCCCTTTTAGGAAGGACTGAAACATCCACACTTTGGTCATCCTTCTTCTTGAGTTTCATGTGGTCTGTGGATTTTTATCTTGGGTAATTCGAACTTTTGTGATAATATCCACTTATCAATGAGTGCAAACCAAGTGTGTTTTTCTGTGATTAGGTTACCTCACTCAGGCTATTTTCCAGTTCAATCCATTTGCCTATGAATTGTTGCCTCAGTCTCTTGAGTACTAGGATTACAAGCGTGCATTGCTACGCCCAGTTTTCAGTATTGATTCATCTATCCTAAGTTATTTCTATTTCCATGTGATTTTTATTACCTCTGTTTTGACTTTTATGACATATCATTTACCTAAGCTTCTGAAAATTAACTATCCCAGAGATCTTAAATGATTTAAAAGAAAAATCATTTGACCCCTTAAATTTTACGAGCTTAAGAAAGATAGATAATGCCCATGGCTGAGGTAGATAGAAAGTAACACCTTCTTTGTAAATATAGATAGAAAATGCAGGCTGAATCTCAAGTAATGAACCACCATATGACCAAGGCAGCAATTATTGATAATAATACTCACACTACTGGAAAAATATTTTAGAGGAAGTAAAACAAAAAAGCTCATGACAAAACCCTAAATACAAATTTACAAGAGCAACTGCAAGTATTTTAGTTGTATTTGTAACTGCCTCTGAAGTGTTCATAAAAATCACATTCACCTACAGTGACAGTGGCTTGAAACAAGTGAATATTGGAATCGTTACATGAGTGCAGTGAAGTGGACTATTTAAGCAACAAAGCTTAATTCTTGTCAATTATGTTTTTTCTCCCCTGACCTTTACTTCATGGCTATAGCATTTCTAAGCAGCACTGATTTGGTGCTCATAATTACATAAGGAATAAACTTGGCACTCAGACATTTTGTTGCCTGAACAAAATCCACTCCCATCTAGAAAGTAACATAAGTTATTTTTTGACAAGTACACTTCAACCTGTCTTATCCTTTTTTTTTCTGTATCAAGTGCTGAAATAGGATGTGTCCAAGGAAATAGGATGTGTCTTTAACAGTGAAGGAAATGTAGGGCAAAGGTTAATATTTCTTTGTGTATAACCTTTGTTTAAAGTAATAGACTTAAAATGTCTTACAATCAGCACAATCAGTAGTGATTGGGAAACAGAGTTGAGCTGTAAAATAAAAAAAAGACAAAATGTACAAAGAAATACTTCTTTCAAATACAAGAAACTTATTGTAAATGGCATCTTATTCACAGCGACAACTTAAAATAGATTGCTAATTTTATTTCTAACAAAATTTCTGGTTTCCTAATAAATCTGCTCCCCTTGAGCTAAGATACCTAGTTGTAATTGTAGTCACAGAAAATGCTCCTTCTTATTCTTTAAAAAATTACATTTTTAGTGTATGTGCTGTGTGTGTGTGTGTGTGTGTGTGTGTGTGTGTGTGTGTGTATGTGCTGTGTGTGTGTGTGCAGATCAAGGGATGACTTGCTGGAGTCAGGTCTTCTTTTCCATCGAGGATCAAGACCAGGTTGTCAGGCTTGATGGAAAATGCTTTTACCTGATAAGGGTTGTCTCTGGTTCATATTCCCTTATTTTTATGGCAAACAAAATCAAACACACACACACACACACACACACACACACACACACACACACACTGATTTAGAGTCACTTAGTACTAGGAAAACTGTTCCTTTCAGAAGCCATGATTTACAAAATAAATAACCCAGTGCGGCTAAGGAACTGCGGAACAGCCTGGGACAGGATCCTTCCGGTCTCCATCTGCACCCAGAGCAAAGGCTGTCACACAGCCCTCTGGAACCAAAACCTGCCTAGAGTAAGCTGGTCTCCCAGGACTGTTCTCGTTATTAAGCCCCCAAGTGAGACCCCACTTTCGCTCCACTAATTGTCCAAAGAGGCACCCACCAGGAGCACAAAGGGCACAGGAACTATGGAGCAGTTTGGGCCAGAATCCTTCCAGGCTCCATACCTGTCCAGAGCTAAGGATGTTCTACAGCCCTCCAGATCCAAAGCCTGCCCAGAGAGCTAGTCTCCAAGGAGTGCTCTCACTCCTAAGATCACAAGGTCACAGGCCCAGAGTAGGGACAAGCTCCAGTCAGAGACAGCAAGACCAACTAACATCAGACATAAGTCAAAGGCATAGGGCAAGGACAAGAAACTAAGCAACAGAAACCAAGAATACTTGGCATCATCAGAACTCAGTTCTCCCACCACAGCAAATACTGGATACCCCAACTCACTGGAAAGAAAGAAGTGGATTTAAAATCACATCTTATGATGTTGATAGAGGACTTTAAGAAGGACATAAATAACTCCCTTAAAGAAATACAGGACAACACAGGTAAATAAGTAGAAGCCCTTAAAGAGGAAACACAAAAATCCATTAAAGAGTTACAGGAAAAAAACCAAACAGGTGAAAGAAATGAACAAAACCATCCAGGATCTAAAAATGGAAATAGAAACAATTAAGAAATCACAAAGAGAGACAACCCTAGAGATAGAAGACTTAGGAAAGAGATCAGGAGTCAGATACAAGCATCACCAACAGAATACAAGAGATGGAAGAGAGAATATCAGGGACAGAAGATACCATAGAAAACACTGATACAATAGTCAAAGGAAATGAAAAATGCAAAAAGCTCCTAACCCAAAACTTCCAGGAAATCCAGGACTCAATGAGAAGATCAAACCTAAGGATAATAGGTATAGAAGAGAGTGAAAGACTCCCACCTAAAGGACCAGTAAATATCTTCAACAAAATAATAGAAGAAAATTTCCCTAACCTAAAGAAAGAAATGCCCATAAGCACACAAGAAGCCTACAGAACTCCAAAAGATTGGACCAGAAAAAAAATTCCTCCTGTCACTTAATAGTCAAGACACCAAATACACAAAACAAAGAAAGAATATTAAAAGCAGTAAGGGAAAAAGGTCAAGTAACATAAAGGCAGACCTATCAGAATCACACCAGATTTTCACCAGAGACTATGAAAGCCAGAAGATCCTGGACAGATGTCATACAGTCATGAAGGGAACACAAATGGCATCCCAGGCTACTATATCCAGCAAAACTCTCAATTAACATAGATGGAGAAACCAAGCTATTTCATGAGAAAACCAAATTTACACAATATCTTTCTACAAATACAGCCCTACAAAGGATAATAGATGGAAAACTCCAACAAAAGGAGGAAAAATACACCCTAGAAAAAGCAAAAAAATTAATCTTCTTTCAGTAAACCCAAAAGATAGCCATGCAAACATAATTCCACCTCTAACAACAAAAATAATGGGAAACAACAATCATTATTTCTTAATATCTGTTAACTTCAATGGGCTCAATATCCTCAAGAAAAGGACATAGACTTAACAGATTAGATATAGAAACAGGACCAAGCTTTTTGCTGCATACAGGAAACACACCTCAGAGACAAAGACAGACACTGCCTTTGAGTAAAAGGCTGGAAAACAATTTCCCAAGCAAATGGTTCCAATAAAAAAGCTGGAGTAACTGTTCTAATATCTAATAAAATCAACTTTGAACCAAAAGTTATCAAAAAAAAGATAAGGAAGGAAACTTCACATTCATCAAAGGAAAAATCTACTAAGATCACCTCTAAATTCTGAACATCTATGCTCCAAAGGCAAGAGCACCCACATTCATAAAAGAAACTTTACTAAAGATCAAATCATACATTGCATCACACACAATAATAGTGGGAGATTTCAACACCCCTCTCTCATCAATGGACAGATCATGGAAACAGAAAACAAACACAGACACCAGGAAACTTAAAAAAGTTTATAACCAAATGGATTTAACAGATATCTATAGACATTCCATCCTAAATGCAATCAAAACAACCTTTTCTCCTCACACCCAGTAATGGCAATCAAAACTCAGGTGACAGCAGATTCTAGCAAGGATGTGGAGAAAAGAACACTCCTCCATTGTTGGTGGGATTGCAGACTGGTACAACCATTCTGGAATCAGTCTGGATACTCAGAAAATTGGACATTCACATCTAGGATCACTAACCTCTCTTGAATATTCCCAAAAGATGCCTTTAAAAAAAAAACACGTGCTCCACTATGTTCATAGCAGCCTTATTTAATTCAAGCTGGAAAAAGCAGATGCCCCTTCAACAGAGGAATGGATACAGAAAATGTGGTACATCTACACAATGGAATATTACTCAATATCAAAAACAATGACTTTATAAATTCAACCCAAATGGTAGGAACTGGAAAATATCTCATCCTGAGTGGGGTAACAATACAGAAAAACACAGTGCACTCATTGATAAGTGGCTATTAGCCCAAATGCTTAATTACCCTAGATGCCTAGAACAAATGAAACTCAAGATGGATGATCAAAATGCGAATGCTTCCTCCTTCTTTAAAAAGAACAAGAATACCCTTGGCAGGAATAGAGAGGCTAAGATTAAAACAGACACAGAAGGAACACCCATTCAGAGCCTGCCCCACATGTGGCCCATGCATATACAGCCATCCAATTAGACCAGATGGATGAAGCAAAAGTGCAGGCCGATAAGGGAGCGGATGTAGATCTCGAGAGGCAGCCAGAATACAGCAAACACAGGCGTATGCCAGCAGCAAACCACTGATTTGAGAATAGGACCCCGTTGAAGGAATCAGAAAAGAACTGGAAGAGCTTTGAAGAACGAGGACCCCATATGTACAACAATGCCAAAAACAACCAAGGCTTCAGGGACTAAGCCACTCATTAAAGACTATGCATGGACTGACCCTGGACTCTCTGACCTCATAGGTAGCAATGAATAGCCTAAGAGAGCACCAGTGGAAGGAAGCCCTGGGTCCTGCTAAAGACTGAACCCCCAGTGGGCTAGATTGTTGGGGGAGGCAATGGGGGAGGATGGGAGGAATACCCATAAAGAAAAGGGAGGGAGGGATGTTTGCCTGGGCAAGGGAAAGGGAATAACACTTTTCGAAATGTATATAAAAATACTCAAGTTAATAAAAAAAACATTCCATCCTAAAACAAAGAATACCTTCTTCTCAGCACTTTATTGTACCTTCTCCAAAATTGACCACATAATTGGTCACAAAACAGGCCTCAACAGATATAAGAAGATTGAAATAATCCCATGCGTCCTATCAGATCACCACAGACTAAGGCTGGTCTTCAATAACAACAAAAATGACAGAACACCCACATATACATGGAAGTTAGATAACACTCTAATCAATGACAAATTGGTCAAGGAAGAAATAACGAAAGCAATGAAAGACTTTAGAACTTAATGAAAATGAAGGCACAACATACCCAAACTTATGGGATATAATGAAAACAGTGCTAAGAGGAAAACTCATAGCTCTGAGTGCCTCCAAAAAGAAACAAGAGAGAGCATACACTAGCTGCTTGACAGAACACATGTAATCTCTATAACAAAAAGAAGCAAACACACACAAGAGGAGTAGACAGGAGGAAATAATCAAACTCAGGGATCAAATCAACCAAGTAGAAACAAAAAGAACAAAGAATGAACAAAATGAGGAGCTGGTCCTTTGAGAAAATAAACAAGATAGATAAACCCTTAGCCAGACTAACCAGAGGGCACAGAGGCGGTATCCAAATTAACAAAATCAGAAATGAAAAAGTAGACATAACAAGAGAACCTGAGGAAATTAAAAAAAAAAATCAGATCCTACTACAAAGGTCTAAACTTAACAAAACAGGAAAATCTGGAGGAAATGGACAATTTTCTAGACAGATACCATGTACCAAAGTTGAATGAAGATCAGATAAACCATCTAAACACTCCCACAATCCGTAAAAGAAATAAAACAGTCATTAAAGTCTCCCAACTGGGGTTAGGGATTTAGCTCAGCAGGTAGAAGCTTGCCTATGGCGCAAAAGCCCTGGGTTAGGTCCCCAGCTCAAAAAAAAAAAAAAAAAAAAAAAAAAAAAGTCTCCCAACTGAAAAAAGTCCAGGGCCAGATGGATTTAGTGCAGCATTCTATCAGACCTTCATAGAAGACCTCATACCAATACTGTTCATAGTATTCCACAAAATAGAAACAGAAGGAGCACTACCAATTCCTTCTATGAAGCCACAATTACTCTTATACCTAAACTACACAAAGACCCAACAAAGAAAGAGAACTTCAGACCAATTTCCCTTATGAATATCGACGCAAAAATACTCAATAAAATTCTTGCAAACCGAATCCAAGAACACATTAAAATGATCATCCATCATGATCAAGTAGGCTTCATCCCAGGGATGCTGGGATGGTTCAATATTCATAAATTCATCAATGTAATCCACTATGTAAACATACTCAAAGAAAAAAACCTATGTGATCATCTCATTAGATATACTGAAAAGCATTTGACAAAATTCAACACCTTCATGATAAAAGTCCTGGAAAGATCAAGGAATAAGGTCCATACCTACACATAAGTAAAAAAAATAGACAACAAACCAGTAGTCAACATCAAACTAAATGGTGAGAAACTTGAAGCAATCCCACAAAGTCAGGGACTAGAAAAGGATAATACTTGAAGTCCTAGCCAGAGCAATCAGACAACAAAAGGAGGTGAAAGGGATACAAATTGGAAAGGAAGAAGTCAAAATATCACTATTTGCAGATGATATGATAGTATACTTAATCAACCCCAAAAGTTCCACCAGAAAACTCCTACATCTACTAAACAACTTCAGCAAAGTGGCTGGATATAAAATTAACTGAAGCAAATCAGTAGCTTTCCTCTACTCAAAGGATAAACAAGCTGAGAAAGAAATTAGGGAAATGACACCTGTCACAATAGTCACAAATTATATAACATACGTTGGTGTGACTCTATCCAAGCAAGTGGGAGATCTCTATGACAAGATATTCAAGTCTCTGAAGAAAGAATTTGAAGAAAAGCTCTGAAGATGGAAAGATCTCCAATGCTCATGGATTGGCAGGATTAATATTATAATAGTGGCCATCTTGACAAAAGCAATCTATAGATTCAATGCAATTCCCATGAAAATTTCAACTCAATTCTTCACAGAGTTAGAAAACAATTTAAATTCATTTGGAATAACAAAAAATCCCAGGATAGTAAAAACTATCCTCAACAATAAAAGAACTTCTGAGGGAATCATCATCCCTGACCTCAAGCTGTATTACAGAGCAATAGTGATAAATAAAAAAAAGTGTATGGTATTGGTACAGAGACAGGCAGGTAGAAGATCAATGAAATAGAATCAAAGACCCAGAAATAAACCCACATACCTACGGTCACTTGATCTTTGACAAAGGAGCTAAAACCATACAGTGGAAAAAAGATATAATTTTCAACAAATGGTGGTGGTTCAACTGGAGGTCATCATGTAGAAGAATGCAAATTGACCCATTTCTATCTCCTTGTACAAAGCTCAAGTCCAAGTAGATCATGGACCTCCACATTAAGCCAGATACCCTGAAACTAATAGAAGAAAAAGTGAACACATGGGCACAAGGGAAAATTTCCTGAACAGAACACCAATGCCTTATGCTCTAAGATCAAGCATCAACAAATAGGACCTCATAAAATTGCAAAGCTTCTGTAAGGCAAAGGACACTGTCAATAGGACAAAATGGTAACCAACAAATTGTGAAAAGATCTTTACCAATCCTACATCTGATAGAGGGCTAATATCCAATATATACAAAGAGCTCAGGAAGTTAGACACCAGAGAACCAAATAACTCTTTCAAAAAATGGGGTATAGAGCTAAACAAATAATTCTCAACTGAGGAAAATCGAATGGCTGAGAATAAAAATATGTTCAACATCCTTAGTCATCAGGGAAATGCAAATCAAAACAACCCTGAGATTCCACTTCATACCAATCAGAGTGGTTAAGGTCAAAAACTCAGTTGACAGTAGATGCAAGGATGTGGAGAATGTGGAACACTTCTCCACTGTTGGTGGGATTGCAAGCTGGTACAACCACTTTGGAAATCAGTCTGGAGGTTCCTCACAAAAGGATCCAGCTATACCACTCCTGGGCATATACCCAAAAGATGCCCCAACATAAAACAAGGACACATGTTCCACTATGTTCACAGCAGCCTAATTTATAATAGCCAGAAGCTGGAAAGAACCCAGATGCCCTTCAACAGAGGAATGGATATGGAAAATGTGGTACATTTACACAGTGGACTACTACTCAGCTATCAAAAACAATGACTTCATAAAATTTTTGGGCAAATGGATGAAACTGGAAAATATCATCCTGAGTAAGGTAACCTAATCACAAAACAACACACATGGTATGCACTCTCTGATAAGTAGATATTATCCCTAAAGCTTGGAATACTCAAGAAACAGTTCATAGACCATACGAAGCTCAAGAAGAAGTAAGACCAAAATGGATGCTTCATTCCTTCTAAGAAGGGGGAACAAAATACTCATGGGAGGAAACACTGGGACAAAGAGCAAAACAGGGACTGAAGGAAAGGTTATCCAGAGACTGCCCCGCCTGGGGATCCAGCCCATATACATACAGCTACCAAACCCAGAAAATATTGCTGATACCAAGAATTGCATGCTGAGAGGAGCCTGACATAGCTGTCTCCTAAGAGTCTCAACCATAGTGTGACAAATACAGAGGCAAATGCTAGCAGCAAACCACTGAACTGAGAATTGGGTCCCCTTTGGATGAATTAGAGAAAGGATTGAAGGAGTTGAAGGAGCTTGCAACCCCATAAGAACAACGATGCCAACCAACCAGAGCTACCAGAGACTAAATCACCAGCCAAAGAGTACACATGGAGTGACCCATGTCTCCAGCTGCATATGTAGCAGAGGATGGCATTGTTTTCTATCAATAGGAGAAGTCCTTGGTCCTATACAAGCTCAGTGTAGGCGAACTCCAGGGCTTTGAGGTGGGAGTGGGTCGGTGGGAGTGACCAGAACCAGGGGGAGGAGGAGGGGGGAAGGGACGTGGGAAAGGGGATAACATTTGAAATGTAAATACATAAAAAAGAAAGTCACTCAGGGTGTCAGAAAAAGAAGACGTGTAATAAAAATTAATAAAAGCTGATGGTATCATGCTTTCCAGAAGAGAATAAAGCTCTGAATGACAGCCTCCTACTGCACAGCATTGGCATTTCCTATCCCTGACTATCCTTTCATTAAAAAGATGAATATTGGCCAAGAGTTCTGGCTGCTCTACACAGGACCTAACTTCAATTTCCAGAACCCACATGGCAGGTCAAAACTGTCTGTAACTCCTGTTTAAGGGGTTTTGATACCCTCAGGGCAATGCACATACACAAAAGAATATTAATTGAATTATGTTTTAAAAAACAGTTTGGGATACTTCCCTAAATTTATTGGTTATGGTTATTCTAGAGGCCATCTAAAAATATCGGCTATACCCACTGTTCGTGATCATCACAAGAACTTGATGCTAAGAATGCTATTGGTGAATACCACATAGTTTTGTTCACAGCCAGGAAGAATTAAATTGGTACTGCCCAGGGAGCTGCCCCCAGATTGCTACCTTTCAAAAGTATCAATATCAGGCTGCTGGGGAGAAATATGTCAATAGTTTCATGTAGCTATGAACTCTGGGATTATCCCTGGGCACAGTATTGTCACAAATATTGCAGGGGTGACCAACTGCTTTCTGATGGGATTTAAAGCCCGCTCCACAAGAAGTAACTATACGTCTAGTACTGTAAGGCTCACAAAGAACCCATGGTTGGAGAAGCTCACAGGTTCCTATTACTATTACTTTGCTGAATGAATGACATATCAGGCTGCCCTCTAAACACATATTCTCATACGTATAGATTAATACAGCTCTCAGCCCACATCAAAGAAGCCTCTTTGTGCAGTGGACAGAGATAATTCAGAAACTCACAACTGGTAAAAATGCAGAGAACAAGTGTTTCCGCAGTCACCAGCTATAAATGAGACATAAATATCATATCCCCTTTCCCCATGGCTCAGCCATCTTAGAAGAGGGAGAAGAAAGATTTTAAGAGCTAGAGGTTACGGGAGGATGCAGGAGAAACTGTCTTCTAGGCATGACAGAACCACTCTGTGCAATGGTAACTAACAGCAGCTGTAGGTACCTGCACAAGGCTTGAGTAACATCAAGCCAGTCAACATTCTAGCATGAAATGGGGGAAAGGCTCATGAGACCCCGCGTCTAGCTGAGGAGCTATGGAAAGTTGATGGTTTCTGAGGGAGGGAGAGTCAGTTTTCTTTAAGAGTGTGGCCACTGGTATGAGTACTATGCACCAGCCAAGGACTCCACATCCATTCACATGTGAGCAGCATGAATTAGATTAGGAAGGGCGTTTTAAAAAAAGGGAAACCCTAAAGTTGGGAGGTAATTTGGGAGGAGTAAGAAGGAGAAGTAAGAGTGACTATGTCAAAATATACTGTATGCATATGTGGAGTCCTCAAATAATAAAATAGATCAATCATAGAAATAAAACTGTCCTTGACAGAAATAAACCTCCTTTGTTTGTTTGTTTTAAATATGGATTCAATCCAGGGATAGAAGCATGCGATAAAAAAGCAGTAATCCTGAGCCATATCTCTAGCTTGTTGTTTTTTTTTAATTGTTTTTAACTTTGTAAACACTTTATTTTGAAAAAATTCTATTATTCTAATTTACTAATACTAACACCAGCTCTGTTTTGACTGTTTTTTTCTTTAATCCTTTTTTAAAGTCCAGTCGTTATCCCCCTCAAGTTCAGCCCTCCAACTGTTCCTCATCCCATTCCTCCTCCCCCCCTCAAAGAGGCCCAACTAGCAGCTGACTGACAGAAGCAGATACTTATACCCAACCAATGGTCTAAAGTCAGGACCCCTGTGGTTGAATTACGGAATGGCTAGAAGTTGAGGAGGAGGGCGGTCCTATAGGAAGACCATCAGCCCTTTTATTTTTTAATTCCCTTAGTTACTTAGGCTGTGCTTAAACATGTAACCTTCCTGCCTCAGCCTCCCAGGTAGCTGGGGTTATAGGTCCTGGCACTATCAGCTTTTATTTGCAATTCTAGCATTAGGCAACATCAATATGTCAAGTAGAACACATGTTCCCAGAACTTAATACTTACAACCTAAAAACTTAGAAATTCAGACAAAACCAAGAACTAATTACACATGCTTTGATAATCTGTAGAAAATATTTGCCCTATCTAAACATGTTAAGGCATAAATCCAATTCTACTTTTCTGGACCTTCTATAGCAGTGGTTCTCAACCTTCCCTTTTTTTTTTTTTTTTTTTGGTTCTTTTTTTTTTTTGGGCTGGGGACCGAACCAGGCAAGCGGCTACCACTGAGCTAAATCCCCATCCCTGGTTCTCAACCTTCCTAATGCTAGACCCACTATTAGTTCCTCACATCGTGGTGACCCCAACCATACAATTATTTGCATTTACTACTTCAAAAGTGTAATTTTTGCTACTGTTATGAATTAATGTAAACATCATGTTTTCCAATGATCCTAGCAACCACTGTAAGAAAGGGTCATTAATCCCCCCAAAGGGTGATGACCTACAGGTGGAGAACCACTGTCTTATGATTCATTTGTAATGCAATTTAAAATAAAGGGATCTCTGATAGTGCTTTCTAGTCTTGGGACCACTTGCCTCATGCTAAGCTAAAAGAGCCCAACTTTCCTATACTTAGTAGCTTGGAATCTTATCTAGTAATATTTATTATACACATCAAAAACAGTTGGTCCAGATTTTATAAAACCTCTTCATGTGCCCATGTTTTAGTGTAACTTATTAAACTGTAGAACATGGTAATTGATACCTAGTTAAAATTTGGACAGAGCTGGTGCTTATGCATAATCCCAATTATTTCTGGAAGGTTTTGTCCTTTGTAACATATTTTATGTCCTCACAGGCCCTATGACATGGGAAAAACTTCCTGAAGTCCTTTCTGGCCTCAGATTCAGACAAGTTGATTTAGACTCTAAGATTTAGATTTTAAAAGTTTTATTGTATAAAAGTCACTGAGTTTGTTAAAATTACATAATGCACTTTTGTCATTGTTTAGGTAAGTTTCCTATAGCTATAAACAATGAAGCGACAACTTCTGTTATTTAGAATTCAAATGTACTGGCAATTTTTTAATGCTAGGTATTTAATGCCGGACACTATCCATGCTAAATAAATGGTCCATACCATTGAGATATATCCCTAGTCCTTAGCTCTTGTTTTAGAAAGCTTTCTCTTCACTAATTTTTATGATGTCCTACAGATATAGCAGGGTATACAGAGATAATACTAAAAGGGGTCAAAATTCTTCACCATTGCTAAGATGAAAACCTTCAGTTATGGGTCAGTAAAATGGCTCGGTAGCTAAAGAAAGCTGCTGTCAGGCTGAGTCCACTCACCAGGACACATATGGTGGGAGCTAAGAACTGACTTCTACAAGTTGTCCTATACTGACAATCTCTCAGTCTCTCTCTCTCTCTCTCTTAAAATCACTGAAAATAAAACATGAGAATTCAAAAATATATTTCCATGCAAGCTCTTATACTAATTAGTATATTCTGAACATCTTTACACTAAAGCCTCTGAAATGAGAAAGAACTAGACATCCTTAGCATTTTGATGCATCTAGAAATGGTGAACATTTAAAACAAAATCTTTCCTTGACACTCATCCACCAAAGACATGTGAGGCTTCCAAGAAAATTTATAGTGGGACATGAAAGGAAAGTGGAGGATACTCAGAATAAATACTGGATCTAGACTAAACCTAAGATTTAAAAAAAGGGTAGGACAGATTTGACAGAAGCAAGAATGTGGAACTATTAAGAGATTAATTATCAAGACTAGTTAAATTTTACTTGTGTTTTTGCATTAGGGCTAAGGAATATTCTGGCTAAAATATTCTAAAAAATATGTGAATAGAAAATATGGGCAAGAAAAAGTTCTTCATGGCCTACATAAAGATTCTGAATCTGGGACCGAGATGACACATATATTTAAATACTGAGGTTTATTGAAGGGAAGGCTTAGTCTACCAATACTACATTATAAATGAATTAGCATATTATTTAGTCTTCATTCCCCAGTGATAAAGGGCCTTATATGTCAATCTAAAGAAAATAATGCAACCTGAAATATCAATTTTGATTATTTACACATGAATCTTTAATTAAAAATAAATTGTTAAGTTTGGTACAATTTTTAAATATGTAAAAACACAGAACTCCTGGATTCAGAGTGGAAAATTCATTTGAATTCAATCTGTCAATCCATCTACATTTTCTTGAAAAATATACTAAAAATAAAAACCAGGTTTCTAACTACACTTTGTTCAGAATATTTATTATCTCTAACATTTTTATAACTTAGAACTTTCAGCAATATCATTGTGTATATTTAAAAATTAGAATTATTATTGCTACACTTGTGTGTCTGTGTACAGGTATGTATGTACAGAAAACATAGGTCAACTCTCTGGACTTATTTTCTTCTTTCATCCTTCCTTGGTTCTGGGAATCAAATTTAGGTTGCAGGGCTTGTGTGGCAAGTGCTTTTACATGCTAAGTCATCTCACCATCCCCCTTCCCTAAGATTTTCCTAATAAATGCCTACGTCACTGTTTTGCCTCGGACAAAATTATGTTAATAAAGGTGAACAATTAGGTATTAAAAATATTTAATCTTGTTTAAAACTTCTATCTCGGGGTTGGGCATTTAGCTCAGTGGTAGAGCACTTGCCTAGCAAACGCAAGACCCTGGGTTCAGTCCCCAGCTCCGAAAAAAAGAAAAAAAAAACTTCTATCTCTATAGCAATAAAAAGAAAATGTTTACTCTTTGTCATTTTATGTGTGTTTGCCTGCATGTTATGTACGTGCACCATGTGCATGCAATAACCACAGAGATCTGAAGACGCATCAGATACCCTGCAACCAGGGTTATAGGTGGTTATGAGCTGCCCAATGCAAGTGCAGACATCGAGAGCCACTGTAAGAGCAGTCTGCACTCTTAACCACTGAGTCTTGTCATCAGTCCCAATAAGAGACAAATAATCAAGGTTCTAAAATATAGATTAAAGTCAAGGAGGAATATACAAGAGTGTTATTGAAAAGATAAAAGCAAAGATAAATTATAATATTTCTTGTTAATTAGTTCCTAAACACATTAAACCCCTTAATTTTTACTTCAGCACATATTTAGAGTATATAATTTCTTTAGACTTAGGCTTTTACAATAAGACAGACAGATATAAACAGGAAAATTATCATAGATTCCTTTTGGAAGACCAGACTATTCTAAAGACAAAGCTGTCCTTCAAAACTATGTTATTGCCATAGAGTTTACCTCTGTGCTACCATCATCTTGAGTTGAAGCTCCCCGGCACTTGAGCCTGAGCTTTGCCACCAGTTGCTCAAAGTCTTTAACCTCATTGAAACGAAAAGCTGTTTTTCCTTTGATGCTAATGACGACGGATCTGCTGGAGACATCAGTTTTATCTACAGCTAAGACCTGGGGAGTAAAAGAGAAAGAAGTCAATCACATTTTCTCCTAGTGCTGACATTCAGATATGTGCTTGCTTTACTCTGTCATGGCTGACAGTTTTGGTCTGTAGTATGACGCGCTAAGAGACTTGCAAATAGGAATCGTGCTAATGATCACCCACAACTCCTCAGTTCAAGTTACTTTACTTTTCAAGAAAAAAGTTAAATTAGCATGGCCTCTAAAATTATCAAGTCAAATAAAACACTCAGTGATGAATACCAATTTTTGACTGACATTAAAGTTACCAATTCTATTCCTGATGACCAAATGCATCAAATGTGACAGCCTAAATTGTTATCCTAAGTCATCATCTCTTAAACTGTGAGTCATGATCCCTTTGAGGACAAATGACCCTTTCCATCGGGCTTACATATCAGATATCCAGCATATCAGATATTTAAATTATAATTCGCAAGAGCAGCGAAATTATAGTTATGAAGTATCAATGAAATAATGTTATGGTTGGAGGTCATCATAACAAGAGAAACTGCATTAAAGGATAGCAGCATAAGGAATGTTGAGAACCACTGCCCTAAATTTTTATCTACTTTTTAAAATTCCCCACTTTTTGCAAAGCTTTTCTAAAAGCAATCTCAAAATATCTTGTAAGCTAGTATTTTTAACTTGAAGAATAATTTTGTACTTAAATGATTTTTTTAAATTGCTAAAAGGATACATTTCCTGAGCCTTGTACTACTTCACAGATTTATAGGGCGTTCTATAAATTAAAAACTTATGAGTACCCAAATTTATATTACCTCTCGTAATGGAATGATAACACTACATAGATTCCCATCCTGGCTAGCAAAGCAAATATAGTTTTCTGAAATGCACATTTTTCCATGAGTACTGAAGTGGCTGAATGGTACCCATAAGAAACATTCATGTACTTCTTTCAAAGTTTCTTCTTTGGGTAGCCTAAAAAAGGCTTTGAATTGCTCACTGTGGGCTCGATATTCCAAACCTCTGTAGAAAAAAAAAGGAGGGAGGGGCTCAAGTGATAAATTCTAAAGTATGAATACAACAATAGTGTTTAACCTATATAAACTATAAAGCAGAAAGATTACATATTAAGTGGTATGCTCTTCAATGGAATTCTTAAATGGAAAAATAAATTAACATACAGATTCCTGATAAATTTCTTTTATTGTTTATTTTTCCAATTTCATTTTATTCAGATTAGGAGACCCAAAAGTTACACATATTATAGGTCTCAAAATGATTGATGTCTTAGGGGTGTTTTTCTGGAGAACTAGTATTATAATACATTAATAATACATTCCTATGGCTAAACCCAACCTTAGAATATAGTAATTACATATTTGGTTATTAGAAAATCAAGCAGCTATACAAATAAAATGAAATTTAATAATGAAAACTGGTGGCATTAAAGTTTAAAGAGGAAGAGCATATTATAAAGCAATATCAAGATTCAGTTAAACGAAAGTTTACATGACGGTTTAAAAACATCTAAAATTGGAGCAGAACAAAACAACACTGTTTGCACCATGCTGGGCAGAGGACTGGAGTTGATAAACAGATGCATCTTGTTAACTGACAGATAAATATATAAATACAAAGCTGTCACTCTAAATAGCATGGTTTTTCTAGAGGCACTAAATACCTTGTGCTAAGCAGCGATGCCGTCTGGAGTGGTGAGGAAATTATGCAAGTTCTAACTCAAAGCCAACACAACTGAAACTAAATTCAGCCTTCCTGCATCTCCAGTTTGAAAATGTAGTACTTCACTGTGTCTGGCAAAATAATCCCGATCTATATAACCAGAAACCCATGCACATTTTCACTCTACTTCAGTTGTAATTTGGTAGGTTGCTTCATTAGTAAACGGATGACTAATCACAGCCCATTCGCGTGAATAGAAAAAATTTCTGTGGCATATTATTACAAAATAAAACTGTATGCTGTGTTAAGCCCTAATTTTGCTGACATTTAAATTTTTCTGGAATAAAACACGAATGGATAGACACTAAATGTCTGCAATAGGGCTTCCTGATTGTTTACATTTTAGAGTGTATATTTATAAAGCAAACACAGGCAATGAAAACGCCCATTTAAAAATGTGACCTGAAGTCTTTCTTAGTTATTCTTAACTTACTAGAAAAAAATATTTAGACATATGACTTTCAATATGCTCAGTCAAAAATATATACAAAGACAAAAATTACTACATCTCATTTAAATACTCACTAATGGATAAACTCACTGATACGTGATCTCTTAGATCCTATTTTAAGGGAAATAAAAATTTAATTTTATAAATTTTGGATTTTTTCCTTTATTTTGTCTACTTTTATGTACGTGGGTGTTTTGTCTGTATGTGGGTCAGCATACCATGTGCATATAGTACCTGAAGTTGTCAAAAGAGGACATTGGATCCCCTGGGACTAGAGTTCCAGATGATAGTGAGCCACTATGTGGGTGCTAGAAATTGACCCCAGGTCTTTTGGAAGAGTAGCCAGTGCTCTTAACCATTGAACCATCTCTCCAACCCACAAGTTTTATATTTAATTAAAATATTATATCACCTTTCCCTCCAACTCCAAACCTTCCCATCCCCATCACCCTCTCAAATTCATGGCCTCTTGTATATGTTTGTATGAATGTATAGACACATGTATGGATAAATACATAAATACAACTTGCTGAGTCTGTTTAGTGTCACTTGTATACACATGATTTTAGGGCTGGACACTTGGCATTAGGTAACTGATTAGGGGCGCGGCCTTTCTAATCCTCTGTTTCTCAGCAGTCATTATTTATTTGTAATTCAAGCAAATGCCAGCAATATTGTAATATGAAGTGAATCTTTAAATTGCTTTCATTTATTTATGTGAATGTGAGTGTACCTGTATGAGCTTCTAGGAACCGTGTGCATGCAGGAGTCTGAGGAGGCCAGAGCATGTCAGATCCCCTGGAACAGGAGTTACAGGCAGTTGTTAACCACTGTATGGCTGCTGGAAATGAAACCCAGGTCCTGTGCAAGAGCAGACAGTGCTCTTACCTTCTGAGTCACCTCTGCACTTTACATTCTTAATGGCATAGTTCCGTTCATAAATCATAGAGATATGACTTTAGTAATAAAGTGTAAAAATTCACTTCATTATTCTAATTTCTAGAAAAGCAGACTCTCCAAGTAATCTTTACACATCTGAATTTTAGGAATAGTTTAAGTATCATATAAAATAACTACCTGATCAGGGCTAGGTAGGACACAACAAGCCTCCATAGCCCTTGTTCTAGCCTATCCAGACGACTTGATTAGGTCTCAAACTTTCCCAGTCTATCTCCTCATCTTCCTTGCCAAAAGCAGCTTGCACTAGCTATTTCTGGATCCTTTCCTTGCCTCCTTCCTGTTGGCAAGTTCCCTTCATTCAACTGTTTAAGTGTTGAGCAGAATGAAAGGCTCTGTTTGGTTTCAGCACACTGAATATAGTAATGAACAACGATCAGTCAGATACTGTTTTCTTCCTCCTTAAAGACAAGGTCTCCTTGTGTAGGCCAGGCTGGACTAGAACTAATTAATGATCCTCCTGCCTCAGCCTTCCAAGAGCTGGAATTCTGTACGCATGTCCCCATTTCCACCTAGTCAGATAGTTCTGATGTTGGCACTAATAATGATTAGTACTTCTGTAGTTCTTTTATATTTAATCACCACACATTCCACTCCTTTCTAATAGGGGTCCACAGAGGTAGGAACGCTAGAGGAGGAAACAGAAACCCTCAGTAATGATAACAGACAAATTTAGAGTTACCTAGCTGCATTAAAACCTATGCATTTCTGAAACTACTCTGTGCTGGCTACTTTTCTGTCAACTTGACACAGCTGAATTATCAGAGAAGAGGGGCCCTGAACTGAAAAAAAAATGGCTCCTTCAGACTGGGCTGTATGGAAGCCTGTCAGGCATTTTCTTAACTGGTGGCTGATGGAAGAGAACCACTCATTGTGGGTGGTACCATACCTCAGCAGGTGGTCCTGGGTTCTATAAGAAAGCAGGCTGAGCAAGCCTTGGGAAGCAAGCCAGTAAGAAGCACTCCTCAATGACCTCTGCTTCAGCTCCTGCCTCCAGGTTCCTGCCCTGTTACCCTGTTGGAGAACTCCTGTCCTGACTTCCTTTGATGAAGGCCAGTGATATGGAAGTGTTAGTCAAATAAACCCCTTTCTCCCCAAGTTTCTTTGATCATGGTGTGTCATTACAGCAACAGAAATCCTAAGACATGCTCTAATAAATCTTATTTAAAAAATAATTTCCAAACCTAACTTCTATTATCTCTTAAAATAAAATTTCATGGATGAGGAACAGTTC